>NW_027526407.1:56075306-56442909 GCF_048455015.1 Haemaphysalis longicornis | reverse complement strand
TGTTGTAAACTGCTGGAACACATCATCTCAAATTACATGATAAACTTTTTAGTCGCGCGAAATGTTCTATCGCCTATCCAACACGGCTTCCGTAAAGGTCTTTCTACAACTACCCAAATAATTTCTTGTGTCCATTCATTCTCCTCGATACTAGATAAATCAGACCAAACCGATGTAACTTTCCTTGACTTCAGCAAGGCATTTGACTCGGTACGCACTCCAAACTCATTCACAAACTTTATTTGATAGGTTTTCCCTCTACAATTGTTAAATGGGTTTCATCGTACGAACACAGTCACGAAATAGGTTCACGAACACAGTTTGTTGACATAAACGGTGTTTATTCTAACCCTCTCTCTGTTAACTCCGGTGTTCCCCAGGGGAGTGTCCTTGGGCCTTTGCTGTTTCTAATTTATAATAATGATATTACAACACGTGCTAAACAAGGTGTAAAAAACCGCTTATTTGCTGATGATTGTCTTTTATTTCGTTCAATTAAGTTCTTAAATGATCTGATAATGCTGCACCAATCTGTCGAAGCCATAACTACGAGGTGTGACCGCGGGGGAATGAATGTAAACCCTAATAAAACTATGGTCATGCGCATCACTAATATGAAACAGCCATTTATTTACCTGTACAGTATAAAAGGAACCCCCATTTTACTAACAGAAAGTTACAAGTATCTTGGCGTAACAATCACCAGCAAACTAAGTAGGTTTTCTCCCATTGAAACGATTTGATTATCCACACGTAGGAAATTAGGCATGCTCAGGCACAAACTCAATAGTTCTCCCTCCAGTACTAAACTGCTAGAACACAATACAATAATCAGGTCTGGTTTGGAATATGCTTGTGAGGTGTGGGATCCGCATACTAAAAAAGATGTTAACAATCTAGAGAAAATCCAAAGGTTAGTCGCCCGTTTTATCTTCAACCGATTTCGCCAGTCTGATTCCCCAACTGAACAAAAGCATGATAACAAAATTCAAACTTTATAATGTCGCAGGAAAACAGCAAGACTAAAATTTCTTTTCTATCTATCCAGCAAAAAGTGTACTAGACCTATCAAACATTCATGCTCTCCGCAGGGGTGCCTACTGCCGTAGGCACTTGGTGTCTTGTAACACGATGGACCCGAGCACATGTGGGTTGGACCCACCCACGCCCCGGCTGTGCGTGGCTGAGCCGTGTCCGGGGAAAAGGGAATCCTGGTGGTTGAGCCAAAGCCGGGGTTGTTTTGGACCTTCACGGCCCCCCGGTAGAGGCAACACGCCAATGTGGCCCCTGCTTCTCGCAGACGGTGGCCCCCGGTCTGACCCGCCCGGGGGGAACCAGCCAGTCCCCTTTTCCTGCCTCCCTCTCAGCTCTCTCCCCTTCCTGTCTTCTTAGCTACCCCTGTCCTGTCATCTCTTCTTTTCCTCATTTCCACACATTCCCAGGCGGCGAGGGTTAACCCTGGGTAAGGAATCAACCTTGAGGACTTAAACAGGGTTATAGCGGCTATGTATGGCTAACGCGCATCTAGCGCGTTCTCAGGTTTGGCTCGGTGGTAGGCGGCCAGCATAGCTGCTGAACTGATTTCACTTGTTATTGCAACAATATCTTCTGCATGCCATGATCGCCCTCCAAAACGGGGGCGCAACGAAGCAGTCAAGCAGTTTTTCACTCCTAAACAATCAGAAAATTTCCTAAAGTTCCACGTCATGCGCTGTGCGAAAGAAGGCATGTCAATGAGACGTCTGTCACCATTCTTGGTAGCCAAAGTTCTAGCGAATGAGCTAGGCGGCGGCTATAAAGTAAGCAAGTAAGTAAGTAAGTAAGTAAGTAAGTAAGTAAGTTGGGAAGCGGTGACCTTCTCTTAGAAGTACAAGACGCAGCTCAGTGTGCCAAGTTGACGAAAATAACCACTGTTGGTGACAATCCTGTGAGCATCAGTCCCTACCGATCCAAGCGCATGCAAGAATGAATGCGCTTACGTGTCACTGGAAGTGACTGACAGTGATGGCCAATTGATATTAGGAAAGTTGAAATCACCAAAGATAATTAGTGAGCACTTTGCGTACAGATTATACACTTATCTAAAGGCACGTTTAAACACGGCAGAAAAAACGTTACCCATATCAGGCGGGCGATAAACGGCACCTACTACGTCAGTAGTTTTACATTTTAGCAAAACCTACACGCATTAAAGTTATATTTAAAGGAACAAAGCTGAATTGTTCTTTTATTGCTATAAGTACACCATCTTTGCGACGTTTTCTGTCGCAGCGAAAAATGTCAACTTTTTCACTAGTGACAAAAATATTGCCGTCAGAAACAGTTAAACCAAAACAGTTAAACCAACAGTTAAAGTCAGCTCTGTTAAACCAATTATTGACGAAGAACATGAGTCAGCAAGCAATGATAGCGGAACATGTTCGGAAAATACGCTTCTGATCTTAGTGTAGAGGAAAGAAAGATTTAACTGAAGCAGTCTGCTTCGCCACTGCTGATTGATTGATTGATTGTGGGGTTTAACGCGCCGACGCAACGCAGGCGATGAGGCGCGCCGTAGTGGAGGGCTCCGGATTAATTTTGACCACCTGGGGATCTTTATCGTGCGCCGAAATCTCGTACACACGGGCGTTTTTGCTTTTCGCCTCCATCAGAAAAGCGGCCGCCGCGGCCGGGAATCGAACCCGCGACCTTGTGCTCAGCAGCGCAACGCCTTAGCCACTGAGCCACCGTGGCGGGTTGCTTCGCCACTGCGAAGCAGGGCGTGTTTGGACGACCGAAACAAGCAGAGCTGATGTGTTATGGGACAACTTCTGGCACGGGCGAAGCACTCGCCTCTGGAGCGACAGGTTGATATACACCTGTTGCACGAATTGCCGCTGCACCCCATACATAAATATTGTCATTCACCGTCAGCTTGTTGAACACGAGGAGCGCGCAGTCTCCTTTTTTGATCGCTCTCGAAAACTGATGTATCTTGCGACGTTTTTCTCGCATAGCCTCAGAAAAACAACGTGAAAGACTGAACGTTGTATATTTAAGCTTTACCCCGTTACTTAGAATAATTTCGACTTCTTTTTCTTTGTAAAACTTAGCGATAATGGGACGCGTTTTATCAGCTAAGAACCGGCCAAGTCTGTGAGCCCAGTCAATTAAAGCCGCTGTCACAGCAAGCTTGTTTGAGAAAAACTCACGAACAGGTGTTTCCCACGATTCCCATCATTCCGATTGTTCACTGTCCGTGGTGCCGGAAAACAGGACATTGAACCTTCGCGAACGGTTTTCTAAATCATCAATCTTTTCCTGCATACACGCTAAACTTGCACCATGACCAACGACAGTTTTAGTTGAAACAGCCACAACGGCCTTAGCTTACAGTTCTTTGACACGTTTAGTCAATGCTTCTAAGTCATTCTTTATATCGATATGAATTAGCACCACTTTGTTGACCGCTTCGAAAAGGCTCGCATTGCTGGCTTCAAGGCGTACGGCAGTACTGAAAACCAAGTCCAGTTTGGTCCTGGTTCGCTTCCACCTCACCGCCAAGTAGCAGTAGGCGCCAAACATACAAGGCAGATGAACGGATACGCTTCAAACAATCAAGGGGCCAGGACACCGCAACAAGGCAGACATTATTGTCTCGGTAACAGGACGTTTTTAAGTAAATGACCTGTACAAGCATGAAGGGTGAGCGTGGCATGCCGAGTGCGGTGGCGCGGCCCCAAGCAGCGTTGAAGTGCCCGTCGTTATATTCGGTCCAGTCATGTGACGCAGTCCCGTGTTGCCAGGTGAATTGGGTAGTCACCGCCAGTATTGGCAACAATCCTTGCAGTTGGCTCGAAGATGCGCCGTATTCCACCGGTTCTCGTGAGATGCCGGTAGGATAAGCGCTCCATCGACGTTTAGTCCATCCCGGCATAAGGAGACCCAAGATGGCCAGCGACAGCGCCTGTACCAACGTGAAGGGTGAGCGTGGCATGCCGATTGCCGTGGCGCGGCCCCAAATTAATGCAAAATATCACAAATTAATACAAAACATTTTGTGCCGTTTGCAGTGAAGAAAATGTTTATGCATCCCCTGGCGTATCCTCAGATATGACATCACATTGAATGCGGATTGTTGATTCAGCTGGAAAGAACGTATATGTAGTCTGCTGGAAAACATGTTTGATTGTACTGTCTGCAGTTCGTCAGCACGCACTTGTGATAACCCGCTCACAGTTGTACAAATTCCTTCATTTTAGTCTTTGTTTTTTGAAACTGCCATTCTTAAGCCCGTCTGGAGCTCTGATTTTAAGCATGAACCTGAGGTTGTAAGAGTGTTAAGAAACTTCAATGTACCACGCCACACTGAAGCGTAGCGTGCTGTAAAAGAGTTAGAGTTGCCTCAATTTCGTCGAATAAAAGGCCGTTATAACGAAAGTGTTGCTATAGTAGTTTTTCACCCTTAGCCGAATTCCCTAAGGAGTAACAACGGGCTCCGTTGCAAGGAGCACATTCGGTAACTGCTTCTTGAAGACACAATTGGGCCTCGAAAAACGCTATCTTGACTGCAGCCATTTATTTGTTGGCAAAATAGAATGACCTTCAGACATATTTGCAGCACCGATGAATCCCAGAGATAGTGCAGTGAAGTAAATATGTCCAGATAAATCACCCAGTCATCCAGTTCCGAAGAAATCGATGACTAGAGAATCTGAATGGAACCACAGTGCTAATGGCTGTGTAATATATACTAAATTACCACCATTAGACAGCCAGCAAGATTCTTTGCAACTAACCCTTAAAGCCAGGTTGCAAATGCCGTTTAATATTACTCGCCATGGCATATGATGCCTGTCGCGACCAGACACCCAGAATGTGCTGAGGGGCTCGTTATACAACCGCCGTTTCCCGTTTCTTCTTCGTGTACAGACGCCGACTTTTGCAGCCCGGCGATGTACCGTGGTTGGCGGCAAGCTGTGCAAGGGTTTGTCGCGTCACATTAAAACTTACCGTGTTGAGATGGTCTGCGTGGTTTTCTCCCGCGAGTCGTCCATTACCTTGAGCGGCACATGCGCGGCTGCGTCACGTTCATTTTTCCCTTCGCATGTTTCTGTTGTTCGCATTGGATAGGCCGACGTTTTCACCGGTGATCTGTCGACACAGCGCCACAGAAAAACAGAACAAAAGAGCTCGTTCGGAAAGGGGTGACGTCAAGCTCATACAGATGAGGTTTGCTGCGGTGTCGAAGCGTACGGGCTGCTGGCGGGCCGCTGGCGGCCTAGTTGTTCGGGGTAATGTGAGGCCGACGTGGCGAGCAGGATGTCCACGTCTAGGGAAGTTTGGGGACGGCACACGGCTTCTGCTTGCAGATGGTTTTCGACAAACGCCGAGCAGCGGGCTTTGAACAGAGAACTCTTGTCGTATAACCTCCACCTGAAAAACACGAAAAAACGGTATTTTAGGCGTAATAAACCTATAGCACCGACCTCCAAATATGCACCTAAAGGGCCACTGAGTGATTCTTTAAAATGTTTCCATTCCCGCAGTTCCTCCTTTTATGACAAATCGCTTGATACGGTCGCAAGAAAAAAAACGGGCACTCTGCCTAAATTTTAAGACTCTAGTTATAACTTTTAGCATTGAGCAGGAGATCACAAAGGCAGACAGATGAATGTTGGTGGACACACGGCGGACAATATTTAACAGGACGGTAGATGACCGGCGTCAGAGGAGGACATAAAAATAAACGAAGGGATGTACCGGTTCGTCTACGCGGAAGGCAGCTCATTATTCAACACTCAATTAAAGGTCCAATGAACGGAGTTCTGAAAGTCCGCGAACGGCTCGCGCGGGCGGCCAACAACAAAATGGTCTCACGTTCCGCTGAGACGTGAAGATTGCTACACTAGCGACGCACCTTGTAGTTCGGGTACGTCTCGAACACCATCATGCGAGACCAAGAAAGCCAAGACCCGGCAATAAAACCTCATGAACCTCAATAGAACCTCATGAGCCTCATGAGTCGGCGCCCCAGCGCCACGATGTCGGCGCCAAACTACCCCTCTAGCGTTGGCGGTCGGTTGCACCGGTCTTGCCTCCAGTTGCCCCCGTGCACCGTGCGTGCCACGGGGTAATGTCCACGTCACCATTCTCTATTCCGTCGCTTGGCTTCTGGCCGTCCAAGTTCGCGCTTCGTAGCCGCGCATCTTCCTTTATAATTCTTTATGGCTCACTTTGGCTGCCAATGTCTTGCGTGGCCATTCATCAAAATAACTACGAATAAAAGTTTACAAAACGTTTCCGGTACTCGTGGACTACGTTTCTTCAGATATCACATAATACCATTCGCTGGTTCCCAAAGTGAAAATGAGCAAACGGAGGTTCAGTATGCGAAAAGTATTCATGCTTAAATAATTATATTTGTGTTGTTTACGTGCAGAGTAATCGAGACAAAAAAACAAAAGACTGGACTTCTTGCTGTCTAAGGAGTCCCATTCAATACTAATCTTAATTCGGCATCTGAGATCTTGTTAGTCTCATTTTATCAGATACTAATTAACTGTGCCACCATGTGGTTTCTGGCAACGAACGTAAGGGATTTCCATCTTCGCGAACAGACAACAATATTTCTTCAGAACGTTGGTGTTGGGAAATAATTGCGTGAGTGCAGGCTGACCAGTAGCATTGTTTTTTCTTTTCCTCTGAGAACTCTGAGGCGTCCTAAATATTGTTGCTTCTATTATAACGTGCTTACTTCTGCATGGCAAACGCAATCCTTAAAGTTGAGCACTGGGCACTTTTAGGTCTGAACCAAAACCAATCGATCAATGTTCATTGTGAATTGACTTTTGCAATGTTGTTGTCTGACTAACAAAAGCCTATTGTAAGGCGCCGACCGGGAATTCAAAATAACACCAACAGCTTCCAATCTTGCTTTAAAAACATATTTCTGTTCCCATCGGCGACAGCAAAATCGGTCGCAACATTGCCAACGGGCAGCTGTCACGTTTATTTTTATAGTAGCTATTTCCTAAAGGTCAGGGCGCATTTTATGTCATCATCTTGGGGGGTATATAAAAACAGGATTCGTGGCGCCTTTGAGAAGAAGAATGGCGTTAAGAATCCTTCAATATGCTCTCACCGCTTCCTGCGTCCTTCTGCCTTTAGGCGTGCATGCGAAAAGATACAATATCACTCAAGTACGTAAGCTTGCCACTCTTACCCATTCCTTATTTTAAACAATAAGTTGCAGCAAAATCTTTTCAAAGGCAGAATTACTATCTCTGAAAAAGTTTTTAAAGTTGATTGAAGGTATGAATGCTCGTGTTTGTCGAGTACGTTCCTTGGTGCAAATACTGCCATTGACACCTCCGACGACCTAATCAATTTCAACAGCTTTGTAGGATATCTATGCCATGGGTCTTGTATGCCTCGAAGTGGTAAGTGTTGACAGCTTTCGAGCATACCCAGGGAACCACTTTGCGCGATGTATACATGGCAAGTGCCCTGCACGTCTCTCACATCGCAGCATAGCCTCACTCGCTCTTTGGAGTCGTTGGAGCGTGGACACGCGCTTTGGAACTGGTGCAGTATACCATTTTCATGACTTGCGGGGATGTGCATTCAGTAGATATACAGTATATTTCATTTCACCGGGTGAAATTGTGAAATTGTACTAAGTGTTATTACAAACTCTTGTGCTGTTTCCCCTACTGTTTGAAGCTTCGGGTTCCATCCCTACCCTATATTTGGCCTCTGTTTTTTCAAATACATTCTTATTCTACTTGTCCACATCAAGTGATCAACGCTTTTAACTTTGAGAAGTCCCTCAACCTCCTACACAATATTTAGATCCTCACTAAAATTGAATTTGATTTGATTACGTTTAGTTGAAGCCTACACGTCTTGTTCAGCTTGATGACAACTCTTGTGACCTCTAAATCGTTCTTTTCAATTTTTGCACATTGCCTTTCAAAATCTGCAAAAATATGCTGAACTTCTTCCTTTGCTCAAGACTTTTAGTATAGCTACACCTGCCATTCAACAGTTGAACGCCATCGTGATTTTGACCTTGGTTAATGCAAACACATTATTTATTTCAAGAGGACTGTGATTTGGGCGAGTTGGTGAAACTTCATGATTGACAATGCAGCACGCGAAAACACGGCACAAAAAAGAACGAGAGTTAGACAGGACAGCGCTGCACTCACAACTGATTTATTTCGAAGAAAACATTGGTCATATATACAGATCAGTCTCCCATGTGGCGGTAACCTATTGCACCCGATAACCACAAACAAAAAAACGCAATCATTAATCGGTTTGCACATGTGTAGTCTTTGGTTTACTTGGTCATGCAAAGGCGTCACTCAGATACGCGTATTCCCGGTCATGCAGCACTATTGAGGGCATACTTATACAACGGTCAGCAGCTCGTCTGATTTGAAAGGCCTCGATAATTTCCCGTGTTGTTTTATCTTTGTGTCTCGACAACACAGTGGTTTCATTAAAAAGCGGCTCACAATCTTGTTTGCAGCAGTGTTTTGCCAGGTGGCTGTGTGGATTCGTTTTAAATGAACGCTGGTGCTCGGACAACCTGGTGTTCAGACACCTCCCGGTTTGTCCCACATATATATGTCCACACCGAAGTGGTAACATATACACGACACCCATTGCACATTTCACAGATGGGTCTGAATGATTTATCGGGCACACTTTTTTTTGTATTCCGGGGAGCTAATCTTCGGTCAACCCTACTGCACAATTTTCCTAATTTATTTGGTGCCGAGAATACCACGTCGACAGCGTATCTTATTGCAACGTTTTTTAAGTTATGAGAGAGCCGGTGCTTATACGGTATCACAACGGGGTATCTTTTTCTTTGCCTTGGTGGCTGCGTCACAGAACCTGCCGTATCTTTTCCTTTTATCCATTTGACTAACTTCTGCACGACCATGAGGAGAACATTGTCAGGGTAGCCAGCCGTCTGCATTCTACTTATCTGGTTCGGGAAGCTGTCATTCAGCTGATGGTCACATGACCTTGAGAGGGCTGAGCGTAATGAAGAGAATGCGATCCCATTTTTTATTACCTTCGAATGACCCGATTTGAAGTTTAGCACTGGTTTTTGAGATCTGGGACGGTAACACCAGCATACATGACCTGTATTGAAAGTTAATTCTAAATCCAAAAACTGCAGTTTGTTCAGTTTTGGCAGCTCAAATGTGAACTGCAATCCGAGACCACACTCATTGAACACATTTAAAAGGCCCTCTACATTCAAATCTCTATTTTCAACGATTATTAGAAAATCATCTACATAACGAAAAATTTTCTTTGCCAAGCCGCACACGTTTCTTTCGATACTTCTATCAACCCTACCTAGGAATATATTACTAAGCATAGGCGCCACCTTTGAGCCAATACACACCCCTCGTTTTTGAACGAAGAATTCATTTTTCCACTCAATAAATGTTGATTTCAGATAGAATTCTAGGATCTCCATAAAACTGTTGACTGACACGCCGCACTTTTGAATGAAACCTACTTCATCGTTTTCTTCAGTGATATACAATTTAACTGATTTCACGTGGGTTACCGCCACGTGGGAGACTGATCTGTATATATGACCAATGTTTTCTTCGAAATAAATCAGTTGTGAGTGCAGCGGTGTCCTGTCTAACTCTCGTTCTTTTTTGTGCGGTGTTTTCGCGCGCTGGATTGTCAATCATGAACATTATTTATATCTTGAACGCTCTGGTAGTTTATCTGAGCTGCCTTCGCTCCACATATTTCTAGCGTTAAACGCTGCAGGTTGAACTTCCAGTGGCGACCTGTTAAGACACGAAGATTTTTAGCGCCTTCCGCTGTGTTGCTGACCTGACCACCGTCGTGGACAGGTGCTCTACACCTTCTAGAGGCTAAGGGCCATGCTATAGGTTTTTGGTACTTTCGCGAGGTATTAGGCCAATAATGCACTATGGCGGCCAGATACTCTGCTGCTGAGGAAGTGGGCTTGTCTCTCAGTGGGCAATTTGAGTATGGTAGCACGTATGTTGTGTACCTTTTCTGGTATCCGGGATGTTTTCTGGTGGACATGTAGCACTCCAAAACCTGGCGGTGTGGCTATCGCTCGTCCCGTCACTTTCGCTTAGTCGTACAAAAAAGTCACCTTCTAGGTTGTAGCACTAACCTACAGACAAGATGGTGTTTAGAAGACCAAAATTAGTTATACCCTACATACCGCATTTGGCCGTGGTCTTTGTACTTAACACGTCTATAATATTGAGGTACGGCCTACGATAAACATAGTTCTTCACAGCGCGTTACATCTCATACTGTGCCTGAAATAAAAGGCCAAATCCGAGTAGAATTTATTGTAGCTAAGAGCAGAACGGCCTCTAAAACGTAGAAAACAACCGATTGAAGAAGACCTCCTTAACCTAAGCAATTTCGGCCAAGAATGTGACGGGACACACATGTCCCATGAAGCTGATTTTTTACTTAGCAACATGGGCAAATAAACGTCCAACATGACTTCTAACGGGTCACCGGAACGTGCCTATTCGCCAAAAAAGCCACAAACATGAATAAATCGCAACCTATACTCGCGCAGGAATATGCCGGCCGTGGCTTTCTTTTCAGCGGTGATATGAGTTAGGCATAAATTAACATAGTGTAACAGATACAAGCGGGATACAGTCGAACGGAGGTAGGTAGGGGAGAGTCGGGAGGAATGGGACACTTTGCACAAATGCATTTTTAGTTTTTTTTTATTTTGAACGCAAAAAGATGGTTGATGGATTATAGTACAAGTCGAAACAAGCTGCGCAAATTCTGAGAAACACGGGTTACTGCCACTTCTAGCGCAACTGCAAAAAAATAGTTTCTAACAGCTAAAATCTGTCCCATTCCACCCATCCCTTAGGGTGGAGTGGGACAGCCTTTGGGAGGAATGGGACGCCAGTAAAGTATCGGTCCCAACGTCTTCAGCGGACATTAAAAGCCGATAGTTCCACATCAAACTTGAAGCAAGCTTGCAGGCGCTTCGTTCCCCCAATAGTTTTTGGCGCTGGCAGCTTCATCACAATATCCGTCATTGGCACAGTCCCTATATCTTTCTGCGGAGGAAAGTAAAACTTTGAGCTCTCGTCTTTCTTTCGAAGGAACTGGACACTGACGTCAATATTGTCACTACTTTCGACTCTACTCGTGTAATAAACGTCAGATTTTTTCTTACGAAATCTGACAAGGACAAAATCGCCTTTTGTCACTTGAAAAGTTTCGTTTGGGCAATCGGCCTCAGAAATGTCCCGCCTCTCATTATCGGAACCCGACATGTCGCTGTGTGAATCATCAAATGCAACGGCAACAGTGTCGTCTTCACTTGAAGAACTGAACTCCTTCTGAAGTCGCCATTTCTTTTTTGGGCGGGTAGTGGCGACAGTCTTAGCTGTGATAAGCGCTCTTTTTTTCAGACTCAGTCGTGCCAGCCTCTCTGCAGCTTCTTGTTCAATCGCATGCTTCTCGGGTTTATCCGTAAGGACTTTTGTCCTACCTTTCTTCCTTCCTTTTTGCCCTGTCTTACGCGGTGCAGCCTTAGGGTAGGGCCTTAGGTCGCTTGGACCAATCCGGCTGGGAGAAGCAGTTGACGTCGAGGCTGCGTTGGCGTCAGTAGGTGGGAAGACATCTGTAGAGACGTTGCGAGCTCCATGGCCGTTTGTCTCAAAGTTCAAATCACTTTCCAGTCGGCTTGCCCTGTCCGTTTTCTCGGTGATGGTGGCCGTCTGTCGTGACACCTCTCCGCTTACAGACGTTACGGGTCTGTCAGTGACTGATGACATCATGTAGTCATCCGAAGTGAAGGGCTCGCTATTGAAAGGCCAAATTCCAGTTTTCTGAAAGCCCGAGATTATGTTCTTTTGTGTCACCGTTAATAAGTAGGCGGATCCAACTAGTTGTGCAACATTGTGGATGGAGATGGTCTTCCCGGGGTTATTTATGAGCCAATCATTGCAAGCAGCGTTGTACCTAGATTTAAATGGTCCGTACACGGACACATCAAGTGGCTGCAGGCGGTGGCTACAGTGTGGGGGAAAGGTCAGCAGGATGACTCCGCTCTCTTTGGCCTTGTTGATGGTGTTGGTGCTCACATGGCTTTCATGATTGTCGAGAATTAAGAGAATTGGTTCCTACTTCGAGCACTTCGTATGTCTCACAGTGTGCTCTAATGCCAACAAAAACAGTTCGCTGGACATCCATCCCGACTTGCTTGCCAAACCGACGCTTCCTGCCGGGGCGCCTTTCAGAAAAAAATCTTTAAACCTCACGCGTGGAAAAATGAACACTGGTGGCAGGGCGTTCCCGATGGCATTAACAGTGCACAAAACAGTCACCAGTTCGCCGCGTTCTGCGGATGTAACCTGACCGATTTGCGTTTCTCCACGTGCTGCTACTACCTTTGGTGGGTTGTGTGCAGTTGTGAAGCCCGTTTCATCACAATTGCAGATGCGGTCCGGAGTTAGCTTGTATCGGTCGTAGACACTTTTCAGGTTTGAAAGGAAAGCATCGACGTTGTTCTTATTGAAGCTTGTTGCCCAACCCAGACTGGTCGCTTCTGGCGATCGAAGCGATAGCTCGGGATGGCGGTCCATAAAGCCCATAAACCAGTCTCTTCCAGCTACCTTGTTCTGTTCCCATGACGCCGGGCACTTCCGGTTTAAGGCTGTTGCAAACTCGTACGGCAGTGAACGAACTTGCATTCTCGTAAGCCCATAATGCATTTTGCTTGCTTTCAGCAAATATTCTTTCAAGAGTACTTCATCTTCTGTTGTGAAGACCATTCCGCAGACCAAATTGGACTTGAACATGATGCCACCTGTGTCACCGCATTCTCTGTACTTCTTCACTGCTCGGCCAAGCGATGATTTTGATATTTCAAAAGCTTCTGCTACGTCTCTTATACTTTTCTTTTCATCGCACACCAATCTCACAGCATCCAGGATCAAATTGTTCGATGTTTCAGCTCTGTCGGGATGCTTCCTCTTGTAAACCCGCGGCATCTTCCTGAAAATGGAAATGGATCAAAAATTGGTAAATGTAAATATTCACGCACACCAAGCGCGCTTAACTTCCTTGAATGCACGTAACAGCACTCCTATTGCTGCCTACTATTCACGTGCTTATTCCGGGCTTCTCGCAAATGTGTACCGTAATCACACCTTTTTAGTGGAGAAACATTGCATTTTATGATGCCCCGTTGGTTTAGCGCGTCTTAACGTCAACTGTCGCAGAAACATCCTGTCTGTTTTTTAACATCACGGCACGAAGCATTTCTACACTTTAAATAACGAATAAAAAAATAACTGCTTTCGGAACTAAAGCGGCACAGCATTGAAGCATATCCGCTAGACACAGCACCAGCCGTATGGTGGGGAGGAATGGGACACTGTCCCATTCCACCCGCGACTCAAATGTCCCATTCCTCCCCAGGTGGTTCGCCCAACGAAAAATACATTCAATGGCGAAAATTCTCTTGTTAGGGCTAAACTTGTTATTGCATGAAGTACGACCCTAACGCGTGTTTTCGAAGAAAAATTGGTATCAGCATAGGCAGCGCGGTTTAAAACTGAGAGAGGTGTAAATGAGTAAGCGGATACTTACTTTTGACGCGTGAAAAACGAGAGTTGTAGTCAGAGAAAGCTCCATCCGCTGAAGACGGCCACCATTACAGCACAGAACAGGGAGGATTTTAGAGAAACAAAGGTCTAGCTTTGCCTGTAGTGCCAGAAAAAGCGTAGTGGCGGCGTCGTGAACTACCGAGTGTGCCCGCTTGATGGCGCTGTAAACACGGCTTTGTAAACATGGCGGATGCTTTTTGCACAGGCCGCTTGAGCTCCTTAATAACATGGCTGCCCTCGCACGGCGGCCGCCGGCTCGCTGCTCCACGGCCGGACGCGACTCTCCTCCTCCCGCGCGCGAAAGGAGCGTCGACTCCGGCCGTGGCTGCTTCTGCTGGTTCCTGGCTGGCACGCTGGCCGCGTGTTTACTTGCGCCGCGCTAGTGAAGTGATGTTACGCCAGGTGACCAGATGGCCTCGACTGGCACAGACCACAGTGAGCAGCAAGTGAGAACAAATCGTTTATTGACATCCGCAAGTTTACAGAGGCCAGGACATCATTTCATTTCGATCGCTGCAATTGTACGTCTTTTTGTGACAACATTTTTTTTTTGCCATAACAACTCGTTCACTTGCGCTAAGATTTCGAACGAAGGGCACAAATGAGGTATTGACGGCGACAACGGTTTCCTTTGCACCGTCTTTCTAGCGGAGTGCGTAACACTCACCTTTTGTTGGAAGAATCAAATATTCTGGCCTCGACATCTGTCTTCCGATGCCGAATTTCCCACATTTGTCACTCCACAAGCACTCAATTCCCGTGTTTTGCCAGTCCTCTCAACAACTGATGGACGCAAAAGCACATAACAGCAATAACAGTCACGAAACCAGTGCTCCGCGCACATAGAAACGGTGGGCCGTTTCAGCGGTTTCAATTTGAATTGGCGGCTTTGTGGTTGCGAATTCAGAAACGAGGTGGTGCACCAGTTGGCTGTTCGTAAAAAGTTGCGTACATTTTTGCTCAACGGATGTTTGATGCGGAACTTGTTAATAGTATTTTTAAATAACACATTGTAAGCGAACTGTGTGGACTCTTTGAGTCACGGAATGAATGTTTTGTATTCTATACCAAAATTAACCTTTTGCTTGCGCCGTCTGGTGGGCTTGATGGTCGAAAACAGCGCTGTAGGTTGGTCACGTGGGGCGTCGATTTTTACGCCGCCTATAGGGAAACCACGGAACGTCCAAGCTTGAGAGGCCTGATTACAGCCAGGCTATCGGTATGCTAGCGCCATCTCGTGAGCAGCCGATGAACGTGTTTGAACTAACTCCTGGAGAGATAAACGAGCTGTCCCATTCCTCCAACCGTCCCAAACCTCCCGACTCTACCCAACTAAAAGAAAGATAATGGGAAGATATACCCATAAAATCGCCTAACTTATTGCAGCACCATGCTAATTATATGAAATTACATACAGTCGTCTCAGTTACAACCAATGAAACTAAACAAATATGTTACTCATAGCTGGGATGGCCGGCAGTAACAATTTCTTCGTAGCAGCTGCGTATTTCGCAGTGAGACCATCAAGATTCCGTTTAGTTAACTAGAAGAATGCTAAAAACCCTAAAATCACCCGCCGCGGTGGCTCAGTGGCTAAGGCGTTGCGCTGCTGAGCACGAGGTCGCGGGCTCGATTCCCGGCCACGGCGGCCGCTTTTCTGATGGAGGCGAAAAGCACAAACGCCCGTGTGCACGATATTTCGGCGCACGTTAAAGATCCCCAGGTGGTCAAAATCAATACGTAGCCTTTCACTACGTCGCGCCTCATCGCTTGCGTTGCGCCGGTGCGTTAAACCCTACAATCAATCAATCAAACCCTAAAATCGCGAACCGGTACGTACTCAGTAAACTAAAGTGAGATGCGATTGAAAGAACAGCAATAGAGTTTCACGTAGTCGCAATGCGGCCCAAACTTCAAATATTATAAACAACGATTATTTCCGACGCGATGTATGGCCTGCCTCCGATTACCCTTAGACAATGCACTTACATCGGCGTATTGCTTTTCTTAAATTGGGCACACCTGTAGGGTGCTTTACGTCGTATTTTTCAACATTCGCACAACTGTCTTTATACTCGTATTTTCGTACCACAGCGGTCGCTTCAACTTTTCCTGAAGCAAAGCCGGGCAGTGACATCTTCAGTTTGCAGGAACTTTTGATATAGCAGCCTGTAATGTAGTACGGCTGTCTTAGCCGTAAAATATTGTAGATGTGACTGCAACGAGCGCGTTGTGTTTTTTCAAATGTTTAAAATCCCAATCACTTTTACTGCTAATCTGTACATTCAGAAGTACCACCAAACAGGTAAGAATTTGCAGGACTTTCTGGAGCTTTTCTTGGCTAAAAACAGGTAAATTTGCTTTAAAACGGATTTTGCTACTGCGTAACACCAACAAACGTTCTTAAGAGTCAATAAGGTAATTTTTGACTCCCAGATAACGAGTAGCGTAATTATATTACCTTGCTTATTTTAGCGGATATTCCCTCTTTTATGTGTGCTGGAAATATTTTTAAAGATTATAAATTTTGTCCCTGATATCTGCATAGAAATTGAGATACAGGCCTCCTCATTCTAGGAAATGTATAGGCTAGTTAATTTTGTTTATTTTTCGCCAGTACTTTTAAAGGGTGCACAATTAAAGTACACAGGTACGCGAGAAGCGCCGAATGTTACTGCGTGCAAGAACTATGAGCATAATTTTCTGGTTCCCTTCCGTATCTCTTTTTTTTTGCGTAAAAAGTTTGCTCGTGACAGGGAAAGAAGCGCAAAGATACTGCCTCTCGGTTACCGCATTTGAAAGACTTATGCAGCTGAACGAGTGGGAGCCTTCCTCGTAGTTGACAAACAGCACTTGTGAACAAAATTTTGTTTGTATAGCGTTGTTGATAATATATTCTAAGATTACTTGGTGAGTTTTTTCAAAATGTGCTCTCTATTTTCAGTTTGTTACAATTCCTGCAAACTTTACCGTGTTGCTGTCCACTGAGAGACCTCGTCCTAAGCCATGTCTCTCTTACGAAACTTACAATCCAACGCCCACGGGGTTTAATATCGATCGAAAACACGGAAACGGCACGTAAGTGACACAAACTATTTCTCATGACAAACAAGTTTTTTTTTCCACAGCGGGACAATTGTATTTTGTTTTAGACGTATTTTGTTTTGATCGCTTGAAAAGTGTTTTAGGCGTATTACAACGTTGTTTCAGAAAGAAAAAAAGAAATCGAGAACACCTAAGCCCTGCTTATGATCCAATGCAATGCGAAGTCACTAGCGTGCTATTGTAGAACGAATATGGCTGTTGTGGAATGAATATAAGTAGACGATTAAGAGCCTATAACCGTGTACACCGCTCCTACAAAATTTCTAGAGCAAGTATGTCGCGGAATCCCATGCATTTGTCCTATGCAGGGTAAATACGTCAGGGCCACAGTGGCACGTCCTCTCACGGTATGACGATTATAATCACCCTCATCATCATCATTATCAACATGATAAATTATTGTTTCCTAAAAGGCCCTTAGCTAGTTTAGCATAACAGGGAGGTAAACAATACATAGTTTTAGCTGACAGTTTTTTTGCTTCCGCTCACCTCCTGACGACACACTCAGCACAACCGCAGCGTCAGGAGCAGAATAGCTTTCAGCTAAGCAATAACTGTATATCACGGGAATGGTAATGATTCGCGTCACCGTTCGCGCCCTGTGTGTGTGCAAACCAAAACCCCATCCAAAAGGAAATATAAGAATTGATATTTTGGTGACTCAGACAAAAAATACAGCATGCATTGCAATATTTCACCTTTTTTGTACAAGTTAGACGCGGTGACGATATAATAGTCTTACATCATATAATAAACGCCGTTAACATTTCGAAGAGCCAACAAAAGGCTGTCGTTCTGTGCGGCGCACTGAAGTAATCTCGCAGTTTGGTTGACGTTTTGCTACTGCTCTAAACCTCGTGTGACGCCTTTACCTTTCGGAAGCGATTTCGTGGTTCAGTCACACATGTGTCAAATGAAGAAACGAAGTTGCTTATTGCGCGTTCACCACGCTGGGAAAAGCCATTGTAGAATTCTGCGCGGGCGCGTAATCTGTCGCGACGGTCCGCTCAGCACTCCCGCCGAGCGTAGCGGGTCCCCGCTCCCGTAACGCCGATTGTGGCAGAGCGCACCACGCATGCGCAAAGGCACTCCCGCTTGCTATGGGAGCGGACCATTCCATCTAAAGCGATCAGAGATAACTTGCTAATACTTCAGACATCGCAAACAATGGCCATGTAAAAACAGCGAAAAAAAGAACTAAAAAGAAAGTACAATTACGCGTACACCACAGAAACAATAAACAGGTTACTGCATGATTAGTTCAGGATGTACGAAGTTGGCAACTAGCGGAGTTTGGAAGGGTTGAGATATGCTACGACTGATTTTTATAGTAGAAGTTATAGTAGTTATAGTAGAAAGTGTAAGTGATAGTTACTGTACAAAGTTGTAGTAGAATTTATGGAATAGGCAACTCAGAAAATTTGAGTCGTGATGCGAAAAGACCCAGTTTAATAGATTAATTTAGGTTGGTAGCGCTGATAACGTTGCCATAATTCGATAACATTAAGCCGGTAGCGCGATATTGAACAGCTTCCAAAGCTCCAACCAGGTACTTTGGTTACGGATTCCAAATTGTAGAGGCATATTCTAATTTGGTACGGATGAAAATTTCCAATGCTATTTTACGGATCGATGGAGGCGACCGGTATAAGGATCTTGTACGGTAGTTAAGGAATTTTAAGGCATCAGCTGTTAGTTTTAGAACATGGTTCGGCTAAAGTGATTTAGTGAACTTAAAGCCAAGGTAGCGGTACCTGTTAACCTCAAATAGAGTAACTGAGCCGAAAAAGTAGAAAAATTTAGTTATAAAGCGTTTTCGAATTACAACCTTAAACTTGCTTTTTTAACATTTAGATTCGTCATCCATCGTTAGCACCATTTTTCTGCGCGGCGAACTGCATGGACGGTGACCACAATATAGACGGGACCAGGGGTACTTCTAATTTCATTGCATTTAACATGAGCCTACTTTCCTGGGAATTATATAACATTCTTAAGGAAAATAATGATGTCACAAATACAATCGGTAAGGTATTTCTACGAACAAAGATAAAACATGTTTGCAACGTTGCTTAGAGAAAGCCTATTTTGCTGACGCATATTGAAATTGACACGTCACTCACGCATCTCCTGGCTCTCTGTTTGATACGGTACCCTTACACTCGTCCCCTCACAGCCGGGTTCTGGCTAGCGGTCAGTATATTACTTCTCTACCGTTGTCATTTCAAGTTATCATGTTCTCATGTAATGTCATTCATTACCGTTGTCATATCACGGAGTAGAAAATTTGCGCCTTGAGTATTTTTAATAGATGACTTCAGTTACGTTCCCTAGCACTATCGTTATGCAACAGCGTGTCTGGCCACGATGAGACCTTCTGCAACATAACGGGGTTTTATAGACCACACCAGTGAATGCACGAGGTGACAGCATGAACCGTGCCATCTAATAATGACAGCACGAGGCCTCTATGTTAAGTGCGAATTACGATGCCATCCGTCCTATAGTGTAGCACAAATATTGGTGCGCAGCCTCGAAGCAACAGGCTCAGGGCGCCTTTTATCCCTCCTACGTGGAACTAGTTCGAGCAACAGAAAATTGCCTCGACCTCCATTCTGCCCCGCTACGCTCATACCGCACGCAGCCCTCAGCTATGGTGTGAGGGCTGCCTGTGATACATCGTATATCGCATCCTCATGCAGCAAGAATGCTACTTCCCTCCCCATCAATATTTGTCATGCAGACTTGCTACATATATTAGTCAGGCGTACACATTGTACCTCGACAGTGATAACTTTCTCCATAACATGCGGTGGCTATCCGGACAATGAACACAGATAATGACGCTGTGTACGGGTCCCCCTGGTTCCCACATTTCTTTCCACCAACCCTTTTACCCTGATATCACCCTACTTGTCTAGCTGGGCCCCCCTTAATCTACAGACCGCCCTGTGGTCCTCGTTGGCTGCCTGCATTGAAACTCTGTGCACCTCCGCCAAGCCTGCCACCGTCGAACAACCGTGGAACGTCTTCTTTCTCCGAGGACTCATAACTCCGCGGCTCGGAATTCAGGAACTAGGTAAAGTTTGTTCCCTCGCTCAATACACTCTCAGCCACGAGGCGTGATTGGCCATATCCTCCGATGCCACTGCCACAGCATCTGGCTTTTTCGGTGAGAACGCGTTCTCCACCTGTTAAGCAAATGCCGCATTAGGGTTCTTCTGAAACACGTTTGCAATCACCGAAAGGGCTATCACCATTCATACTTGCGAGCGAAAGAAAACAGTGCATATTTCCCCGAACGAAGCATTCCTATGTGTTCATTTATGTTTTCTAACCCTGGGGCCGCGCTGGGCTAAGATATCTTGTGTTCGTTGGCTTGTCGTATCGGCAAGTTTGATCTGCAGTTCTTCTAGTCCCTTTCGTAGACTGTTCTTTTCTCATGAACATAATTCTAGTTCTGAATTTGTGTTTCTAGTAACGAAAGCACAACAAATATATTCGCGGGAACCAATTCCGCGGACAAATTTGCCGACGATCGTCTCTGCACGTCACTCTCTCGGATGTTGCTTCGGCGCTTGTGTATTCCTAAGTACTGTGCGGTATAGAAGCTCGCTCCGGTAATCCTTATTCCTTAAAGAACCCCTGAATGCGTCGCTTGCTTTGTAAGCATATGCGTACAGATGTTTGCATAAAACAAGTATTAATTCAAGTCTGCAGGCCAATGCTTACAAACATCTCTCTGCGTCGGGTCGGTTGAATTGATAAGTAAGGAAAGCTATCCGTGATCCATGTGCTACTTCAAGGCAAAGCACTCCACACAACACGACAGAAACACTTCGCTGACCTCTACAGACAACACATTCCACTCCACCCAGCATTGTTTTTAGCGGATGACCCCATGATTCCTGTACAACGCACCTTTAAGTTTCTTAGTGACATCAAGTTTTTACACCTCATTTCCTATCACGCGTAGTTGTTTTTAAACCCGATTTCATGCCACGCGCCATCAAACCTGGCCCTTTACACCAGCCATCCTCATTATCTTTTACTGTATTCACTTTTTTTTTGTTGAATGATTTTAGCGTTTACGGTTACATCCTTCATACCTAACCACCGTTTTGGCGCTCTTTTGCCCTCGTCGGCCTTGCGCCATTAAACACCAACAATCATCATTATAAGCAAGGAAATAATATGGGGTAATTGCAGTTTCTTCTCAGAATGCACAGTCATTTATGCCCCACGTTGCTTCTGTGATCACAAATTGAACATCCCCCATTACCACACGCATCCTACAAGCAGCACCAATTCTGCCTGCATATTGTCCAATCCTGATATGAATACCGGCCCGTTCGTTTCTTCTGTGTAACAAGCTGGCTAACGAAGTAGCCCGAGATTTCTGCTGCCGGGACGGCTCAGATGCTGCTTCTCCACCACGGGCTGGTACGGGGGAGTGCTCATTTGCCCACCTACTGGGACAATACGCAGTATTATCGCCTCAATCAAACATACATTCGTGGCCCCACTACCCCGATAAAGCACAGCCAGTCTTTTCAGTGGGGAGAACTGCAGGGAAATACCTTTCATCATTCTGCATTGTGTAATCTCCACTCCCCCGCGCGTATTCCCACACATGCACGTGGTTCGTCGTACCTTTCGCTTCCCTTGACCGCGTAGTGACCACTGACCGGCCGGCGCCTCTGTCTATTCAGCTTTGGGTCAATGAAGTTTTTTAGCACTACCATACAAGCTGCAACAAAAGCATTGTCAACGTGTCGGCCCGGCTAACTCCCCCTTGTAGATACTTTTTTATTTATTTATTTATTTATTTTCAATACTGCCAGTCTCGGTCGAGACCATAGCAGGTGGGCATTCATACAGTTTCAGCAGGAACAACAGCGATCGGCCTAACATTGGCCAACAAGCAAAAACAACAATAAACTGTACAATAAAAGGGTACCATACACTTTCATTTCACGTGCAGAAGCGTTGAGTTGTGCAGCATCGTCAACGTTGAGGTTCATATGTGTATATGTATATTCATATACACATTCAAGCTGTCAATATCATCATCAATGGGGCGAGTTTGGGTTTTACGCGTATTTTTGTTTCCTAGTGAGCACAGCAGCCGCCAACCGAGCGAATCGGTAAAGAGGGCAGCTGGCTGGTAATACGGCGGCTGGCTTGCAACGTTGGTTACGGGCATATGTTGTGACGCTGAACAACGTATAAGCTTGGGCGAATTTGGAAATCATACTGAACGTTTACTGCGAAGACTAGACGAAGAAGACAGAAAGAATAGGAGACAATGCACAACTTGCAACTTTATTAGGAAGTAAAACGCTTATATACAATCCCTACTTCTCTAAGTCACCCTACCCTTTCGGCCCAAGACACGTCTGGCAACTGTGTCCGAAATCTCCATCCAATACAATGCATTTCCATACCTTCGCACTGAATCATGGCAAGAAATATATTAGGCAGGCGAGACGTCGTTTCAATGAACGACTCCGTGAGCACGCCTGCAATGTGCGTAATGGCACAACTGGGCAATAGCCGCCCACTGTCGTGACCATGGATGTAATCCGTTTTGTTTCAGAGCAACATTAGCTTTAAACACAGGAGGCAGTGGACTAGAGAAATAATCGAGGTTCAAGATATTGCATGTGCCGGCGATAAGTGTGTTGTAAGTGTACGCCCTCTCTTTCGCTCACTGAGAAAAAGTTGTACTTTTTTTAAGACTTGGCGATGCATTCTACTGACGGTACATTTCGGACACGTGCCCCGGAAGTGTCGTGTGGCGGACAGGGTAAGGTGACTTGGAGAAGTGGTGACTGTATAAAGCATTTTTCTTCCGAATAAAGTTAGTTGCAAATGGTGCATTGTCTCGTGTTATTTTGTCGGCTTCAGGTAGTCTGCGCAGTTTACGTTCGGTATCTTGTGATAGATATCGTAATGTTATTCGAATGCGCTTTTAAATAAACTACACGCTCTAAACAAGCAGTATTGCGTTTTTCTCCAACAAGCCAATTTTACTTCAGGGGAAATTTTAGATGTGCACAGCTTTTTAACGCCTGTGTCCATCTTTTAATTTATTATAGAGTGGAGAGATTCGAGGGAAACTTTGGGTACCTAGACGTAATGATTCTCAAGAGACTCGGTAAGTACGACCGTACAGTGCAATGACTCTGTAAGATATTTCGTTGTATACGTCCGTAAGAGCTTAAAAATTTTATTTATGTTCTTACTCCCACACCCTTGTAAACATTGGTATGGAACCCGACAGCGTAAGTGGACCAGTAATGCGCATAAAAGTCATAACACTTTGTTGAGCAATGCCTTGAAGCAATTTGTGTTTTTGCACGCACGATGCTAATAACAAAGGCCAGACAGATATGCTTTCGGTGGTGTGTTGGTTACATAAGAACTATTCATGTATTTTGTTATTAAAGAAAAGCGTTTAAAGACACTTTTGCTATACTATTACACTTTCTAACCTTCAATTCACGCTGCTTTAGAGCAAGCATTTTGTAAGGAAAAATTTGATCTCCTAACACCTTCATTGTTCGTCAAAATACATTTAGCGTCGGAAGTGGCATGTCATCTGTTTCATTCTTTCGGAGCTAAACTGTGAAAGTATATTTTTGTGCGAAACAAACACCTCCTGGAAACACGTACCTAAATTTCTATTAAAGAAGCATTAAAAACAGCCGCAGTATAATAGTATAAATAGACGCAGAATAGCAATACATCAGCAGCAACAAGGACAAAAAACAATAAATACACACTACAACTGCATGGAATTATAATTGTTAAACAAAAAAAAAACAAAAGTTATTCAACGCAGCGCGCAATAGCTGCACGATTTTGTTTCAATCTGTTTCTAAGGCGATATGTGTTGACAAAGACAACATAGTGTCAAAAGAAAACAAAGAAACGCAACTATGTACGCAGAAATGAGATCAACAAAAATAAGAATCTATGAATAGAAGTTACCGCTACACTACATTAAACAAGTTTAAAATGTAACAATAAACAAAATAACTCTGTTAGTGACTGCAGTGCGCAAGAGCTCTAAGAATTTCTTGGCATCTTTTTTCTCGAATATCCGTTAGCAAACTTATTCTACTCAACAACAGTGCGCCGGATGATTGCTTGTGCGAAACGAACTGAATGACACAGTAAGCGCTTAACATTGTTTGGGCGATAATGTCATGAAAGACAAAAGGGGGTGCTAAAAACTCTCATGACGTGTTGGGTAATTGTAAAGCTCGTGAAAAAGTCATAAACGCGCCTATTTCTCTCGAAGGGCCAAATCCGACAGCTAAGCGCGCTTTTTCAGGATGGTGGCGCTAGAAAAGAAGAATGACTTGAGTGAATGAAACGAGCGGCACAGTTTTGCCAGCATTCAATATGTGATACGATGTAGGCTTGATGAAGGTCCGAAATGCGCTGCAATACTCTATTTTAGGACGAAATAAAATGATAAGAGCAATATTTTTTAGCTGTGAGGGAGCAAATTACGTTTTAGCAACCATAATGTACCGTTAGCGGATGCAAAATTAAGTTTGTTGTGATGCTGCCATGTTCGATCCCCTTGCATGTGAAGGCCGAGGTACTTGTGAGAAGATGTAAACTGAAGTTTCTCATTATTCAAATTGTAATAAGTGAGAGTACGGGAAGTAGCGTTAGGGACATCAGCAAAATTGAATACGAGAGATGTTTTGTTGAGATCAGAACGAAAGGTTAAACTGTCAGAATAGCAGGAAACATTACAATATATTACGCAGTCGTCTGTAAACACTCGAACTTCGGAAGATACAGAATTGGGTAAATCAATAATATAAATAAGGAAGCGTACGTGGCCAAGAACGCTTCTGAAACCAATTAAAAAACGCCGGGCGGGTGACAGAACCGAGCTATTAACCATTCTTCCCAACGGGTAAGAGGAAACAATAGAAGCGAACCGGCCTATTACCTATATGAGCCCCTCAGTAGACATTGTAGTTGCATTATCTTCATCGTCACTGCAGTGCCCCTCCCAATAATCTCTTGGTACCTATCATTATTATTATCTACGAAGTTTGTCACGAACGAGGCTGAAGCACGCCGACTGAATAAATCAGGCATCCATTCCAGGAAGACGTCTGTGGCCGTCTCTCCTGCTTTGTATGCGCTCTACATCCGAGCGCAATAGAAGCCACGTTTTGGCGACAGATAGAATTAAACCTTGACCCATACCTCTGTAAATATAAGCTAAGGTACTCTGCAAAATGTCACTCAGTATCTTAGACCGGTGCAGCGATCATAAACTATACCTTATCACCTGGGATTGCAAAAGCAGTTGCCGTGCAGACACCACACCGGAGAAAGTATTTGAGCAATAGGAGGCAGACGTGGCCAGTCCGATGTTGGAACACCACCTCCATTGGTCAGCTTGTATCGCGAGAACAGCAAACTGAGTGGTGTCCAGGTGTAGGGACCTCATTCATTGACGACAGCTGTCCGGTGTTTCAACAAAAATTATAAATTTATTCAAACCCAAACATTACCGATAAGAAATAAAAGCAGGTCAAAGAGGTTATTCGGGTCATTCGATAAATACTGACATAAACAGAAGTGTATAAAAGGCAGTCCTTCAAAAAACTCTTTCAGGCTACTTATGCTTCCACTTTAAGAGCACAAACAGCCATTAAACGGAAGAGTTTCAAGTAGTGGTTGGCTTTTTCTGCAGGCATAATTCTACCCTCGCATAACCAGTGATTTAACATTTTCGTCTTTATTTGCAGTGGGAACTAATGTTCCCGTTTAGGGAAGTGTAACGGTAATTATTTGTATTTTTAGCTGCGATTATGAGCGATTACCTCTATCGGAATATCGGCGTTAAGTATTGTGTTTTGCATTCGAGCACATTTCAACGTTCTAATGGCCGGTTTTTTATCTTTCTTGCTGCCCACAGAGTGGATGGGGGAGGCCCCAAGTAAGTGAAATTCTCCTCTTGTGTGTTATTTGTTAAGGTAGAAGCGATGACCTTCGTTCATACCTTTCCCCCTCACTTTTTTAGATTTTACCAAGTTTACGCTTGGTGGAGAAAAATACAATATTTCTTTTAGAATACCTGAGTACATGCAGCGGGAAGTGTGAAGTGGCACTTTGTTATATCTGCCCCAGCTAAGGTAGTAAAGCTGTGTACCTCTAACCCCCAATGGTTTCATATCCGTGGGCAAAAACGTCAAGGCCTAAGACACCGAGCGAAAGCATCAGGCTAAGCAGTCATACAACATCGTGCTCAGAATTCGCTTAGGAAAACCACAAAACAAGCATTAAAACCGTATTATGGATGATAAGAAGCCTGTGAACAGTGTGACCCCCACCGTGTATTCCTGGTAAAGATTTAGTTTGCAGAAAGGTGTACTAAAGGGCTTGTTGATGTATTGTAGCGTTTAAAAACAGCGCAGAAGACGAAACTAAGGATGTAACAGAACCGCGCCTGTGTCGTCTGTTTTTTTTCCTTAGTCCCACCCGCCGCAGTGGCTCAGTGGCTAAGGCGTTGCGCTGCTGAGCACGAGGTCGCAGGCTCGATTCCCGGCTACGACAGCCGCTTTTCTGATGGAGGCGAAAAGCAAAAACGCCCGTGTGTGCGAGATTTCGGCGCACGTTAAAGATCCCCAGGTGGTCGAAATTAATCTGGATCCTCCTTCACTACGGCGAGCCTCATCGCCTGCGTTGCTTGGGCGCGTTAAACCATTCCATAAATTAATCCTTAGACGCTTCTTCCGCGCTGTTTGTAAATGGTAATATATTTGCAGGTTATGCTCGACAGATAGGCAGGACTAGTGCAACCGAATAGAGCAGTTATTGCCCAAGACGTCGCGCGCATGCGTCAGTCTGGGCTGGACCCAGCATTGCCACCCGAGAAGCCTAGCGTTGTGTCAGAAAATAAGCTATCAGAGGTACCGCCACTGAGGCACGCAGGTCAGCAAGGGCGGCCATTTTGGCGTTTATCAGTGTTGCGATATTTGCGCATCTATGGCCTTTTGTACACATCTGCTGATGAAATGCTGTTACACATGTTATGTTTGATTCGCATTCGCAACGACGTCAGTCGCGCGCAGCCGGTGAGCAGGGAGCACAAGCCAAGCTTACCAGAGTTGGCCGACTAAAACGCATAAACAACAAAAGGGCGGCGCACATGAACCGTCGCAGTGTGAACAAATGTCACGTAATGCGAACTGACCAATGATCAAAGCAGCGCCACGGAACAATACTAGAAAAATCTTGATTCATCTCTACTAATGTTAAACCTGGGTAGAGGTGAAGCAAGCAGTATATAAGAGATCACGCTGCTTCGTTTTATGGCTGCCCTCAGTACAAAGCCATTTCGCAACTTTTTAGGGATGAGCTCCTAATCGGATCAAGACTGCGTTTTAAGATATTACCTCCAAATCCGAAAACAGTCAACCATGCGCTAGTTGCCTCTCCACGAGCTACAGAGAAGAGCCAAGCTTCACAAAACAAAAGCTACAAGTTTGCACTGCAGAACTCACACCTCCGGCGTTCTGAGAGTCAGAAGTCCTCCCGAAGCTCAGTGCTACCACAGGAAACGGTGAAAGTGCTCCCACCACCAGCCAGATCCCCAAGCCTTCCGGCTGGTGGTTTTTGCGTAAGTCGGTGTATACTTGCATCAACGCCTTTTCTATAGATAAATGGAACTTGGTAATTCTCTTTGCCACCGTTCAAGCCATCCTGTGAGCAGTACCAGAGGCTACCAACCTATCCGAGGTAAAAGTAGATCTTGCCATGGAACATCTGGTGTGTCCGCTACGTGCCCCTGTACCTCATTATAGTGACTTTGAATAACTGGTACAATAACGCCACTATGTTTCAGTGGGTTGAAAGCAGTTTGCGAACAAAATGAAAAGATTTTCGAAAATTAGCTACTCAATTCAATTTCCGCATTTTTTGTATTCAGGAGCCTGCCGTACCGGACATCTTTCCATTAGAAAGTCATGCTATTTAGAAATCTTCGCGACCTGGAGGAGCGAGCAGAGGAATGTTATACTGTCACGTAGCCAAAAACGACGCAGCTGTCTTGAAGAAAAAACAAGTTTATTGGAGGGAATTGCTGTTCCCCTAACAACTCAAAGAATACACAGACGGCGAAACAGCAGTGAACAAAGTCCCGTGCGCAGACTGGTGTAGGCGAATATAATACCACGGAGTCTGCTCTGCAGGCTTTAATCTTTCGGCTCGTGTGTTTCTCGATCCGTAATTTACATCCAAAACATTGTACATCAAAGAGGATTATTCTAGGCTACTGACGTTAGGGCGACACGCTCTCCGTATCAAAATGAGATAACCCATGCGGCATAAAAATGAAGAATGGAACACGTGCTTTGCATGGGACATAGGTAACACAACCGGGCGTGGCCGGGCAGTAAAAACAAAACATGAACAAACAAATCCAATGCATGGTTCGCGGAAATATGTTCGAAAGGACTACCCATCTTTTGTGCTTGAGGGCACCAACTGAGATGTTCGCAAGTATGTTGCCTGCAAGGCATATTTCGATAGCATCTCTATCATGATTATGCGTGTATACCTCGAGGGTACCTGCCGTATTACTGTGAACATATTGGCTCGGATATTTCAGTTACAGACGACTAATGTAATAATATGGGGAGATTTTAATTTATTGATTATAGGGTTTAACGCGCCGACGCAACGCAGGTGATGAGGCGCGCCGTAGTGGAGGGCTCCGGATTAATTTTGACCACCTGAGGATCTTTAACGTGCGCCGAAATCTCGTACACACGGGAGTTTTCGCTTTTCGACTCTGTCAGAAAAGCGGCTAGCGCGGCCGGGAATCGAACCCGCAACCTCGTGCTCAGCAGCGCAACGCCTTAGCCACTGAGCCACCGCGGTGGGTTATGAGGAAATTTTAACACTCACAACCTAATGTGGGGAAGTGATCATTGCGATGTCCGCGATATGTCATTGAGTGTGCTGTTGACAGATGTAATTTGGCAGCCCGAAATGACGGATCCATGACATTCATTCGTGGTTTTCGATACTCGAACTCTAGGGATACAACTTTGCGTTCTGAGGACATCTTTAACAGAATGAGCTGGGCAATAGATGTGGAAACACGGGAAAGTGATCACCTTCCTATTCTTGTTTAGCATTCCCAGCCGTGCCCTACGGGCGCTCAAGCGGTATACTCACGAAATGGTAGTGTTTTGGTCGTTACATCACAGCGAATCTTGGTGCAACTGTACACATTCAAAATTTCACCCAATTATAACATATGACCACGTGGATGTGCATCTGTGCAGTCACCATTCCAGATCATCGCGCTGCTACTGATAGCAAATATGAGCGCCTGCGTGCTCTTAGAAGGCTCGCGGAGCGATATTATCGCCGAAGTGGAAGCGTCGAGGCATACAATCAGAGCAAAAACTTCATTACCTTACACGGCGCCACCTTCTGGGGCCAGAAAGAAAATGCTGGCACGATTTCTTCCGCTCGTTATCAACAATGGCCACTGTCACAAAATGTGATCAGTTATAAGGTCATTTTGCGGGTCAGTAGCGCAAAGCTACCCTTTCAGAGCTCTTGCTGTTGCCCGTGGGGAGCGGGGTAGAACTTTATCTGACAAATGTGGTACGATAGGAATTCAACCAGGTGTCGAGACAAATTGCGTGGAATATACAGCCTCAGCCAAGTTGGCGAACCCCAAAGTGAAACAAACGCTTCCACTCCATCATCCGCAACTTGACTCTGCGTTCACTATCAGTGAATTACAAAGTGCACTCGCATCCTTCCGTACAAAACTGGCTCCCGGCATGTATGACGTCACGTATGCCACGCTTAATAATCTTGGTCCAACGAGTACTTCCACCGTGCTAGTTTCATTCAACACTTTGTGGATTCAGGAAGCTGTTCGGGTATCTTAGAAGAGAGCGCGTCTCAACGCAATGCTTAAGTCCGGCAAGACACCACTGTCACTCGAATCTTTTCGTCCAGCAAGCCTGAAAAGCTGTGTGTGCAAGGTTATAGAGAAAACAATTGCGGCAAGGATCCAATGGTGGTGTGATGGGACGCAAGTGTTCCCTGAATGCATGTCGTGATTTGGAAGGAAGCGTTCTTCAATAGATGCAGTACTTGACATTGTGATATGGGTAGCGCATGAGCGCAATCGTGGCAGTGTCACAATTGCGGTTTTCTTGGACATAAAACGTGCGTTTGACACGTCTAGTCACATTGATATCCTGCAGAGTATATTGGAAATTGTCAGACAAGGACGAGTACTGCGATAGATACACGAATCCCTTACAAACCGAAGTGTTTTTGTGGAGACGTCTGATGGTCGTAGTTCCGAGCCCATTCCTTCACATGACGTCCCACAGGGTAGTATCCTCAGTTTTTCATATTTCATTGCGTCATGGCGAACTTGCCACGCAGTGCTTGCAGCATTGCTATTACGCCGACGATGTCTGCATATCGGCGTCGGGTCCCAATGCTCTCGTACTTCAGAGCACCTTACAAGGAGGGTTATCTAGCGCGCAAAACATCCTAAAAGAGTGCGGGATGACGTTATCATATGCGAAAAAAGCTGTGTAGCCTTTCACAAAAAAGCACCTAAAACCTAAGCACCTTTAGGTCTCTTCGTCGAAGGTCAACCAATCGCTTCCTGGGCACTACACTCCATCGGCAACTGTCGGAGCCTTCACACATCAACGAGCTTAAAGAAAGTGTCAATAAAATATGAATGTTCTTCGTACGCTTACAAGAATATCGTGGGTGGATGTACATCCTCCCTTCAACGTGTTCACTCTCAACTAGACAACTAGAAAAAATTGCGTATTCAGCGCCGATGCGGCATGGGCTCTCCTACACCACTAAGGAAAGACTGAAAGAATTGCTGAAGCTCGTGAACTTCCCTTACCAGTGATGACAACTGCAGAAACGTGTCGGCCTTTTTTTTCGAATATGAACCCAGCATGTTCGTCATCATCTCAACCAAGGTTTTTTTTAGAAAGGAAGGGTTGTATTATGCCGATGACGCTTGCATGCAATAACAGCATTCACCTATGCACGAGGTTTGGCCAGGTGACCCTGCGTATCTTCCGCGGTTTCTTTTAGGTCCCATTTTTGAGTTTTCTGTGCAGGGTGTATTTCGAAAAGAGGATTTACCTGCAGTCTCCGCGCACCAACTGGCTCTGTCAAATATACGTGCACTACCCTGGCTTCACTCATGTCTGCACAGATGTGTCTTGCCTAGTAAAGTCCAATACGTCTGTGTTTGTTATACCGACATTGCATTAGGAACACAAAATTATGCCGTCCTATGTCAACTTTATGCCGTCCTTTATGCCCTCCTTCGTCAACTACGATGGACCTTTACGCTCTTCTGGTGGAATTGCGATTCATCTGCATTGTGGCAGTTTCTCAAAACTGGTTGGCCGCTTCCGACTCCCAAGCAGCGCTGGCCTCTGAGGTGCAGGATATTGGTTTTCAATGGTTTCTTGCCCACTGCAACGTTCCCGAAAGCGCAGTGGCAGATGTGGCAGCTCACGAAGCACATCAAATTACAACCACAGACAACTTTCAACTGTACATTCCAAAATTACATTTAACAAGAGCGTGTGACAGCCTTTCACACACGACGTGGTTTGACGACGTGGTCACAAAGCAGCCTGCTCTTTGAGGTTGATGGTATGTTGCTGTTCAAACTTCCAACACCCACATCCAGGGGCTCCGAGACGCTACTGGCACTGCGAACATAAAACATTCTCCGCACAAAATTGCGAAAGATCAAAGCGCATGCTGTTTATGTGGTCATCGTGATGAAACTATTGCTAACGTCAATTTAGAATGTCCATGTCATGACGCTGCGAGGCCGTGTTTTAAAAGTGTGCTCCTGATTTTATAAAATAGGCCGTTTAACCTTGCAAAAGTTCTAAGACCTTGGTTAGCACCTAGTCAGCGACGGCGTTCGTTTTTGCCCTTAAACTGTTTCTACAGGCTTCAATATATAGGCTTCAAATTATGCCTCTACGCTTGACCTTAACGCCGCTTACAGTCTACAAACACTACTAGCTACCATGACGTTTTATAGTTGGTGACTGAAGCTTCTTTCCCTCCTCCATCTGTATTGTAGCCTCTCTTCTCTTGTGTGTACTTTGTAGTTGGAATCCATTTCTGATTTGTGTTATTTATACAAACGCGCCCTCACCCGTTTCTTCCTGTTATCATTGGAACGTACATGCACCCACTTGCTTCAAGGGACAAATTGGTGGTCAGAAGGCAAAAGGTTTGGGTGTGTTGGTACATAGTCACGCAGAAAACAAGTGCAGTAAAAAACCACATAGGACGAGGCGTAGACAGCACAAGCGCTAACTTTCAACAGAACGTTCATTGTAGAACCAGCGCATATAAACACGTCCGGCTAGCATGAAGAGAGGAGGAAGGAAAGGGAAACGTCAAAATGATGGGCGAAACAAGAAAAACAGTAACGTACCGCCTACGACAAGAACTCCAGCTCAAGTTTCGGTAAGGCTACAGACGGCCTGCTGACGCATTGATCACCACACCGTGCAATCGCTGCCGCTTCCGCAAGCACTGCAGGTTCTTTTTTACCGCACTTGTTTTCTGTGTGACTAATTGGTGGGTTCAGTGTGTTGTGTGCGCTTTTCTGGAGTTTCTTCTCATCTCTTAGGACTGTTAATATCTCAGTAAACTTCCGAAATACTTTATCAGAAGCGTTTAGCTTTGCAGAAATGTGCAATGACTATCGGCGGGTTGCAATGTCTTCATAAGAGCAATTACCGTACATGAAAAGGAATAGCCGGTGCTCATATATGGCGTCAACTTTTCCTATCTATTTTCATGTTCTCAACAAGAAAGGAAAATTAATTTGCACAATTTCTTTTGCAGATCGCTGGCTAGATTATTGGACGGTTGTTTTGCGCTACGCGTCTGATAATCACGTGTGCGGGCTTCTCCGGTTTAATCCCAGGAAAGGTAAAACATTTATTCATCATGACATTCTGTTATAATACTGCCACAGAAATCAATCCAATGTATTTGCCGTTTTAATTACGGTATTTTAATGGTATTAACCAAATTTTATTTCGCCTATCTTTTTAAATAGATTGGAAGGGTCAGCATGGCGTCCCTTGTGTACCTCTAGATTGCATATTACTCCTTTAAATTGTACCTTCATGCATTTGTAACTTCATGCACAACTACTTAGGGAAATTACAGTTACGTGCACAGAGTGACCACCAGCCACAACAGCAGCAGCCTGGTTCGGTCCACTGCAGGATGAAGGTCTCTCCAACAGATATCCAGCCACGTCTATCGAGTGCTAGCACTCGAGTGCTACCTTTCCCCAAAATTTTTTTAGCTCATCCCTCCATGGGTCCTTGGAGTACTCCCATTGCGTTTTCGGTCTATTGTCAACGCACTCCGGTAAACGGGTGATTCCCCTATTGTTCCTCATTCGCGTGATATGACTCGCCCACGGCCGTTTATTCGCCTAATATGAACGTCAATGTCTTCCAAACCAGTCTGTTCCCTTATCAATGCAGTTGTTTTCCAAACCTTAAGCATGACCCTTAGCCTTCTTATTTCTATAGCTCGTTGGGCTGACGAAGGTTTCTTTCAAGTCGATTAGTGAGACTCCAAGTTTCTGCAACCCGACGTCATTACTGGAAGAACCCATTCGTTATGTACAACCATTTTGCGTGACGGAGGGAGCTTACAGTGCAGAATATGAGAATACCTTGCAAAAGCAGTCCACTCTTCTGGCACTTTCGTTTTCAAGATTGGTATTGGTTGGCCTGAAATGTGGCTCAGACCGAGAAGAAGAATGCAAAATTTCTATCGCTTACTGACCATGTTCACTGAAACATCGTCAGCCGTTTGAGCCTAAGCGGAAGTATAACGTACTTGAACCTGAAACGTTCGAGTGGCTGGGCGGTTCATACAGAGCAAGATTTTTCGCAAACGCAAGGAAAGTCGTGTAGGCTATTGAGGCAGCCTTGGCTTTCTCTGAGCGGGAAAACCAGGACTGCGTCAACAGCCAGCCAGTGTAGAGTACTGGTCTAAAGCCCCCACCCGGACGGACGTGAGTCCTTTTTCTGCCTTAAACAAATTTTATTCTCTGTATTTCTCCTTGTATCCCGATTTTGTGAAAAAAGTATTCTACAAAGTTGATACACGGGCTTATTGGGGACTAATCATTAGTTTTGCCCAACGTCGATGAGTTGTTAAAAAGAACCTCCCCATTTATTTAAAGGCTTCCCTTGTAATAGCACACTTTCTATCCTTCTCAGCAACAATATCAGAGAAAGCAATAAAAAATAGGCGAATCTGTGGCCCAGTGTTATTGAGATAATAAGGCTTCGTGTTCTCTTTGTATGGAACGACCTAGGGTGCACGGACCTCCAAACCGCAAAAGGTTATGATAACAAGTTCCAGTCACGCTTGTGTCGAATCAGCTGCTCATCACTTGCTCACTGTCACCGCTTGCTACGCAGGTGATACCATCATTGATTGATTGTGGGGTTTAACGCGCCGACGCAACGCAGGCGATGAGGCGCGCCGTAGTGGAGGGCTCCGGATTAATTTTGACCACCTGGGGATCTTTATCGTGCGCCGAAATCTCGTACACACGGGCGTTTTTGCTTTTCGCCTCCATCAGAAAAGCGGCCGCCGCGGCCGGGAATCGAACCCGCGACCTCGTGCTCAGCAGCGCAACGCCTTAGCCACTGAGCCACCGCGGCGGGTAGGTGATGCCATCACCTGACTCAGCGCCCCAACACAAATTATGAGAACAGCCGTCTACACCTTTTTATCTGATTAGCGCCGTAGCGATTTCAACGAGATCCCTATTCGTGTGCCCACATTATGGAGAAGCTTACAGTACACTGACCTCGTCACTCAAAAGAAGCAGGTGGCGTAGAGTTGAGTTTTTTTTTTCTATGAATTCGTTCATTGTGTTCAACCCCTGAACTGGTCCCGACTTTATCTGGATTGATACATATAAAACGCCTTCAAATGAATAAGTGAACATTTCAAAGCATAAAATTCCAGTATGAATACAGAAATTAAATGTTGGACTTTTCATTCAGCAGAGATTGTGGGCGGAGAGAGATTTTGAACGATCTACCTTTATACCGCGAAAAACGAGTGAAGAAGCCGTAGAAGTGCCGAATGATGCCGAGCGGCGGCCGCTTGACCATCTGCTTCGAACAAATAAATGCCTGTTCCGCGGAGATCGACGCCGTTGGAAGCGCCGTCGGGAGAGAAGGTGGAAAAGGCGATACAACGCCGGCGAGGGAAGCGGCAAGACCTACCTACTATGATGTGGTAGCGACGGCTGCGGTCAACCACTGTTTTCAACTTTCGCTGTGGGCTACGGGCGTGAGCGTGTTTTTCCCGGGTAGCGCGGCATTTTTTAAAGACGATAGTCCTTCTTGGGCTACTTAAACCCAGAAAGTTTGGTCTATCTGTATGTCTGTAACTTGATTCAGCCACCTGGCCAAAATAAAATGTCTCCTCCCCAATAGTCTTACATACTCACAGCCAAATGTAAACGTCTAAGCCCGGTTTATATGTTCATACTTGTCAACTTTGTTGAACGAGAACAAGACAATCCGCAAATATAAGACAGGAAATTTGAACACAAGGGATATTTACAGTGTTCCTTTATTAAAAAAATCCTGGATTCTTGGTTTTTCGATAGCAAACGATATTCTAAATCTACTGTAAAACAACGCGTACCGCCTGCTGTTGCCCGCGCCACCTCCTGGCGGCATATGAGAAATCACGCGGCAACAGCAAAGAAATGTTCCAATAGCTAGGTTTCACGTTCTGCTTGGAACGCACATGGAGCACGGCAACGCGGTTTTATAAACCTTGAAGTCGGCGCCTCGATTCACGCGCGTCTCCGCCGTACTGCGGCGCTGGCGTCGAGGAATGCCGCGTGTAGCAGTGGAACGCGGTAAATTCAAATCGCCTTGAGCAAACCTTTAGTATGTTTACCTTGGAATGAGTGCGACAGAACAGGAACAGCATGAGAGGTGAGCGGGAAAGCGAAGGGGGCCATTTCCTTGGCAAAGGTCTACAAAGACTATCGTCTTTTGACGACATTTGCAACGAAAGGAGCAGATACGCGGCCAATTTTTTTTTTCTCCCACACGTCAAAGAGGGACTGGAATAATCGTCTGCGGCACGATATTTCTCACGAGCAGACATCGGGCAACCGAGCGCATGGTGTGAATCAGAGTTACTGGATATAGGAGTTGCGAAACTCCCCATAGGCCCCATGTATCAAAAAGTGGCCCTGAGATTGGTCCACTGCTTTGGATCTTGTTTTACAGTGGCGCCATCTTTTGGTGACAAAATAAACTATACAACTTGCTTCGCCGCTCGACGACCTGGGCGAAAAATGGTATTTGAGTGCTTACGTAAATTTGTTATGCCAAAGGAGCCCAATGTGTTGAACTATGCAAGCATTTTATATACATACGGAGCAAAAGTAGTAAACAGAAATGCGACCATGGGGTCAACCGTAGCTTACTCACTGTCGTCTGCTGCGCGTCCTCTTCGGTCTTCTGGCCACAAAAAAATAAATAAGTAGCTTCGACGGCTTTATGCCACCTGAAACTGATTATTTAGAGCCGCTTGATCGGCTACTGGATTATTTTTGGCATACAATGAGCTGTAGGCCAAAGGATAACTCCGAATCCGGTACTTCAGTTCGGACCTATGTTGTGCCGGAGTGCCCGCACAAGCGCGAATTGGTCGAGGCAGATGCGCGGTCGCAGAAACAATCACCACCTAAAAACCGGAGTTAAGATAGCAATGCACAACTTAAGGAAGCACAAAAATAAACAATTATGCACTTTAAAACAAAATTTAACCTTAAATTGTCAGTTTGAATAATTATTTTGTTTTTTTGGATAGTGCATGCGGCGGACGCAGTGGCGCCACGGTACGCAAGATCCAAAGTAGGGGGGGTCCAGGCGCGGGCCGTTTTTTGATGCGGAGTTTCGCAACTGCTTACATCGAAGAGCTCTGGGTGTGAATGTGTGATCGTCTGCAATGTCCGCTGCCGCCACAGTGGCTACGAAAAAAGGCAGCACGAAAAAGGCCGAACAAATATATCTTTTTATAAAATCATGACCATGAACTCAAAAACCACAAATAGGCGTTCACAATAGAACTTCTATGTGATAAAAAACAATACAGAACAGCAAAACTTTAACAGCCTGCAAAAATTGTGCCCCTGAGCATTATATAAAATCGCCTTTTCAAAGACAAGCTGTGCAGACTTCGCGTCTTTACTCGAGTCCCTTCAAAAGTGGTGGTTGCGAAGCTTGATTGTTTTGGTTTGTAATTTGTTTGCGCATTCTGCTTGAGCAATAGGGATCTTTTACATGGAATAGCATGCGTGATATAAACACGCGGCTATATCATACAGCGCGATTGTTTACAGCTGCAGCCCTCGGTAAGCGGGCTGCCGGCTAGGCAGCGGGTTGTTGCGATCGTGTCCCCGTTCCGGGCGGCGTGAGCCGCTGGAGTGCTCATTGCGTCCGTGTCTATGACAATGAACGTGAAGCCAATTCGCAACAAATTCAGGGTGGGAAAAAAAGCACGAGTCGTGGTGCGACAACGTAAGACAACGTGGGTGCTTTTTGCGTCAGCGTCACCCAACTAGGTTTTTCGGGCCCACGCTTCGTAGCAGACGATCTTTATTTATGACTGTTTACGCGGCCGGGCGACGGAGGCCCGGCCGCGTGAATTAGCCTATCAAGAATGGCGGATCATTGTTACATTCTTGTGAAACGGCCCAAATACGCCGCCTGATGGTCAGCATTTCTTGAATTTATGCAACCATGGTTCCAAATAAACGCTTTCCCAACACCGGCGACGGCAGCAAGCAGATTTGTGGCATATTCCCCGCTTTTTCCAAGGGGCCTCTCTCGTGTTCGTCTAAGTACCGGTCTTGTTCGAAAACCTATTAAGTCCGTGAATAAGACTAGACTGTGAATAAGACTGCCAGTAACACGTTTGTTCGGGCAAGCGGGCCCTGCATTTCGGAAGAACTCCAAAGAATTGACGCCCCCAATCTTGGTCTACATTCAGAAATAAGCAATACATCTTTGTGTTTGCACTCTCCTTGCACAAGAAAAAAAACATATTACTCCAAGACAACAATACCTCCTGCGGGATTATGTGGAACGCAGCAGATTTCAAACAAGTGCTGCAGTCTTCATGATAATGGTGGCTGGAAATTTTTAAGTTTGCCTGTGAAGAAAGCATTCAAGAAATTCCAAAACTGGCATGGCGGTTCTACTGCACATTCTCTTAAAATGGCTGTGGCTTAGCACAGCTAACCTTGGACATGCAAAGACGAAGCTTGGTTTAGTCTGGTTGAGTCATGGTTTCGCTTGGTTTACCTTTGATGTAGCTGTATTGCCGACCACGGCTCAAAGCCGTTGCAACGCTCACAGAAGGAGTCCCGGTGAACGCGGCGTACATTCCGCTACGTTCCTCGTCACCAGGTGCGATACGAGTCCCGTAGCCCGAGATGACCCAGCGGCGCATGCGTGGGAGGCTGCGAGGCTACTCGCCTGCCAATCAGCTGACCTGCCACAACCGGGGCGGCGGCCGCCGCTTATGCTGAGCCGAGTGACTGAAAACGGGGCCGTGTGCACAGCGCCGAAACCGGGCCCGGCGAATCACGCGATGCGCTTCCAGGGGTGTGTCGCCATGGGTGTGTCTCCGGTCAAAAGGTGCCCTAGCGCATCCGCGGCAAAACAGCTGGCTGAAAGTACTACAGCTTTGCTTTAAAAATGAACTAAAGGCCACCTCCACTGAAAATTTCATATCTTAAAAACCTTGTTTCCGTATAGTCCGTCTTAAAACGCTTAAGTTACCAATTTCAACAGATGACGTAAGACAATGCAAGGCGCTAACTAGAAAAAGCGATTTCGACACGGAAATTGAGATGAACAGGGCATTACGGCCTGGCTAAAGTCACGTTGCAGCAGGCGAGTAAGGGGCCGCCATGCCGGCTGGCCAGCCGAGGCAAACATGCTCGCAATAACTCTCCCTTACTGCAACCCTGAAGAAGCCTGCCCAGCTGAGCTCGACTGGTTCTACTGGCTGGCCGGAGGAACAAGCACCCTGCCGGCCCCAAAATCAGTTCCGCTTCATGGCTGTTCGCGGAATGCGCCGGCTAGTGCTGCGTTGTCTGCGACGGAGCTATTTTAAACACTTCTAGCTTAATAACAACGCATTTCATGGACTAATTTGACGGGCTACCAGTCATGTCCCAGTTGTCTTTGCGGTACATAGTGCAAGTTCAAAGTAAATTTCGCCTGGTGCATTTGGAGTGCAGTTGATTTTAAGGGGAGAGCCTTACATTACTCATTGGAAGGCGACCTTGAGTGGCTCCTGTGTCGACGATAACGTTATAAAAACAAAAGAAGACACTAGCAAAGTAAATCATGACAGCCGTTTAGGAAAGACGATTGATGATTACTAATGCTAATGATGATTGCGTAGCTATTGATGGCAGTACGTACTAGGGTAAATTATGAAAGAAATGGGGTGTAGTATTATACATTACCCTAGATTGGGGTGGATTATTGGCTGATTAGTGATTGCAATTATAGTTCATTAAGGCTGGGTTAAGGTTCACTATAAAAGAATGGAGTGAATTACGATGACTTCAATGGAATAATGTGTATTACGATATTTTCATGTCGGAATTACGTATATTGACGTTGGATAGGGTAGGTAAGATGAGGTAAGTTGTTTTCAGATGCGTTACTGATTAATTAGTGAAAGTTGTAATGAATACTAATTTGTAACTACTGGAGGAAACCATAGCACGCCAGTGGAATAAGATCAATTAGGATTATTAAGAACTCTAACCAAGTGTGACAGCTGTGTTGACGGGTGGAAGTATATGGTTTATCACAGATATAGCGAATTGGGATATATCGTATTGTTGCTTATATCGAACAGTCCAAGCATGCCCTTGCAAATCCGATGCAAAAGAATAGTGCTGTTCTAAGCGTGTATCGAACTCACCTTCACCGTCACATTCGTTATCTCGAATGCCACGCCGCAAGTGCCCCTGCAAGTACGCTTCTCAGGATGCAATGGTGGGCGATAATCATGATTATGATGATTATTTTCTTGCGCGTCGTGTTGCTTTGGGGGCCGGCAGCACCTGCTAGACCTGCTCTATGACCTTGCGTAGGCAACGTGAACGCAAGGTGTGGTGGTGTTGGTGATTTATTAGGGAAGAAGGGAAGAGAAAAGAACTGCGGATATTGTTGAACTCAACGGGGACTTCACCCTCATACAACCCAACGTGTGATTGCATGCGAAATGGAGGGGGAGGAGAAACTGGCGGGAGGAGTGCTAACGCAGCGGCGGCTCTGCAGGAATGGAAACCGGTGCAGCTTGATGCTTGTTTGTTTTGTTCGCGTCGGCTCGTTCGGAGCAACGGTCGCTAAACACATGGAGGAATTGAAATTTACTTTATTAAACGGGCTCATGAACTGAAACCCTTCCCGTTCCACCGGGGTATAACGGGTAAATTAAGTACATTGAAAATGGATGTTTGGATTTAAAATAAAAAATGTAAAAAAGTAATTGATAAGATAATTACGCAGAAAATAACTCACTACAGAACAATAATAAATACAAAAGATCTAAAAGCTATTTTCGCGTTATTTGCCGCTGCCTTTGTTCCTGAGTGTGAGCGAAATTGTGACAAAATATTTGAGGGGATAGTATTGTTGAATATTAGCGTTAATTAGTATTGTAATTTCTTCTAAAATTTTTAATGTTTTTGTATGTTTTATTAGCTCTGGTTTCCTCTTACGAGATGATTTCTATGGATATCTAGAAGTTCTTCTCTGTGTTTGTTATTGGGCCGTCCTGTAAATAGTGGTCAAAACTCTCTGCTGGTAGGTTACATTTGCATATGTTATTATTAGTAATGGCGAACCTATGAAAATAAAACGTAAATCTTCTGTGTCCGGTGATAAACTGTAACGTGTAGTAGTTGTTGGGAAAGTGGTCCGGAATTCTGTGAATATTCTTTATCCATTGGAATGTGTAGCTTTCATTTCCTTCTTGTTGCCACTCAACATTCCAATGTTTTCTTAGATTAATATTGAGCTGTTTTTTGATAAATTGTAGTGAAATAGGGCAGTCATTATACGGGTGGAGGCCAGTGAAGAAATGTCTTTGGTTGCTTAAAGTATTCTAAATTTAAAATTCCGCACCGCACGTTTAAGCATGACACTGCAAGCTACCTAACATGTCCGGCAGGCAGCGCAGCCCGACTGGTCCGGAGCGTATCGTTTGCGTGTTCCTTCACCAGGTTTAGCACACCTGCTTCGTTGCGGCTCCAGGCAAAAGTTGTTCGGACACACAACGCGACGGAATTTGGTGCGTGGACCGTAAATTAGAGAGCTTTCAGCATTCGCATGCGCCATTCCGGTTGCCGTAATAGAACGCAAGTTCTTCACTTTAGGTGACGACATGATGGCTGTAGTAGACCGATGTGTCAATGAGCGGCGGAAGGAGCATTGCGCGTTAGTTAGTTCTCAAGGAGCAGGACACCTTGCCTTTCACTGTCGACAGTGCAAGTGTCAACCATTATTTGATAGTGTAACGATTCTTGAAAAAGGCAGGACTAGAATGAGAGTGAAATACTGCAGGCGTTCTTCATAAGACAACAGCAGGAAGGCAACTGCATTAGCGCACCGTCTATCACCCTGAGCGATATAGAAATCAAACCTGAGTAGAGTTGTTACGAAAGCAGAGGTAGTTAAGTAACAGTAGCATTTTCATTCGCGTACGTGTTGGCGCATGCGTTGACTCGGTTGTTCACAGAACTGTCGGTTTCTTCTATTAAATTTCAGTTGCTAGTCCAGCAGTGTGTTGTCTCGTCTCTCCTCGTGTTTGTGTCTTTTTCGCTGGTTTCCGTTCGGTCGATATGTAACAACTGGCCCAGCAAGCTGCACTTCTGTAGTGGACCGCAACGATGCGAAGATCCAAGCGGGGCTGGCCGTTACCAAAAACAGCGGGCCTTACAAGCGGCCTTCATGGCTTTAGCCGAGCTTGCGTCATCATTTAGAGGAAATTGTGGTCGTGGTGGCGCAGTGGACGGCGCCGAGCTTTCTCATTTGAATGGCGTTAATACGCTTGAAGAAGGTTTCGTGAACTTCATGACACAGAAGATAAGGAAGCAAAGTCGACTTTTACGGCGGATCAGTATATGTGTAACAACCCCCCCCCCCTTGCTTCATTTTCATTCGAGTGAAGCAGATGTACTCGGCGCCGCTGCGGCACTCCTCCTCGCCACCGCCGACACCTCTTTCACAAGTGGTAATCACCTCCCCACCACTCATGCCTTCACAAGCTGCGCGATCGGCAGATGACGGTGGTAGCGCCCTTATCAGGCGTCATTAGAGCAACTTGTCCGCTTTGAATGCCGACGTGAGGCGCTCTTCTATTTTCAGCGTTAAAGGCTTTTAGATGCGACGCTGAGAGCATCTCTTGTCGGCGGCCCTGTCCTTCCTGCGTGCGTCCGTTGTTGTACGCAGCCTTTCCAGTCTCCCCCTCTCCTCTCCGATAGCGAACACTCTCTCGCGAGGGGCACTGGATTGGATTCGATTGGATTGGCTTGGGGTGGCTTGGCTTGGCTTGACTTGGATTGGATTGGATTAAAGTGGATTGTGTTGGATTGTGTTGCGTCATAGCCGCGGCAGACGCACTGGCACCGGCGCGTGCCCACGTGAGAGCGAGCACTCTCTCAACATCTGCGGGTGTGCGGCCCAGCGCGCTCTCACTCCGCCGGTGGGCGGCGCTGCGCGCGGTGTTGCGCATGTGTAGTACTCTCTCTCTCCGCGGTCTCCGCTCCTTCGGGCGCGCTGCGCATATAACCGGTGTGCCGCTCTCCGGCGGCCTTTCGGTCGACGGTTGCTCTCCGCTTGCGCTTGAACCCCCTCAGCGTCGCATCACAACAGGGCTCCCGCGAGGGGAGGTGGGCGTAATTTTTGTGCGACACTTTCTACCGTGTATTTCTGGGCCTAAACATGCCCCCATCACCCGTTGCTGGTCGATGCGAGCACGGGCTGGGGCTGGGAGCAGGTCGGCGTGCGTGAACAGCTAGTATTCACGCCGATACCGATGACATGCGCGTTGTGCTGGTGGAAAATTTAAATGTGGAAGTCTCGCGGCTCAGTGCGACATGTCGACTGTCCTCAGTGGTCTAGCGGTTTGCGTTTGGGTTGGCGTGTCACACAGATAGTGAGATGCCTACGACACCGGACGGAAATGGACAGCCACGTGTTCGTACACTACTATAAAGCGCGAGTCCATCTATGTTTTAACTGCCTCTGGATAGACGCGTGTCATTCGCTCAGAGGAAGAACAGCGGAAATCGAAAGAGCGTCTGCCGGACAGGAAGACCGAATGGTTGCAAAAAATATAGAAAGTATTGCAGAAAAATTTATAGCGCATGCGAACGAGGGCAAGAAGAGAGAGACACCACAAGGCGCTATTTTCAACTCTGAAGTTGAAAGTAGCGCTCCGTTGTGTCTCGCCCGTCTTGCCCTTGTGTGCATGCGCTATGACGTTTCCTGCAATTTCAACACCAACGTGCCCAGGAATCCGTACTCGTGAACAGACGGCCGCTGCCATTCCCGTTTACACTGCAATTTCCAGCTCACCGATTATCTGGGAATCTCTTCCGAATGAACAGGAACGTCGGCGTGAGACAACATTTCGTGTTCAGCTTGAACACTTTCACAATGACAATTGTGGCGGTGCCTTTCACTTCTCAGCACGTGCACATAACTGTTAGCTGTTTATCAGGAATGAGCTGGGAGTGGAAGGAAGGGAGCGGGCGTGCACGCGCAGATACAGGTTTCATGCCCTTACTAATTACATACCCGTTGTGCTGGCAAGACGTTTAAACGCGTACGTCCACCGCCCCAATGCGAACTTTCCGTGTCCTCAGTGGTCGATCGGGTTGGGTTGATCTGTTACGCCGACAGTAAGATGCTTATGACGCGGGAGGGACACAAACAGCTCTATGGTTGTCCACATGAATAAATATGGAGCCCTCCAAAGATTTATTGGGCTAAGTGCTAATTGCTTAATCGCAAATTACAAACAATGTGTTCGGTTTCGTGCATTTCGTGTATTGCGTCCAGCTTCGCAGGTCATCCTCTTTTACCAAGTGGAAGGGCACTAATTTGTTTGTTTAAACAAAGTGCGGTGGTCGACGCGCTCTGTTTCGTATTTTTCTTGCTTTGAGGAATAAATCAGGGAGCTACTGCTTGCGGCAATCTCCGAAAGCTGGCAGTGATGTTCGGAGTTTACTGGTGGCTGCAGGTGGGAATGTTTTATACTTTTGAATTACCGATATATTGCAATGTTTCGCGAAACCGTTGAGCTCGATATATCCGGGATCGACTCATGAGGTTCCTGTCACAACTCTACCAAACGTTTCGACTTCCAATTCCGTAAGTCTTACTTCAATGCCGCGAGAAATTTGTATCCCAATTTTTCTTCGTTTTGCAGATAAATTTCCGAATAAACGACGTTGGTGGGAACTATGGATGAAGGACACTAATGAAACGGAATACCCTTACGGAGCCTGCGTGAGGGAATTTATGACCCGTACCCGATACGGTACTGATAACCGACTCGACCAGGGTTGGTGCAAAGGAAGAAATTAAAACTCGTTGAAAGGGACTGGACTAACGGTAAAATGGCGTTTATTTCAAAAGTCAAACTTGCCCGGATAGGGCTAACACAAAGCTGTATTATAAAGTTATAAAACGTTTATTACGTATTGACCAGTATAGTGGGGACGGGTTTACGGAGGGAAAGATTGAGATGTTTCATAGGCGAATCACACCTTTTTTGTGCTGAACTGGGATGTGGCGGACCATTCGTCGTACTACATCATTAGCCTACTTGTGTTCACTCAAGCATGGATGGCGCTCTCATAGGATGGCAACCAGTGGGCCATGCAGTTATGACGTACCCCATATGAGATCCTGCTTTGGGTGGCCGTTACCATAGACACCAGCCTTACCACGGCCTGATGTCAGTGTCAGTCGACGCCTTACAACATGTGCTTTCTGCTGACCCTAGGATCTTCGTGCTACGACTACTTTCTGTGGAGAAAGCGGCCGCGACATTATATGGGCTAACTGGTGAGGCTAGGCCTAACACCGCTACTTCACATATCGACATACCGCACTGTCCTCTGCGCATGTGCTCATGCTAATCACCCCGGAGCGATCGCCGTCGCAAGCGCCCAGCAGGACATCCCTTATCAGCCAAGCACAGCCGTGAGACGATCACTTCACCTGACTCTCAGGTAACCACACCCTCACAGAAAGACGTTCTTATGTGTTGCAACCAGCCCCGCGGCTGGGCCGCGCCCGGAAATACCCGAACAGAGTGGCCAGGGCAAAAGAGAGCGTTTATTGTCTGGCTTGTGGATCTATAATAACGAAAGGTAAGGGAGGGGAAGAGGAAAATAAGATTGAAGGCGCGCGCATGCGTAGACTAGAAGCGCTTGTTTAGCGGTGGCCAACACTTCGTTGCATTCCTCCTTCCTTAGAATCCTTAACGCTCCACTGGCTTCTTGATACGTGTGGAATGTCGCCGCTCTGGAGGTGGGTGGTCCAGAAGACCGGGGGCAGTAGCCGTTGGAGCTTCGCGGTCTTGTATTGGGTGTCCGCGCTTATATTGGGGCTAGCGGGATCCTCTGAAGTCGAGGGTTCTTCGATGCTTCTCCGCCTGAGCTGGTCCATGTGGCGGTGAACGAGCCTGTTCTCCGTGTCGACAGACACGTGCGATGCGGGCACCCGGGTTGACCGGGTCTTCCCAGGTGTCCATTTATCACCGCGGCCGGAATTACGAAGGTACACAGGATATACGGGTGCAAAGTTCCACCCGGCGCTGTCGGCAGAGTAGGCATTTCCTGTTGATCGGTTCCTGGGAGGAAAACACATGTCTTGCCGGGTGCGGAGCCTGTAACCCAAATGGTGAGCGTCCTGGCGGGAGCGCCGTGTTTCTATAGCCGTACAGGGTTCTAGCCAGTATCTTTGACAAGTCTGCGCCCCACACTTTTTTACTCCGTCTTTGATGGTTCGCACGGCACGTTCGGCCAGTCCATTACTCTGTGGATGGTAGGGGGGCGCCCGCACGTGAACCACCCCGTTTTGTTGCAAGAACTCATTGAACTCCCACCCGGTGAATGGCGTGCCATTATCAGACACTGTTGTGTGTGGCAGACCGAATCTAATGAACAGCATTCGCAGGGCATGAACTGTGCTGCGCGAGGTTGCGTTAGCCAGGGGAATGGCCTCAATCCATTTACTGTGGGAGTCCACGACGACAAGAAGCATCGTGTTTTGTATTGGTCCCGCGAAGTCGACATGCAGTCGCGACCATCTTTCCTGTGCCTCTGGGCAGCGGATGGGTGCTTGCGCGGGTGGCATGGGAAACGCCTGTATCCAATTCTGACACGCAGCGGCTAAGCGCTCAATATCGTAGTCCAAGCCAGGCCACCAAATTTTGACCGTGCAACTGCTTTCATTGCAGAAACTCCTTGACGGGCTCTATGTAATAACTTCAGTAGCTTCTTCCTGGTTTCCACCGGAACCACAATACGATGGCCCCAGTACAGCAAGTTATACTGCACGGACAGCTCGTGCCGCCTTTTGTGGTACTCCCGCATCTCTGTGCCTTCCTCAGCAGTGCGTTGCGGCCAACCATGGATGACGCACCTGCACACACTTGACAGTACGCCGTCTGACTGCGTGAGGGCTTGAAGCTCTTCCACTGGCACCGCAGGCTCGTCCCACTGGTGCACGACGAGGAGGTACAAAAAGTGCAAAAAATTTCAGAACATGCCTTGTTGACGTTTCGGGAAAGAATAGAGTTAGTGGAGGTATGAATTGTTGTCTTGTAATGATGCAAACAGTTCCTACAAAATATTTCTCGCCATTTTCAGCTCTATTCATGAGTCTTGCTTTCCTTATATGCATTTTAAAAGACGGAAAAACATACAAAAACCATGCGATAGCCTAGACTTTATGAAAAAAATACAAAAAAAACAAGCTCTACAGGCAACTAATTAAAAGCAAAGACCCAGACCTATTTCGAGATTTCAAAAAAATTCGTAACTGTCTCGACAAAGGACTTAAAGAAGTGAGGTGTGACTATTACTCTAACAATTTCAACCTGCTGACGGGCGCACCAACTTTATCTGGAAAAGATTAAACTCCATCTTAAAACATAACATTCCACCTGATAAAGTGAGCAAAATAATTGTGAACAAAGTACAGCTGACAGGGAAGTCTATGGCAGACGCGTTTAATCAATACTTTGTAGGTGTTTCACACCCTGCTACTGTGCAGAATGACGTTGAAAATATTGCGCATAACAGCAGCTCTATATTCCTGAAACCAGTTAATAATGCTAAAGTAGTTAATATAATTAATAAATTAAAAACCAGTACGGCTAAAGACATCGATGGCTTCCAAATTAAACCCCTAAAGTACACCTCCGGTTTGCTCACACCTATACTTACCCCCATTTTTAACCTGTGTTTGTGCCAGGCTGTTTTCCCTTGTAAAATGCAAGTAGCACGTGTAACAGCCTTACACAAAAAAGGAAACAAAAACGACGTGGCAAATTACCGTCCCCTGTCTATACTGCCGGTCATGTCAAAAGTGCTAGAAAAAGTTATTTTACATCGTCTTGCAGATTTTGAAGAGAAACACACTCTCTTAAACTGCTCACAGTTTGCCTTCCGCAAAGGCCTTACTACGGAGTTCGCATTTCTAAAACAAAAAGAGCCTATTTCGGCAGCGCTTGAAGAAGGAGAGTTGGTTCTTGGGCTGTTTATTGATTACTCTAAGGCTTTCGATCACATAAGTCACCAAATTCTAATTCAAAAGCTTGACCGTTATTGTTTTCGAGGGAATGCCGCGCACCTAACTACGTCTTATCTGTAATACCGCAAACAAATAGTTCATATCGCCGACTGTTTTTCCGATCTTACTGCCTTTATCTTCTGGTGTACCACAGGGGAGCATCTTGGGACCATTTATTTTTAATATCTATATTAATGACGTGGTCAGCATAAGCCCTAGCGCTGAATTTATTATTATAATGCTGATGACACCAGCATATTTTTACGAGGAAATTTAGCGGACGAATTAGATGGCGAAGCTAATTTTCTATTGGGAAATCTAAATAGCTTGACTGAGAAAAACCACCTTAAAATAAACACGAGCAAACCCAAATCTGTAATATTCAGAAGCAAACATAAGAAGATAACATTAACGCAACAAATACTGCTAAATTCAACCCCGGTTGATATTGTACCCCACATGAAAACGCTAGAAGTGGTCTTCCAGGAACACCTACCGTGGAATGAGCACATCGACGCAATATCAAATAACTTATCTCGAATAGTTGCGCTGGTCTACCGGAATCGCCTGATCCTTCCGAGATATAGTATAATGATATTAATGTACAACTCGTTATTTTACTCAAGAATAAACTATTGCCATTTAGTTTGGGCATCCACTAGTCAAGAAAACATACCAAAATTTTATTCTCTGCAAAAAAAGTATGTACGTGCTATAGAGAACGTGCCTTCACATTATCACACCTACCCGTGTTTGAAAAGTACAATGTAATGACTTTTGAGAAGATGTACAACTTTAGATTAACGAAAGATTTTTTATGTTTTATGTCTGAGTGCTTTTTGTTACTAGCATGATAACGCCCATGCTTGTTTTATTGGTGCCGCCTTCCAGGCGTCGCAAAGCGCTGTCTGAAAGCGTTGAGTCATTGTCCAGCTCTGACCGCGTGTATTCCTTTCCGTGAGTGTTCCATTTTTATGTATAATTTGAGCTGTTGCTCGCTACAGCCCCGAGAAATATTGTTTCAACTTGATAACCTGCTTTCGAGTGAAACTTTTTGTCCTTCCACCCTGTAACGGCCCACTTCTGGGCTAACAGTATTAATAAATGAATGAATGAATGAATGAAAGCCTATAAACAAGAAATAAAGAGGAAACATGTATACTTTACTGAACTTGCCAACCTTAAAAGCAATTCTCAGCCTTATAAAACGCAAAACTGTGAAATTTGGAACGTTAACACTTGTAGAACCACATATGGACGACATATGCTAGAAAACAGGCTCCCGAGGCTACTCAATGCTTTACACGATCTTAACTTTCCGCTGCAAAGCAACAATTTCAAGGCAATACGTACCTTTCTTGCAGATAATTACATTGACACAATATAATAGCTCACGCATACCTATTTGTGTCAGCTATAGGGAATATGTCGGTGTACTCTAGGCATGGCGATTTATAACTAGCTGATATTTCCTTTCGGTTGTGTATTGAATGATTTGTGTAATTCTATATGTATAGTGTACTCTATATATATTATAGAGTAATATCAATCTTTATGCATGTATTATGAAGGTAGTCTATATGTATTGAGTAATTTAGCACATCCGTCGGTGTACATTTTCTTTTGTATATGGTTTGTACGCAAGGCATGAATATTTATATTGGGCTCGTATTTTCCTTCGGGTCCTGTATTGAGTGATGTATCTGGTTAGTACACATTTTGTTTTCTTCTTTTCCTTCTCTTGTTGTTATTGTTGTTGTTGTTGTTGACGTCTGTTTTTTTTTACATTCTTTCAATGGCGCAAGGGATGCCACATTTCTACGCGGCTTATAATTATTTTTTTGTACTGTAGAACACTGTTGTACGCTGATGCCAAAACGGGGACCCGCAGCTCCGTCAAGCTGTCCTTGAGATGGCTTTTCTGCCTGCCTCCGGCATTGTGTACTATGTACATGATGTCAATAAAGTTCATTGTACTCGGCCGTATCCTCGGCGTCCTGCAGCTCCTGTTCAAGAGATTGGGGTAACCGGCTTAATGCATCTGCGTTGAGCATAAATTTTGCGGGCTTGTACTGCAGTTCATACTTGTATGCACCAAGTAGTAGCGCCCCTCTTTGGATTCTGGCTGCCGCCATGAAGGGGGTCTTACGGTCGTGCCTTAACAGGCCCAGCAATGGCTGGTGATCCGTAACCAAAGTGAACTCTCGCCCCAACAGGTAGTCCCGAAACATAAGTAAAACCAAATATCAAGGTCAACACCTCATGCTCGATGTGAGAGTACTTTCGGCAGTTGTCAGAGTTCTCGATCGAAACCCTACGGGTCGCTTCTCGCCTTCGGTGTGATAAAAAAGTGCAGTACTAACTCGCTATGGAGACGCAGGAGGCCAAAGTGGCCATTCGCTCTGCCAAAAATTCCTTTTTCAGAACGATGCAATCGCGATTAATACAAAACCCAAAGGATTTTGGGGAACACGTAAAAAGAAATGGGAAAGATATTGTGTCCATTCCGTCCTTATCTGTAAATGGTATAGCCGTACATGACGATGTAGGAAAGGCACAGTGTCTTAATCAGTACTTCAGCTCCGTTTTCAGCAGCCCGTTATCAACCGGCGGAGGCGGGACCAAGTCCGACTCGTGGTACTGGGTCCCCGCCGAAACCAGACGCCGCTCCACCCCCCGGCGAGCTGCGTCGGCGTACCTCCCCAGGGGGAAAGAGGCGAACCTCTTTCGCGCCTCTGGGAAGGAGATGTTCTCAGTGACCTTCACATTAATGATCGCCTTCTCCAGCTTAAACTTCTCGCACTTTCGAGAGTAGGCGGCATGGGGTCCCTGGCAGTTGGCGCAGGTGAGGGTTGATGATGGACAATTATCAGATGGATGATCATGCTGAGCGCACTTTGCGCAGGTCAGACGACCACGGCAGGAGTTGGTTCCATGCCCGAACCGCTGGCACTTAAAGCAGCGGCGCGGGTTTGGAATGTAGGGCCGGACATTACAATGTACAAAACCTGCATTGACGTACTCTGGGAGTGTGGACCGGTCAAAAGTCAGGATAATGTGCTTGGTCGAAACTACTTTGTCATCCCTCCTCATAGTTATGCGCCTCACAGCTGTCACGCCCTGATTTCTCAGGCCCTCCAGCAGGTCAGCATCTCTCTCATTCAAAAGGTCTAGTTCGGAGATGACACCTTCAGTACTGTACAGGCTCCGGTGGGGTGTCACCCTGATTTCAAGATTGGCTATGCGAGTTTGTTCAAGGCATGCTGTTGGTTGTGTACTTCAACCAGGATTTCTCCAGTTCTTTGTTTTTTGGCCTTATATTTGTCACCAATGATGCCCTCCAGAAATTTCAATATTAGGGACACGGACTGTGATGCAAGAGGCTTTTCTTGTTCACTGGAATCCAACACCAAAAAACGGGGGTAGTTATCGGGCTTTGGAAGACTGAGGGTTGGGAGTGGCGGAAATGAACCTTCGGTGCGGCCCCTTTTCAGGGGCCGATCATGTTTGGGGGGGGGGGGGATTTGCGATTTACCATATGGCATGTAAAAGAAGCAGGGGACGGGGGTACTTTCTTCTCCAACCATACCCTGATAGCCCGAGAGGTCCCGGAGCTCCCTGCCTGGTAAACAGACAGGGAGCCCATCCGCCGGAGCTTGACCTGGGCTCCGACGGCCACCGTTTGAGGCTTCTACCCTTCACCTTTAAACACATCACCATGGTAGGTTACAGTTTATGTTGGGGGCTCGGGGTCCGCGGTGTCGCCAACACCGTCACCATGAATACTCAAGGTGCCCCGTGCGGGGTCCTCAGCAGGTACTTTAGATGGAGAAGCAGGATCGTCGAAGAGATTGAGACAAGGGCGAGCTGTTAAGGATTTCTGGCGCGTTTTTACTGCTAAGCAGTGTATATCTAACCCCCCTAGTTTTCATTCCGATGAAGACGATTTACTCGGCGCCGCTGCGGCGCTCCTCCTGGCGAGCGCCGATACCTATTCCACAACTGTTATTCCCCTCGCCACCCCCGACGCCTCCTTCACAAGCGGCGCAATCGGCTGATAACGGCGGTAGCGCCCTTATCAGGCATTACCAGAGCAACTTGCCTGCTTTGAACGCCGAAGTGAGACCATAAATCTTTTTCAGCGTGACAGGCTTTCCGCGCGAAATTTTCGCCCGTGTATTACACGCATAGGCACGTGCCCATCACCGGTTGCAAAGTCTTACGCGCAAAACTAAAAGACCAGAAAATCAGGCTCATGCAAATTGAGCAGTACACGGGCCGCTACAATGTAGAGGTAAAAGGCGTGCCAAAACAGCCTAAGGAAAGTGTCTTAGACATAGCAAAAGAACTAGCAAAAGCGCTGGATGAACCTCTCGAAGACGAGGATGTGGGAGTATGTCACCGTGTTGCGACTGCTGGCAACGCTACTGCGCCGAACATTGTAGTGCATTTTGCAAGCAGAAAAAAACGTGAACTTTTCCTCGAGAAAGCCAAAAAGAAAAAAGCTAACGACGGAAGACCTTGGGTATGCATCGGCTTTCCAATCTTTGTAAACGAACATCTTTGGTCGGCTATGAAGAGGTTATTCGGTGCTGCAAACGCAAAGAGAAAGAAAGCGAATTGGAAACACTGCTGGGTCAAGAACGGAAAAATTCTTGTGCGCAAGGAAGATAAATCGCCCACTGCTACCATCACTCATCTGGATGACCTGGCTGTTATCGTGTAAGAATGCTCTGCGCATGTTTCGTGCGTTCCCAGCTTGAATCGTATTGTGGGGATTCAACCATCGGAAATCCAACAGTTAGTAGGCACCAGAACACCAGCTATGTCGTTTATTCATTTGAACGTGCGTTCTTTGGCGAATAAAAGAGTCAACCTGACAACACTACTTGGAACATTTGGCATGCCTTTTACCGCGATACAGTTAACAGAGACGTGGTATACTTCAGCATCACAAGTGTATTGTCCGGATGGCTATCAATATTTCTTTCGTAACAGGCATGGTAAACGGGGTGGTGGCGTCTTGCTTCTTGTTCAGGATTGCGTGGCCTGTGACATAGTCGAAGAATACAGTTTAGTTACACATCATTATGAGTAAGTCACCGTGCGTTCTAAAAACAGCCTAATCTGAGTTATTTACAGGCCGCCTTCAGGGGATTTAAACCAATCCTTTTCTTTTATTGACCAGTTTTTTGGTTATGCATTGGTGCAGAGCCTTGACCTCTATTTAGGTGGCGATACAAATATTGACATGCTTGCCAATACAAATGCACAAAAAGACTTTCAGTCTACTATAAATGAGCATTGTCTAAGTAATGTAATAAAAAACCCTACACGAGTTACAGTAGATAGCGCTTCCTTGTTGTATATACTGATATTATTGAACACCTTGGGATAATACTGCTTACTTAAATAAATAATACCATGAAAAAAATGCCACGCCAACAAATTATGTATGAATATTACCCCAGGAAACCTAGACAGGTTCCGTCGTTTAGTTGCAGTACAAAATTAGAATGCGGCCTACGAGTAAACCTGCAGTGATGCAGCATACTCCACTTTTATTGCAATTTTCGAGCAGGTATACAATGAGTGTTTCTCCATGAAAAAAATTAGTAAACCACCCACGGCGAGGAACTCCTGGCTCAGGTACGAACTACTCGCCATGATTAAACATAAAAATGAATTTTACACGAAGTTTGTGAAGTCAAGAGATCCAAATGTGCTTAAACAATTTTGGGTGTACTGTAATAAGCTCAACTCAAACCTGCGAACTGTTAGGAAGTCGTGCTTTATAAATGTTTTCTGGAATGTTTATAAACGACGATCTGATATAATTTGGAGGAAAGTAAGTACCGTATTACATCCAAGTAATCGAGCCAGCGTCCCTGACATCATTCAGCATAACGGTGAGAAAGTGAGTGGCGTGGCTTTAGCTAATGCATTTAACAGTTTCTTTTTGCGCAATCTGGCATTGGTAATGTCCCACCAGTTTCAAGTTTCAAAAAATACTTACTTGAAATCAATACCCCTCATTCCCTGTTTTTTTTTTTTTGCCCCCACTACTCACGTAGAAGTTATTTCCTGTATTAATAGTCTAAAGATCACGCACTCAATAGACAGTAATGGATTTCAGATCAGACCTCTAAAGTATGTTTTAGATTTATTATGCAAAGTTATTACGCACATATATAATTTGATATTACTGACTATATATGGGGTGAGACGAATAGCCTACAATTTGTTTAAAACCTATCTTGCACAGAGAACACAATGTGTAGATGTAAACGGGTTTAAATCTTCTATACAAGCTATTAAAGCTGGTGTACCTCAAGGGAGTGTTTTAGGGCCACTTCTGTTCTCTACTTAAATTATTCATATTGTTAATTGTACTATTGATGCAACTTTTGTGTCTTACGCCGACGATACTACAGTTTTTGTTACAGGAAAATCGATAAAAAGAATTAGAGGTACAAAGCAATAAAATACTGCTTGACTTAGACAGTTTGGCAGACACGAACCACCTTCGTATAAATACGAAAAAAACTAAGGTTGTCGTGTATTCCCTTAAAGGAAAACAAGTAGCTTCATTACGTATAAACTTAGGCAATACGCTGATAGAGATTGTCGATTCTGTAAAAATCCTCTTAGTGATTTTTTCAAAACATTTACGTGGAACGAGCATATTCAGTATGTACAATCAAAAGCGTCATCTACTGTTGGCATTATTCTCGAATGAGGCATATTGGTCCTGTAAAAGGGAAGATTTTATTGTACAACTACATAGTATTCTTGTTGTTTTCTTACTGCAGCCTTGTGTGGTGCCAGACGGGCGTGTCTAATTTGACAAAGCTTCACCTATTACAAAAACGAGCTGTTCGCTACATGGCTAACGTTCACTTCCTTCATCCCACTAAAAACCTTTTTCTGAAGTATGGCATTCTTTCAGTATACTCTTTGTATAATTATAGGGTGTTGGTAGTCGACAGACGATTTGTACAATGTCATGAAAACGTCCTAACCTTGCTAGCTCAACTGCGACAAAACACCCATGTTCGACAAACACGTCACATGGAGAGATGGATAGTGCCGACGCCACACGCTTACTATGTTCAACAATCTTTACGGTACACATCGCCTGTTCTGTTAAATAGGCTGGCTAAAGAAAACTTTGACGCCATATATAATGCAAACCTTAACAGTGGATGGTTTTGAGAGCACAAGTTGTGATTTTTGTACTTATTCTGTGTTGTTGTTGTTGTTGTTTACGCGGTTGTTGTTGTTGTTTTCGTTAACTGAAAGAACCTCACTTTCTGTGTTATTGCATGAAGTGGTAGTATGCAATATGTTTTTGAAATTGTGCATGTAACCTAAGCTCTCTCCGCTAAGCTGTCAACGAAAAGGGGGTCGGGGACCCGTCAAGCTATTCGAACAGCTTTTTGTCTCGCCTCCTCCTGTAAAAAAAGGAAATAAAGATAGAATGAAATGAAATGAAATGATGCGAGCAGTGGTTGGGGCGGAAGCAGGTGGGCGTGCATGCACAGCTAGATTTTGTGCCACGACAAATGACATGTGCGCTGTGCTGGTGGAAAATGTACACGTGGAAGTCTCGCGGTTCAGTGCGACCTGTCAGCTGTCCTCCATAATCGAACGGTTTGGGTTTAAGTTGGTGCGTTACGTGGACAGTGAGATGTCCACGACGCGAGACGGAAACGGACAGCCACAAATCTGCGCACTAGAATAAAGATTGAGTCCTTCAAAGTTTCAAATCACTACGGATTGACGCGTACCGACCGGTCAGAGGAAAAACATCCGGAATCGTAGGTGTATCTGCCGGAACAGAAGCGGGAATGGGTGCGAAAACAACAGAAAGCGTTGCAGAAAACTGTTAGCGCATGTGGGCATTGACAAGAAAAGAGCGAGACCACGGAGCGCTACTTTCAACTCTGAAGTTGATAGTTCCGCTCCTTGGTGTCTCTCCTTTCGGGCCCTTGTCTGCATGCACTATGAATTTTTGGCAATGCAACATCAATTCATTCAGGAATCCGTATTCGTAAACAGAACGCCACCGCTTCCACTGCATATTCCAGCTCGCCGAGCAGGTGCGAATCTCTCCCGGATGAACAGCAACGTCGAAAGACAGTAATTCTTGTTCCGTTTGAAGGGTTTTAAGACCGACAATTTTGGTGGTCGGTCTCGCCCCTCGCCCAAAAATACAGGGAACCTCTCCTACTTCCTAAGACTCGGGGCACGATAACTCGTGTGCTGAAGAATCGCAATCTCTGTGCTGGAAAAAAACCCAATCTGCATATTCACAAATCTATGTGGGCGAAATGTTCGCAAGGAAATTTCCGGCGTTAACTGGAAAGTGTGTAAATACAGAAAATATGCTCCCTCTTCCTCGCAAATCAGCCATGTCCAAGGGGAGAACAACTCGTACAGCGCAGGATAGCTCGTACATTACATATTCCACTTCTCTGGAGAAGTGGGTGGCAGCTTTAGCATACACCTTCTTACCTCAAGATCGGCGTGAGCTGTTTGAGAGGGCAGGGAACGAGCTGTGGCATCCAGGGCTCGCTACAACCGATCAACACCAGGCACCCGAACCTTTCCCACCCACATCCTAAGTGACACCAGCACAGACGTCGTATGTCTTTCCCGTGCCACTGAGGATTATTACCACTGGGGCTACTCCTGCTCTCTTGACTGAGCTTTCGTTTTTGGAAAGCATGTGGGGTAAGTACTGGTACTCTATTCGAAAACGATCATTGGGGGTCGAAGTAATGCTATCGCATCATACATCTTCGGACCTGAACATAAAGGTCACTGCAACTTTTCTTAGCGGCAATCCCCTTTAATGGCTGGGGCTGTGCGCGTCTTCTGTTCTCGTCGTCGTCATCGTCGCTCATGTAGTCACGGTAATAAAACCAAGAAATTTGTGTATGCCTCGCGCTAGAACGTAAAACGCAGTAAAAACACTAGGACACTCATTTATGCGTCGCACTACAGCGCTTCGTAAGGCGTGTTAAAAACACCTGGATATACGCTTACACCCCGAAGTAAAACTCCTCTTCGTGCTTGAAAGACAGGAGACTTCTACAGCAGAGCTGTATACCTCTACCCCCAACGGCTTCATCTCTGTTTGGAAAACGCCGTCGCCAATAATGCACTTATACATTGCATGCTTCGCCTCTACCCATGTTTTACACTAGTGTATCATCGCGCGGGATTTTTTTGTGTGTATGACGGTACAAATAATTTTTTCCCTTGTCGCGTTGCTTTCTTTGACATAAAGTACTGGCCGCTGTGCTATAAAGAGCTCATATGTAGCTTATAGAGTTTCTCTTCTCTCAACCGTGCGAGCATTTCCAGCATTCGTAGTAGGCCACATTATCTGTCAGTACCGTCTATGTGTGGACATTAAAAATGCAGTGATTCGTAGAATAGGGAGCAGCGGGTTGTGGTGAAAGCTAAAAATGCTCAACAGAAAACCGGCTGGGGTCAGCCATCTGCCAGCGGTGCCCTCAGCCAGCATAGCACAGCCACTACCACCGAACTAGAGATTACGACACCGGGCGACAGACAGTTCGTCTCAGCGTGCTGCAAGATGCTGGTCTTCCTTTCAATGCTATTCTGCCTTAAACATGGCGCGAAAGTTACCCCTTTCGGTGCTCTCAGCAACGTCTTCCAGATCTGTTTTTTCTAATTTTATGGAAGCATAGAACAAGTTGCTGCTAAATAATTTTGGGAGCTTTTGCGTTTAGAAATGTGACAGTTCTCTTGATGTTTACCTTACGCAGTAATGATGAAGTGAGTGGGCTTTGTTTCCAAATTAGTAAACGTTTGTATGTCTGTCTTTGTTGCCTGTATCTTCTTTGCACCATCGAGTAACCCAAGGGTGGGTTATCACCAAGACTTTATAGCTGTCCCAATAAGCAAGCACCAGCGAACCAAATACTCCGTATTTCTCAACCAAGTTCTGTCTCCCAACCACGAACCCCGGCGACAGTGTTTCAACAGTAATTCTTTATCTTCACTGTGCGTCACTAAAACAACCTTCCCACCAGCACAACTATCACCAACTAGTTCACTACAAAAGGGCCCTGCAAAACCTTTCTATACAAAACTTTTTTTTAGTAATGCCAAACTGCGGTGTATTTCTCTTACCTTCATGAAATACCCCTAGGGGCTTTTGCTGGTATTAGTCAACAACTACGTGAATGTGAATAGTTAGGATAGAAGGATCAATAAACGCTTCGAGAGAAACTTTGAAATTTTCAAATTGCAAAGTCCAAAAAAAGCTACAAAGCTTTGTCAGCAATTTCTTAATTCAAGAAAAAGATCCTCAAGGATACATCTCCCGTGAATGACCAATTTTCCTCCGCCGAGTATTGCTGCAAAGATTACTCCTGAATCGTTGATTAGCTCTAATAATACTGCAAGCTTCAAATGTTTTTTTTTTTTGACGAAGAGCAGTAAACGGTATTGTATGAATTTTTGATGTAAGCGTCTCTTCTTTCGTATTAGTTTCGTACCGTTTCGGTAATTTTTTTACTTTCTGGGAAACAGCTGTAGCGTTTTTACAATTATGCAGTTTTCATACAAACTAATTGTCCCAAATAAGGTTTTGTAAAAGGTAATCTTTGGAGACACCAAATGCAGCCTGAATTTTGGTGTAGGTAGCTTAAATATTAAATAAACATTGTTGTGTTAACCCTGTGTACTTTATTCTAAGCTCGCAAAAACATCAGACGCCTTTGAGCTACTAGAGGCTAAAAGCTACAGTGTGCCATTGTGAATAGTCCGTCATGTCGTCTTCGCGGGCTTGAATTGGGGCAGGTCCTTAATTTGGCAAGTATTTCTAAGAAGGGGTTTTTCCTCTCCTATATTGTGATTTGATGTCTCGATATATCTTAATACGCAATCTTTATGCTGTGCGTATATTTCCCCGTACGTGTTGAGTTGATCCTTGATCGCTAATTCAACGTAACTTTCTTGCTTGCCATCTGAAAGAGAAAATACAACAGTGAGAATAAGAGCATAAAAGCACATCAACTGAACGTGCAAGAAAAGATAAAAACATAGCTCCATCGGCATAACTGAACGCAACAACATCACAGATTTAAGAATTAAACACACAATTCATGCCTATGTAGATGTGGATGCATCACAAATATAATTTTATCACTGCAATCCTAAATACCATTAGCGTTTTCCTGACACTAAGCATAGGAAAACAAAAATAATCGAACGTGTTCATGTAGCCATGCATCCAAAAGCAATATTGTCTAAATGGCACTTTCATATGCAATATAATTGTCCCAGGAATGTTGCGTTCAAACTGTTGTACTTCCGCTATAATGTCCGCTATGAGAATTCGAAAGGACCATTCAAATTTGTTAGACCGATCCCAAGTATGCCATTGCAATTTAGAATTTCGAATACATTCATTTCTCGGCGAAGCTGAAAGAAACTATGGGTAAACACTGAGATGGCTTAAAAAAGATCATTATTACAGTAGCCCCCTCCTCGCCCCCCTTCACGTAAATAAATTGCGCAAGTTACGCAGTGGTGCAAGGCTGCAGAATCACCAGATAGAGATGGCTTTAAAAAATTAGCAGCGGCTTAGCTCGGCTATGCCAGGGTATGCGTAGCATGAACTAAGGTTCAGCTGGTTATTCTTAGGTTTCCTGGTTGTCTAGGATTAGCAAATTATTCTTACTGCTCCTAAAACGATTTCCAATCTAATCCAATTTAATTCAATCCAGTAAAATCCAGCCCAGTCCAGTCCGGTCCAGTCAAGTCCAGTCCAATCTAATCCAATCCAATCCAATCTAGTCCAGTCCAGTGTAGTCCAGTCCAGTCCAGTCCAGTCCAGTTTAGTCCAGTCACTGCTCCTCGCGCTTGCGCAGCACGGATCTCCTGGAGCCATGCGAAACGGCTATCAAGCGGCTCCTGCGCAGCGCCAGACTTTGCTACTGCGCAACGGAGGTGCACAGCTAGGCACTAGCCAGCGCCAGTGCGTCTGCCGCGGCTATGACGTCATTCCTCTATAATGCGCAGACCGGCGAATGTGCATACCTAATTCTCTATAGACCCGTACTCCAATTAGATTAGGTACCAATCCAACCCAATCCAATTTATTCCAAGCCAATCCACCCTCCTGAAACGTTCCGTATATACGGAATTATGGGAATGCGGAGTACATCTCCAGCATGACACAAAGCCGCCACTAAACAAGAAATATTTTTCAGAAGCAAATGAAAACGAAACAGTGCATGCCTATTGAAAAATTTGACGCATATTTTAAGTCTGTATGATAACTAGAACCGCGAAATTATTGTCCGTGTGAATTCCGTATATACGGAGTATACGGAAATCATACGGAGCATGATTTTGCTTATTAAAGACGATAAAGACACAAAAACTGTGCCAAACGTTCATATTGTCCGAACTCATATAATTCCCGTGTTTGTTCAACAAATATCGACATTCATTACGCTTGGGGGCGTAACACTCCGTATGAACTCCGTATTCTCATGATTCCGTATATACGGAACTTTTCAGTAGGGCAAGCAAATCCAATCCGATCAGATCCGATCCAAACCAATCCAATGCTCCTCGCGCTTGCGCAGAACGGCCCTTCATGGCCCACGTGAAATTACTCAACCTCGGCCAGTGTAGCTTACGCTACAAAAGGTCTTTATTACTGTAGCACCCCCCCTCCCCCCTACGAAAAAAATTGCGCAGGTGACGCAGTGGTGCAATCCTGGAGAGTAAGCAGATCTAGCGGCCCCTCTCCCTTCGTCGGAGAACCGGCGGTTTCACCTCACATTTATTTCCAAACTTGCCGCTGAAAGTTTTCCATGTCCGGCAGGTACAGATTGTTTCGTCACAATGCTTTAACATCTCTACCCCAGTGGACTGTGTTAGCACGCCCTAGAACCCGCTGTAAATTCCAAGGGAAACGCCGGCGCAATGAACCCTACAGAAGAGTCATGAGCCTGGAATGCGATGATAGCTGGGATATACCCCAGTTTCAAAACGGAAGGGAGACAGGTTCCATTCCGACCCCGCGAAGCGTGTATTTTCCTTCCCATTGGCTGCACATGTTATTGTACACCGTCCCTGCTAACCCTTTAGCCCTCAAGCTGTTGGGGTGGCTTAGTGGTTAGGTTGTCGGTTTCATGGCGTAAAGGTTGCAGGTTAGATGCCCGGTACTTTCATAACCACCTTTCATTTGTGGGGCACGCACTCCCATGACCCGCTCGTAGACTCCTAGCCTCCTCGAACCTTTCCCTCAAACTTTTAGGTTTTCTGGTGAGACCGACAGTAATGCAACGCCTAAGAATTTCTTCTGTATAAAAGGTTTGCCTACATGGTTAGATGCACCAATTATCTACATTTTACGATGGTTAAACAAGAAGACGTACAATACCAAAAATGACAGAAGGAAAAAATTTAGCAGTACCTTGATAGGTGGGAGTGAGGCGAACTCCCAAGCACCCGCTAAAGAACTGCATTGGTCAGGAATTTTTCGCCACTAGGTTCGCTATTCGCTACTAGGACTGCTACTAGGACTGCTACTAGGTTCGCTACTAGGACTGCTGAGTCATGTTATTTTGTCCTTTTGACTTCTCGGCGGTCCTTTTTTTCGAGGTCAATGTGTGCGTGAATGGAAGTGGTACTCTTCGCATTTTGTTTTTTTTTTTCTTTACCGTTAGCACGGACTCCGCGGCGGTGGGTTTGGTTGGGAGAAGGCTGATGAGACTGCTTTTCCGCTGGTATTTTTGGCCCCCTTTTGTCCAGCTGTCGTTGTGCTTCGCGCCGATGCAGATGCCCGTCACGCCGCTGTCACCTTTTTTTCTTTTTCCCCTTGTTTTGCTTTCCCATCGATCGCGTAAATGCCCAGCCAACCTTCAGCAGAGACGCTCACGGCGATAATTTGCCTTAACTGAGTAATACGTGGTATGTGACTAGTCTAACACTAAGTGGATTTTTAGGGGTGAAGCTCCTAAAGCCATGGGTCTGTCCTGCCCTTGTGTCTCGTGGTACGTGACTACGGCATGCTTTCGGAGATGTCGCAGAGTGGGCCGCGTTGCACGCGCAAGAACCGGCTGCAACCGGCAGCGCAAACTCGGCACCGGGAGCGCGAGCTTGTCTGTGTTCGCCAACGGAGGCGCGAGCGCACGTGCACTGCGAGGGGGAGATCACGCAAGAGATCACGCCACGAACGCAGGCAGTCGTTCTCGGAGATCGAACGAGACGCAAGGACCTTTGCTCGTTTCCTCTCGTCTTGTTCGGGCACAAGTTCGCCCTAAATAAAAGTTCTTTCTTTACCGTTGTGTCCCATCCTACGTGACAAATTGTGGTGGAGGTGCGGGGTAGTCCTCGATGGCGCGGGGTCTTTCACCAGGTCTGGGCCTGGGAGCATTGACTCCGAAAATAAAAGTTGATTTTTACAATGTACGCACACAGTCTTACGTCTTTCTGAATGATGTAATGGACTAACTTTCACGGGAGAGTTACGGTTACCGATGATCTCCCCCTCTCGAGCTTCGCCCCACTTATCATCATTCATTCCGTGGATATGGCGTGATTTTTTTTAGCATTGATTCTGTAGAAAACCTAACAAATGTATCCATGCTGTTCAGCATTTTCGGGAATTACGCTTAGCCAAGTTTGTCTGAAAGGGGGTGTACTGTATTTTGCTGCGTATTAAAATGGCCTGTTAGAAAAAAAGTGCAATCGTTGGCCAATCTTTTCAACCACAGCCCTTGCAAAACCCCAAAACAGGCAGCATTGCTTCTACAATGGAGCTTTCACAACCTACATTCTCACCAAAACTACTGGTGTCCGCAGGGTGTGCAGTAAACAGTGGGAGGGCAAAATTAATTCTTGTAGCCCAGCCCATCATCAAGTAAATTTTATGTACCTGTCAGTCCATGCCAGGTATTTAGAAACTAAAATTATGCTGAAGTCATCCACTAGGACGACTCCTTATTTACGCCAAGTTTCATTTGCTCGTGGTAAATATATCACAGTGAAGCTCACGAAAGCAGTATGGTTACCTACAATGGCTTGTAAACCTTGTTTTATCGGAACTATCTAGAAACAAATTGCGTGACGGCCACTAAGATGGCTGCTTTTTCGGAATTATGTATTGTCCGCAAAGTTGCAAACATTGTCAAGTTCTCGCCTGCAGTTGCTGCACAGGGTTTTATAAAAGGAAAAGGGCCGCACCCTGTTTGTCAGAATAAAACTGAAGTATGTCCAAGTTTCATTAGGGTAGCTAACAAAGAAACCTACTGAACAGCAAATCCGGAAAATATGCCTGCTTTATGCCCTTTATAAACTATCCCCAGTTCCGCTGGTAATCTTACTTGGCAGAGTAAGCGCGCACTGCATTTTAACAATAGGCATTATACGTCCCCATGAGGCCTGTAGAAGATTTCTTCTTGGCTGCTGTTTTCCTGGCTGAAGATGTCACTCGTGTCCGTTGAATTGTGTCCGAATTTCTCACAAAATAATATGGAGCGTGGTATGCTCTTCTTCTCAAATGCTGCCGCTACCGATGCAACCGAAAAGCACGCAAAGGAGCGTAAGCAAAGTTGCCACAAAACGTACCGTTCATCAAATTTACGCTCCAAGCAAGTAAAACGCCGAACGGTAATGCCTCCGACGGCGTGTTGCTGGGATAGATAGTTGGTATCACATTTTAGCAAGAAGACACAGCGCAACAGCGACAGGCAATACCAAGAGACCGAACGGGCAGAAAAACTGTATCCTCATTTTTCTAGGTGTGAGACAGCGGACGGTTTGTCCGTTCTGATTGCCCGGTCCTTTTTGCGCAGTTGCTTTTTTGCGGTCTGCGCCATGTTGCCGTGTTGCACTAAGAGTGAAACATTGCGCACACCGCGGAAGTATGGTGGGTATGTGGCTAGAATACGTGAGGCGAGGCAAAAACTACGGCCGAGATGGAAAGCTGCGAGAAGTCGTGAGAACTACGTCTAGGAAGCTCCCGCGATCAAAACTGCCACTGCCATACGCACTGTCCTCTCGGCCCAGATTGGCCATAACAACCATGCAACTATTCCAAGCAGTGCTACGTAAAGCCAATTCTCCACTTCTGAACACTGACATTATTGACGATGTAAAACATTATTTTAAGCGTATCGCCTCGTACGATACCGTAAAATGGGGAGATTCTTATAAAACATCCTTATTTCGAATGCTACCTTTCAGCGCTGTCTTTTGCCTAGCGATATTCACGGGGAAATTGCGCGCTGACTCCCCGGAAATTTAAAAGTTGATTGATTGTAGGGTTTAACGCGCCGACGCAACGCAGGCGATGAGGCGCGCCGTAGTGGAGGGCTCCGGATTAATTTTGACCACCTGGGGATCTTTATCGTGCCCCGAAATCTCGTACACACGGGCATTTTTGCTTTTCGCCTCCATCAGAAAAGCGGCCGCCGCGGCCGGGAATCGAACCCGTGACCTCGTGCTCAGCAGCGCAACGCCTTAGCCACTGAGCCACCGCGGCGGGTGGAAATTTAAAAGTCAATTCCCTATGAACAACTACGCCATCTCTGACACACAAATGTTTTGCACATTTTTGGTACTGTATACTTCAACATTTCAGAGTTAGGCACGTGACGTTTTGTTCACGTGCGGATTCTCTCGCTGTCACATTTTATTTACTGAAACTTACGGCCACAACCTCGGCGACGGTATCGTTTTCTCCCCGTTTTATGACAAAACAACCTACATCTACATTTTAACACATCCCTTGGGTGATTTTTATTGGGGTGCCGGTTTGGTGATATATCTGAAAACAGAATCCGCCTGCGTACACAAATCCGCCTAATGTAGCAATCCCGCTCCCTCGGCTTGCGCTGGCAGTTTTGGCAGGTGTTGGTGTAGCCGTTGTGGCGCCTCACTCTGCACCGCAGACATGAACAATGAATCAGTACGAAGCTGAATTGTCCAGATTTACCCGCCGCGGTGGCTCAGTGGCTATGGCGTTGCGCTGCTGAGCACGAGGTCGCGGGTTCGATTCCCGGCCGCGGCGGCCGCTTTTCTGATGGAGGCGAAAAGCAAAAACGCCCGTGTGTTCGAGATTTCGGCGCACGTTAAAGATCCCCAGGTGGTCAAAATTAATCCGGAGCCCTCCACTACGGCGCGCCTCATCGCCTGCGTTGCCTCGGCGCGTTAAACCCCACAATCAATCAATCAATCAATCAAATTGTCCAGATTTGCGATCTTTCGGGCAGTGTGTTTCAGCTGATTGGGCTGATGAAGCCGAATTTCAAGAACGACGAATCGTACTTTTGCTTCATTAAAAGAGACGGTCCGAAGTTATTACACGCGGTTTGGCGTGAAGTTTGAATACTTGTGGACGAAAGTTGTGCCTTTGGGGATTTTATTTTGGTGAATAAAGTTTGCTATACGGCGTTGAAAAATGGCTGATAAAGCTAAAGTTATTCGCTATGAACTTTTACACTCCTTACAGTGTTGTGTCCCGATAGACACAGGCAAAATCGGCTCTACAGTGCTGCACCGATTTATTAGGCGTGGCGCTTAAAATAGAAAGGCGAGACAGCACGTCAAACATAAGCGAAAAAAATGGCCGCGTATCTCATCATCATCATCATCATCATTTATTTACCCTTAAAGGCCCCTTGCGGGGTATTACATAAGGGGGGGGGGCGAAATAATAGTACACACATAGCAAGAATTCAGACAGTAATACAGGAACAATTCCGACATACATTTGTGTAAAGAAAGTGAAGACGTACAGGCATGAAAAGAATAAAACGGGGGGGGACAAAATAATAGCACACACATAGCAAGAATTAAGACAGTAAAACAGAAACAATTCCGACATACATTCGTGTAAAGAAAGTGAAGACGAACAGGCATGAAAAAAGAAATGAAAAGAGAGAAGGGGGAGGGAGAGAGGTGAGCAATTTCAAGAAGTCATAGGTTCCCCAGTCCACCGAAAAAACAAAACAACAAAAGAAAGCTAGAAAGAGCAATGAACTGACTGAAGGCGTCAACCGTATGGCATTTGAAACGCGTGCCAATGCCCTACGAACCAGGAACCAGAAGGGCGCCGGCCTGCCGGCCTGAGTACTCTCACATGGTCACAAGCTTTTGGCGTCAGTGGGCCGGCTAATCCCCTTGCCCTAAGGACCATGCAACAATGGGCAAAGCACTCGGAGTAGAGTTCCCCACTCTTTGCGCTTAGTACCCCAAAATATTCCCGGGAGGACAAGGCAGGGCAAGAACGACGACCGCAGACAGGTCAAGGAACGCAGCCCCCGTCTCTGAACAATGCGGGGCGGCAGACCAAAAAATTCCCGCGCCTTCCCGCGAGGGGAACAGGAGTAAATGCAGAGCATTGGGGCCTCAGTACTGATTGAAGGCAGTGTTGCTTCCATCGCTTCTGCCGTGATGCTGGAGTAGCAGGCACGAGTAAACGTGGGCACGAGCGTCAACCAAGGAACGAAGGAGCAACGCAGTGACTGAAACACGAGCGACCGCTAGCCGCTATATTTGCAGGGCGCGCAGTAGAGGGAGAGCAGTACGGGGGGGGGGGGGGGGGGAGCGCGCATGCGCAAGCAGCGCGCGCCCTTCCACGCCCCACCGCGCTGCTATCACGCACCTGTTACGCCGAGACCGCGACGGAGCGAACGGGCTGACTACGACGCATGCGCGCGCCAGCTGCTGTTGAGAGAGAGGAGGGAAGGAGAGGCGCACCTGCTGCGGACGCGGAACTGATGACACCGTCCGACGCAGGAACAGGCGAGGCTAAGAAATGCTCTGCATTTAAAAGCTGACCTTGCCGGAACTGCCATCTTCGAAAAAGGGGCGAACTGGAGGAAGTGCCTTTACAGCGAACCCCACGGAGCCGCAATGGCTCGCAAGGGACTCCCCAGCCTGTGTAAACACCCGAGCTGCGTTCCGCAGGGCGGGGTTCGTGGAAGGCCGGCAGCGGCGAAGGGTTGCAAGGCGGCGTTGCAATGTAAGCCGTGTCTCCTCTGAAGAAGGAGCCTTGCCGCCATCGGAACGCAGGGGAGTAATTATATTTTTTCAGACATAAAAAGAAGCAACCAGACGTAAAAGCAGTTGGAAAGGACGCTAAAATTACGCGTAGAAAAAGTAATGAGAAACAGAATATTGTAGGTTTATTAAGGATATAGGAGCTTAGTAACTCACGGAATTTCGAAGGGTTATGCTCGGCAACGACAGATTCTGGTAGGGAGTTCTATTGTTGTATTGCTACGGGAAGGAAAGATTTGTTGAAAGCGTTGGTAGAACCGTGAAGTCTCTGAATGGTCATAGAGTTGAAGAGGCGATGTGATGAGCGCACGGGTGGAAATAAAAGCGTGGAACGAAGGTCAGGGAAGTTATAATACAATTTATGGAATAGGCAGAGCAGTGAGATTTTACGTCTAGATGCTAAGAGGGGCAGTCCGACAGATGCTTTTAAGTTGGTGACACTGGTAGTGTGGCCATATTTGGATGAGATGAAACGGGTAGCGCGGTTTTGGACAGCTTCTAGTATATCAGCCAGGTACGTTTGGTGCGGGTTCCAAATGGGCATATTCCAGTTTAGTGCGGATGAAAGTCTCATATGCTATTTTACGGATCGATGGAGGGGACAGGTATAACGATCTTCTAAGGTAGTTCAGGGACTTCGAGGCATCGTTAGAATGTGGTTCGACCAGTTTAGTTTGTTAGTGATGGTAACGCCAAGGTAGCGGTAGCTATGGATCTCAGATAGATTAACTGTGCCTAAGCAGTATGGGAATGTAGTTATGGAGCGCTTCCGGGTCACATGCATGAACTTACATTTACTAACATTTAGACTCATCATCCAGCGTGAGCACCATTTGGCAATTAAGGTTAAGTCCTTTTGGAGGACGGATTGGTCGTCGCTGGTTGTGACACGGCGGTAAATTACATAATCATCGGCAAAAAGACGGATTGGAGATGAAATGCGGGTTGGGAGGTCGTTTATAAATATAAGGAAAAGAAGTGGACCGAGTACTGATCCCTGAGGAACCCCGGATATTACTTTGGTAGTTTCTGAGCAGCGATCTCCAACACAAGTGAACTGAACGCGATCTGTTAGGAAACAGGTGATCCATGATAGGATTAGCGGGTCGAGATGAAGACACGCAAGTTTGGACACTAGTCATTTATGGGGTACGCAGTCAAAGGCCTTTGAAAAATCTAAGTAAATGACGTCTGTCTGGAATGAAGAATCTAAGTTTAGGTGAAGGTCTGTGGTGAATTCAAAAAGTTGAGTTTCACATGACAGGCCTAGACGGAAGCCATGCTGATTGCTGAAGAAAAAAGAATTTCTTTCGAGGTGGTTAGCGATGTGCGAATATATGATATGTTCCAAACGTTTACAGGCAATACATGTAAGTGAGATCGGGCGATGATTGGTTGGGTCGGAGCGCTTGCCAGACTTGAAAATAGGGACTACTTTGTTTATTTTCCAGTCTTTCGGCAGAGTACCCTCGCGTATGGACTGGGTAAAAATTATTTGTAAGATCTGGCTGGAGATGACGTCGGTAGCTTTTAGTATTTTCACTGGTATGTTGTCAGGTCCGGGGGAGCTAGAAATTTTAAGCTTTTTTATGAGGTTCATGATACCTTCAGCAGTTACTTCAACGGCAGGCATGTCAGTGAAGTCCAATCTTGGTCAGGCAGGAATGTTGGTCGAAGGTTCACGCGTAAAAACGGAAGAAAAATAGGAATTTAGGACGTCAGAGCGTTTTGCGACTGGGACGTGTGACCCATCAGGATTGGTTAAGGGGATGTTATGCGACTGATGCCTGTAGGGAGTGAGTATTTTCCAGAATGTTTTGTGATTACCATGGAGGATATCAAGAAGGTCCTGGTGAAAGAATTTTTTCTTTGAGCGCTTCAAGAGGCGGTTGTACTCTCGCAAGCATTTGAAGTAGTTCTTCCATTTCGGGGCAGTACCAGATTTTTTGCCACTTTGAAGAGGCGCTTTTTCTTTTGGGCTAGTTTTTTTAATAGATTTGTGTACCAGGGCCTTCCCATTTCTCCACGGATGCAAACGAGGGGTACGTAATTACTAATTAGGCTGAGTAGTTTTTGATTGTACAAACGCCAGTTTTCGTCTACAGACCTTGTATAAGCAGTTTCTTTTAGATATTCAAAGATGGTTTTAAGTTCACTGTTAATTCTAGAAATGTCAGCTTTACTGTAGTCTCGAATTAATTTTATTGAACGCTGTCTAATTGGAGCGGAAATATTCAAATTAAATAGAACAATACTGTGATCACTCAGCCCATCTACGGGAGATAACGACTCGATGTTTTCGGGGTGAGAAGTCAAAACCAGGTCAAGAGTGTTTGTGCCACGGGTTGGAAAATTTACGGTTTGCGTAAGGTTGAAGTTTAGTGCTAGCTCCTTTTGTTGCAAATGTCGTCAAAAGACGATAGTCCTTGTAGACATTTGCCAAGGAAACGCCCCCCTTTGCTTTCCCGCTCACCTCACATGCTGTTCCTCTACCGTCCCGCTCATCCCAAGGTAAACACACTAAAGGTTTGCGCCATGTGATTTAAATTTACCGCGTTCCCCTGCTACACACCGGGTTCCTCGATTCCAGCGCTGCAGTACGGCAGAGACGTGCGTGAATGGAGGCGGCCGACTACAAGGTATATAGACCCGCGTGGCCGCGCTCCACGTACGTTCCAAACAGAACGTGGAACCTAGCTAGTGGACCCTTTCGTTGCTGTTGCCGCGTGATTTTTCATGTACCGCCAGGAGGCGGCGGTTTTCTTCAGTAGATGTAGAATATCATTTGCTATCGAAAAACCAAGCATCCATGAATTTTTAAATAAAGGAACACTGTAAATATCCCTTGTGTACTGATTTCCTGTCTTATATTTGCGTACTGACTTGTTCTTGTTCAACAAAGGTGACAAGTATGAACATATAAATCGGGCTTAGAAGTTTACATTTGGCTGTGAGTATACAAGACTACTGCACAATATCAATTTTACTTTGGCCGAGTGGTTGAATCCAGTTAAGTAGCCCAAGAAAGACTATCGTCTTTAAAATGGCTGACCGAATCAAGCGCAGGGGCCGTCGTCTTTGTTCTACCCGGCTGAACAGGAAACACGGCACGTATCCAGCATATGTATTTGTATACTACGGAAGTTTTAAAGCATTCGGTTCAGCGGTTGTTTGGCTACATTTAAAGGTACCTTTTTCCGAAAATGCAGGCGCCTTTGTTCTGAGCTATGTCATGCTCCTGTTGAAAAAGCCACATAAATATTGTTTAACCCAACTTCAAACGCTCATTTAGATGCGTATGATTAGAAAATTATTTTCTCATAATTAACAAACTAAGATCTGATGGATAGCATACCATATTGTACCACTCGCCGAAACCAGTCACGGTGATCTTTGATCGGTCTACACGCAACTCCTTCAATTTTGTTACTTTGAATATAGCGTCAAGGTCATCCCCTGATAACATTAACAAGCAAGTGTGCAATTAGAACTGTTTTATCATTACAGTAAGAATGGTGCAGCAACTGACACAGCTGAGTCGCGCCAGCGGTGTTGCTAACGCCGCTTAATGGTGTTCTATGGCAAAATTGTGAATCCGCTTTTACGGAGTTTCTGCTTTTTGCACAGGGTGGGATGTCCGAACAGGCTTTTCGCTTGGCTTTTTCCGTGGTCTTGTAATGTGTATATCAGCACATTTACCTTCATTGTTCGGGCTGAGGCATCCCCTATCCGCGGGTCCACCTTTAGGCTGCCCTTGCCATTTGTGCCTCCATGGCCTACGACCATCGCTCGTGCCAAGTTTGCAGGTTACATCTTTGTCCGTTCTGTACGGCTTTTTCCGATAGAGCACAGCGGTGCTAGGTTAGGGGATCTGCGTTGGGTAAATCATGAAAACCATCTCCAAGGCGTGGAAATGAATCAACAAGTGACCAAGGGGAGCTGAGGAATCCGACGTTACATTTTGCTTGTTTCGATTGTATTTTGGTTGGTCAAGATTGTGCGCCGGTCTCGTCGGGAATAGTTAGCGGCGCTTCGAAGACGGCAGGGAGAAGCCTGCTCATAGCCGTTTTCTAACAACAACAATTATAAAGCCTCCTGGTTCAACATGGCTACGGCGTTGCAATGGCGATTATAACTTATTTCTCACCGCCCACCGCCGCAAGGGGATGATTCGGCACTAGTTCACAATTATCGGGCATGCCGGGTTGAATGAAGGCTAAGATGCCACGCCTTCTGGACACGCCACGTCTTCTGGGCCACCCGGAGCGCGAGCATGCGCGCTCTCGCCGACTCAGTCGCTCATACGCAGCAAGCGGTGTATTCTCTCCCCCTTCTGCATCTGTTGCTGGGGGACACTCTTCTCGTCAAACACATACTTTTCTGTGCTCCTCCGGCGCACTGCTTCCTCTGCGTGGGTCTGACCTCCCTTCATCTCCCACCGCGTAAACATACGGGACGGTACGTTGCAGCACCCTGCACCATCGCTGAATAGCACTTGAACTATGTGCAGTAAAAGCTCGTTAGTTCGACACCCGTTAATTTGGAAATTCGGATAATTCAGACGGCTCTATTGGTCCCGGCCAAAGCACATGTTAGTCTATGGGACCAAACCTTCAGTATTTCGTCAGAATTCGGCCCCGAACCGCTTAATTCGGACAAATGCTGACGGCTACCGCTTCACAAAAGTGTGGTAAATTAGCAGCACTGGAACCACTGGAGTGAAACAAAAACCTGAGAGGCATCGCCATCGTCATCAACCACGATTCTAACGAAGAGTCATGCGAGGAGGTGCAGCCACGACCTCATCGCACCTCACGAGATGTCTCTGAGGCACTTTTCTTATTGGAGCACGTTTGCCTGAGCAGTTCCGACAGTTTGCGTGCTGTTGGCCACTTGGAAGAGTTAAGAAAAATTGTAATGTCAGCCGGAATCTGCGCGAAAAAGCAGATGGCTATTACAAAATACTTCAGCAAATAAAGGTATGCTTCTCCAACGTGATTTTAATGTTGTTTTTCCTATTCATTCATTCATTCGGCATTCGGATAATTCGGACATTTTTCCCGGTCCCGTGAGATCCGAATTAACGAGCTTTCACTGTATTATGCTGGGGAGAACACGCAAGGAAGGGCACGGAAGTATAGAAGATAAAAATACCAATATCGCAGTCCCCAAATCACATTTTACCAAGTACTGATACCTTACAGTGAAGCAGCGCAATGGGTGGTGTGCTAATACAGCTGTCAGGGTTCTTTAAATATAGCAAAACCTTCAGCTATTTTTCATTGATGTGTACTGCCATGGGCGAACTCAGAAGTACTGCAGTGAAATTCAGAGGAGCAGCCATGCCTACCAGAATGGTCAGACAAATGGGAACATGAACAACAAGTTAATGACATTTTGTGCTCCTTCCGACGACCTTTAACGCGGCGCACCGTCTGCCTCAAATAACCCTTACCGCACGCCAAAGGGATCCAATACACAACGTTACGTTTGCACGGAAAAAGCTGGATTGGGCGATTTAAACCATACACAGTACTATTCCTATTGTCACGTAATTGTCACGTAGCAAAACACGACCAGAGCAGTCTTGAAGGAAAAACAAGTTTATTAGAGTGAACTTGTGCTCTCCTAACCACACAAATATTACACGGACGGCGAACAGCAGCCAACAAAGTGACGTGCTCGTGCTGGTGTCGGCGAATCGAATACCGCGGCGTCTGTTCTGCAGGCTTTTTATCTTTTGGCGCGGGTGGTCCTCGAACCGTCGATTTACATCCAGAACTTTGTAGATCAAAGAAGATTATCCTAGGCTACTGACGTTAGGCCGAAACAGTCTTTTTATCTGAATGAGATAGCCCGTGCGGCATAAAAATGCAGGTTGGAACCCGCGCTTCGCTCGGGACACAGATAGCAGAGGCGGGCGCGGCCGGGCAGCAAAAACAAACAATGAATAAACCAACCAATACATGGTTCGCGGCATTACCCCCCTCTAAGAGTGCACCTACCCGCTGCTAAAATAAAACGGCAGTCCGAACAAACACCAACAACAAAACAAGAACAAAAAGGTCCGTCATCTTGCGCAGCCAGGTTTGAGGCGAACCACGCGGATGACTTCGGGTCGCGTGCGTCGTCGTGATGTGCCGGAATCACCATCGGGGTTTACTTCGTAGGTAAGTTAGCCAACACGTCATAGAATCTGCTAGGGTCCAAAATACCATCGTAGAAACTTCCCACATAGCCCGCGTCGTCGAATAGAAGTCCAAACCCACACACAATCCCTTGGGTGGTACTCGGCGTCTCTTCGTCGGAGGTTGTATCAGGCGCCATCGACCAGCTCCTGGTTGATTGTACAAACTCAAACGAGCTGGTGGGCCTCCTCCACACGCTGAAGGTATCCTTTCACGTCGGCGTTGAGGTCGTCGTCCTCTACGTGCAGAAGCATGGCGTCAAGCATCGTGGTCTGCCGTCTTCCGTAGACAAGTTCGAACGGTGTAATCTGCGTAGTTTCTTGGATAGCCGTGTTGCACGCAAACGTGACATATGGGAGCACTTCGTCCCAGGTCTTATGTACAAAATCGACGTACATGGACAGCATATCCGCAATCGTCTTTTTCAAACGTTTCTTCAGTCCGTTCGTTTGGGGGTGGTACGCGGTCGCTCTCCGGTGATCCGTGTTGCTGTAGCGTAAGACTCCCTGCATCATCTCCGCAGTAAGGGCCGTTCCCCGGTCCGTGATTAGAACCTCACGGGGTCCATTTCGCGGAACAACTTGACTTATGAAGAACTTTGCCACTTCTTGTGCAGTCCCCCTCGGAAGAGCAGCGGTGTCTGCGTAGCACCTCATGTGGTCTGTCGCTACGACAATACATTTTTTCTCGGATCGTCACGTAGGAAACTGGCCCAAAAGGTCCATTCCAATCTGCTGGAAGGGCCTCGATTGGACGGCGATCTTCTGCAGAAGTCCGGCGGGTCTCATCGGGGGCGTTTTTCGTCGCCCACAGTCACGGCAGCTCCGGACGTAGCGGGTGGCGTCAGATGTAAGGCGGGGTTATTAGTACCTCGGCTTGATTTTTCAAATTGTGCGAGCTGTGCTTAGATGTCCGGAAGACAGATCCTAGTGGTACGCTTCCAAAATTTCCTCACAAACATCTGCCGGGATGACAGGACGATAATTTGTTCTCGTTCCAGGGCTGAAATTTTTTCTTCACAAGGATGGAATTTTTCAGGCTGAGCTGAATGCTGGTAAGTTTCCTTTCAAGGCCGTAGGCATAGCGACATTGTGTCCTTGCAGGTAGTCGATCATGACGCGAAATTCGGGGTCCGCTCCCGGCTGGGCTGCTAGGTCGCTCTCCGTCACGACTCCGAAAAACGCGTTGTCGGCATCGGAGTCTTGAGGTGGTGGATCGACGGGGGCACGGGACAGACAGTCGGCGTCGGAGTGTTTCCGCCCGGATTTATGGACAATTGTAACGTCGAATTCCTGCAGGCGCAAGCTCCATGGCCCAAGACGGCCAGAGGGGTCCTTCAAATTGGCGAGCCAGCAGACCACATGGTGGTCTGTCGCAACCTTGAACGGTCTAACCTACATGTATGGGCGAAATTTTGAAATCGCCCATATAATCGCCAGGCACACTTTCTCAGAGGCTGAGTAGTTTTTTTCTTCCTTGGACAGACCACGGCTGGCATAGGTGATTAAGCTTTCTCCCCGGCTTTGCTTTTGGACGAGGACGGCACCCAACCATATATCACTGGCATCAGTGTGAATTTCTGTTTCGGCGTTTTCGTCGAAATGAGCGAGCACGGGCGGGCTTTGCAGGCGTTGTAGCAATTCGCAGAATTCTTCCTCCTGGGCACTTTTCCAGCTGAAAGGCGTGCTATCTTTCGTCAAGCGTGTGAGTGGCTCTGCAATGCGTGCGAAGCTTGCGACAAAGCGCCGGTAGTAGGCGCACAGTGAGAGAAATCTTCGCACGCCCTTCTTGTCTTTTGGTCTTGGGAAGTTCGCTATGGCTGAAGTTTTCGCCGGGTCAGGCAGGACTCCCGCGGCTTTGACGACGTGGCCCAAAAACCTGAGTCCCTCGTACGGGAAGCAGCACTTTTCAGGCTTCAGCGTTAACCCTGACTCACGGATGGCCTCGAGTACAGACTCCAACCATGCAAGGTGTTCGTCGAAAGTCTTGAAAACACCACAACGTCGTCGATTTATACGAGGCAGGTGTGGCACTTCAGGCCAGGTAATACAGTGTGCGTGACTCGTTGAAACGTTGCTGGGGCCGTGCACAGACCAACCGGCATCACCTTGAACTCGTATAAGCCATCCGGGGTGATGAATGCAGTCTTCTCGCGGTGTTTCTCGTCCACTTCAATTTGCCAGTAGCCTGTGTTTAAATTTATCGAAGACGAGTACTACATTGCAGGGCCGAGGTGGTCGAGGACGTCCTCGATTCGTGGCAGGGGTTACACGTCCTTTTTGGTGATCTTGTTCAGTCGCCGGTAGTCAACGCAGAACGTTATTGTGCCATCTTATTTCTTCACGAGTACGACCGGCACAGCCCAGGGGCTTTTGATGGCTGTATAATGTCGTCGCTGAGCATGTCGTCGACTTGTGTCCGGATGGCTTCGAGTTCGTGTGAAGACACGCGGTACAGTGACTGTGGGGCAGGTCGGGCTTCATCTTCGTTTATAATGGGGTGGTTCGTTTGGGGCGCCTGGCGTAATTTTGAGTTCGACGAAAAACACTCAATGTAGCGGCGCAGCAAATCCAAAAATATGTCCAGGTTTTCTTGCGGCAGCGCCGGGTTCTCTTCGAATGGATGCGGCAGCTTGAAAGCATCTGCGCGTGCGCATTCAAAGTTGGCAACCACGATCACTTGACTTGTTTCTTGTGTTTCTTCGAGGAACGCAATTACAGCGCCCTTGTTTAGATGCTGGTACTCCTCGGTGAAATTATTGACCAAGCCGTGGTATTTACATTGCGTAAAGCTCGCAATGGCTCTTGCAACGAAGACACCGTGGTGGAGAAGCAAATTTTGGTCACCGTGTACGATAGCGTTGATGTCAGGAGCAGCATCTTCACATTATACGGTGATCATTAGGTTTGCGCGGGGTGGCAGGGTGACGTGATCGTCGGCGATCCTTACAGCAGCACGGTTTTCTGGGTTCGGCTGCGGAGTCGTAGAGGAAACAGTTATCGACTTGGTCTGCAGATCAACCACTGCGCCGTTGTCCGTCAAAAAGTTCATTCCGAGAATTACGTCACCGGAGCAGTTAAGAAAAATACGAACGCAGCAGGTTTTGTGGTACCATCTATGGTCACGGGCAATGGGTACGTTCCGCTTGGTGTTACGAGATGGCCTTCTGCTGTGCGTATGTGCGGACCGTCCCATCTGGTTGTAACTTTCTTCAGCTGAGACGTGAATGATCCGCTCATTATTGAATAGTCTGCTCCAGTGTCTATGAGGGCACTACATCAAAGCCGTTGATGGACACCTTGACGTCGGACGCCGCCTTCCTCGAGTTCCGTTTTCATCGGGGCGTCGCATCTCGGCGTGTTCGTGTTGACGGTCGGCGCTGTGCGTCGTCGTTGTCGTCTCCTTAGCGGCAGGCTCGGTCATGTCGGGTACGCGTCGCGCCTTGTGGCCATTGTCGCATTCGGGAGTCACGTCAGGTTAAGGTCGGGTCATCGGGATGAGGGAATGTCGGTAGTCACAGTCTTCGGCGAATTGTTGCCTCGCTGGAGGGTTTTCGTTTTTCCGCCGTTGTGACACTTCACCCACAGAAGTTTCTGCCTTTGGTTTCCCCCACGTGGGGTGGGAGACATTCCACGAGCGAAGTCAGCACTGCTAGGGTGGTCAGGCGACTGGTACTGGTACGGCGACGGCGAACGGTTGAAACGGGCTGGTCCACGCCTCGTGTTGGACAGGTATTTTTCAGTCTCAGCTGGGCGCTGGCCGGGTCGAGGGCATGGTGCGTCGACGGAGAACCCTCGCAAACCGAGCCTCATGTCAACAGCGATGGTATATATGGTCGGCTTCTCCGCAGTGGTAGCACAGCAGACAGTTATCAGTGGTTCGCCATCCGCCGTCTTCCTCGGCGTCTGTTTTTTAACAGGAGGTCGGGCGGGAGACAGTGAACGGCGGTACAGCGGGGCTTCCTGACGACGAATTGGAGCTGGCCGGGGTCGACGAACAGCTTCGGAATAGGCCATAGCTTGTGGCTCACGGGGTGCTTCCGACGGGGTAGATGTTCCCTGGGCGTATTGTACTTCTCTGATCGTGCCGATCAGGGAGGCGACTTGGGGCTGAGGCATCGTGGGTAAACGTTTCCGCAACTCCTCCTTAACTACTCCTCCCTAACTACTGAGCCAATAGCCCCGGCTCCGCTCGCCTCAAAAACCAGCGCATTGATTAGGCGGTCATACTGCCTCGTTGTAATTTCGAGCGTCTTCTCTATGGCGGCGGCCTCAGACGCAAATTCAGACACGCTGTTGGGGAGGTTGCGAACAAGGCACGCAAAAGTTCTTGTTTTGCCCCTCGAATAAAAAACCTAAGTTTCTTTTCTTTCATCATTTCTGGGTCCGCACGGCGAAAAAGTCGCTTCATCTCCTCCATGAAAATGATGACCCCTTCATTGGGGTGCTGCGCTTGAGTTTCAAGCAAAAGCGCCGCTCGTTCTTTTCTCACCACAGTAGTAAAGGTCTTAAGAATCTTTCTTTTAGATTCAGCCCAGTTGCTCAACGAGCTCTCATGGTTCTCGATCCAAGTTCGGGCTGAATCTTCCAAGTAAAATAAAACATGCCGGAAAGTTTCTTCGTCGTCCCACCTGTTTAAAATACGGACGCGCTCCAGTTCCTCCAACCATTCTTCCGGCTCTTCTGCGAGGGCTCATCAGAATGATGGTGGTTCCCGGGTCTGCTGCACGACGATTGGTGACGTTGCTTCTTGCACCATGGCGGTGGTTGCAGCGGTCCTTCTCTTGGGTCCGCCTGGCAGAAGACCGAACTCGGGCGGCAGACCTTGCGTTGGGCAGCTAGCTCTGGTTGGACTGGCTTGGCGGCTTCCAGAGGTCATTGGGAGCATAAAGGGTGCGTACCCCGCAAATCTACCAGATCTCATGTAGCCAAAGACGACACAGCTATCTTCAAGGAAAAACAAGTTTATTGGAGCGAACTAGTGCTCCCCTAACAATTCAAATATTACACGGGCGGCGAAACAGCAGTCAACAAAGTCACGTGCGCGGACTGGTGTCGGCAAATCGAATACCGCGGCTTCTGCTCTGCAGGCTTTTTATCTTTCGGCGCGTGTGCAGAACATTGTAGATCAAAGAAGATTATTCTAGGCGAGTGTCGTTAGGCCGGAACAGTCTCCTTATGTGAATGAGATAGCCCGTGCGGCATAAAAATAAAGTTTGGAACACCCGCTTCCCTCGGGACACAGAGAACAGAGCAGGACACGGCCGGGCACTAAAAACAAACAATGAATAAATCCCATACATGGGTCGCGGCAATATTACCCCCACCCTCCCACTTCGTATATATCCTAGCACAGATTTTGTAACATATTGTTTCCAGGAAAACATACGTCAATCTCAATATTATACGCTATTCTGTTAATGCGATGGGAAATTTTCTGAATATAGAGAATCACCACCAGTCTTTTAAGCATGCTGCCGTTTTCTTCTTTTATCAGCGATTTTGCTTGCAGTTTTAGCTTGCGTATAATTTTTTTGCGACGCAGAAACGAGGGCACCATCAGACAATTTCGTACGTCTGAGCCTTTGAAATATACACTGGGAGCAAGAGGCTAACCTGTGCTGACAACGACTTCGTAAGCTGGGAGAATCTAATTCGATAGCAATACCTGATTTTACCATTTTTGAATGTCCCTTCGAGGAGTAGAGCAAGGTATTTTCTTAACGTCGGTGCATACGACCAACATGCGCGGCTCTCATGAAATGAGAGAGAAAGGACCAAAAATTTAAGTGCACAGTACCCAGGACATTCGCCTTTAATTTCCCGTCCCTGTTCTCTCTCTCCGGAAGTTTTCACGACGCCTGCCCTTTGGTGAATTTATTTTTCCTTTCTGATCAGAATCATGTTACGAACGTAGTGGAACAAGTTTCAAACAATTTCTCTCTAGTCCTCGTTCGAAACACTCTAAACACTGCTGAGGAAGATGTCCCTGAGCATCGGGGCCACGGGGGAATTATTGAAAATTTTCTAAATCAGTGTAAACACTTCACCATCTCAGACAATTAATGGCAATGACAAATAAAAGCTACCCGCCGCGGTGGCTCAGTGGCTAAGGCGTTGCGCTGCTGAGCACGAGGTCGCGGGTTCGATTCCCGGCCGCGGCGGCCGCTTTTCTGATGGAGGCGAAAAGCAAAAACGCCCGTGTGTACGAGATTTCGGCGCACGTTAAAGATCCCCAGGTGGTCAAAATTAATCCGGAGCCCTCCACTACGGCGCGCCTCATCGCCTGCGTTGCGTTGGCGCGTTAAACCCTACAATCAATCAGTCAAATAAAAGCTCAACAACTCTAAAAAGATTTCCACACTGATTCTAAAGCGATTCACAGAGACAAATTCTTTATTTTGATCTAGAATACAGGCCCCGACACACATCAACAAATGGGCATGTGGATTGGAATACAATAAATCAATGGCATCAACACTGAACGCCGTGCACCGACTGGGCTCCTTGGTGCTGATAAACTTGACAACCTCATTTGGTTCACAGATGAGGAAGATGTCAATTAGAGGAAGAGGGCTGATGCGTTTTTGTAGATACCTATCACTTGTTATTGCTACGTGGGACGTTTAGTAACAATGACTTAAAGGGTATGTCAAGGGATTGGTTTTTGCAGTACAAAATGGTCTCAACACGCCCCACGTTGGTTTTCCAGCCGCCGTGCAGAGCCTCTCCAGTATAAAAACTGAGATTAGCTCAAAGGCGAGTTTTTGTCCTGCTACGGCTTAACCCCTGCTTGGGCAAAATTCCTCACTATAGCCCTGCACGGTTTTGCGTCAAAGTGGTCTTCACACTATACCACAAAAATTATTTTTTGTCTGAAAATAGTAGTCTGAAGCCATTGGACCCAAAGAACTGGGCCAGTGCGCCGGCATCAAGCCTTTTAGTGCTTCGATCATTCGGTGTATCGAGAATGTTGACACAATCTTTCAAAGAAACTGGGCTTTCACGTTCGTTGACGCAACGAGAAACCATCCGCAATATTCCCAGCATTTCAACCTGCTGAACAACCGGTTACAAAGAATGTTTTGGACGTATTTCAGTGATACGCAGGTGTTCCGGCACATCCCTCTCCCGTGGTGCCATCTTTTTCTGAGAAGGTAGAAGGTAGACCCGGACGCACAATGTTGCAAAAGAGCGCCTTGAGGTCATCCGCAGTATTTATGAAATCTAAGAAGCGGCCTTGCTTAGTGCCTAAGGCACAATACCGAACCCGAAGGCACTCTTTGAAGATACTTGTACGGTGATACTATTCGAACGCACTCGGCGACACATACGCCCCATGTGAGTGGGAGATGGCTGTTGTGCCAGCTGCAGAAGGCTTGCAGATCTTTGGGCACAGAGACTGCTTGACATGCCAAGATGTGACCCTAGCACGTCAGCACGTCAGCGACAAACCGCGATGAGGGAACTTAACGGTGTTGGTTTATTAAAGGAGCACTGACACGAAAAGTTTATGTTACACTTTCATTGCTTTTATCGATGCTTAATGGCCTGCTTAACCTGAAACAGCACTTCCGATACTTCAGCGCGCGATAGTTAATTACGTTGAACGGCCTGAAAGTCGTTTGTTTCGAATTCCCGCGCTTTCATCCCGAACGGCGCACATGACAGACTCCCTGCCTGACCTCACTGCTTTGTGCGGACGTCACCGGCGCCCGCTTGAGAGGGTGTTGCGCCCGCTCGCTGCACGTGGGGCCGCGCGCATGAAGTGACGTCACGATCTTTTGACGAGCGCTGCCGCGTCACTTCTTTTGGCTCTCCCTGGATAATATCACGCTGATGTCCATTTGCTAAGTGCCACTCCGCGCGCTGCTCCATCGGCGCGATAAATGAGATCCAATTAAACTATGTTCTTCGTATCGCAGGCCGCTCATATTTCACCCAGGGTATTCTGTTGAGTGAATGAAGCGAACTGTACAATAATATTAACGCCGAAAATTGGTTTCAGTGCTCCTTTAAGGTCTCGGTTACAACCTACACAAGAGTACATAGGAATGTGGGTACTCGGTCTCGGTCTCGGTTACAATCCCCCAAGAGCCCATAGGCGTGTGGGTATAGTGGGTAGCACTGTCATCATCACCAACACGCTACCCAGGTATACCGCAGGGTGGAGCCCACTCCCACGGCATTCAAACCATTACTACTATGCGCCACTCGAGTTCAGTGTTGGCTACAGGATTTGCTGTATCATCGATCCATCATCTTATCAGCCTTCCCATTCTGTAGCCATATCTTGGTATACAGTCTGGTACCCTAATTGCCCAGCGGTTGTCAGTAATTCTCATTACATGGCGTACAGAAGTTCAATTCTTTTCATTTACTTAAACCATGATATCATCTACTCGAATTAGTTTTCTGATACAGGAAGTTTGTTTTTTGTCCCCAAGTGTTACTCCTTTCATTTTTCGGTCCATGGTGCGTTTTGCTAATCTAAGCTTGCTTTCCAGTTGTTTAGTAAGGCGCCACGTTTCAGCTCTCTATGCCATCACCGAAACTATGCACTGGTTGTATATTTTGTTTTTAGTGATACAGGTACCTTACTCTTCGTTATTTGTGAGGGCTTACCGAGTGCTCCCCGGGTCATACATATTCGCGCCGCATTTCTCCCTCATGGGGGGGGGGGGGGGGGGGGCAGCACTAACCAGCTGTCTGAAGCAGTTATATTCTTTCACATCTTCTTGTGTTTAGTTTCTGAATTTAAAAAGGGCGCTTTCGACATGCTTATTCCTCGCTACTTTTTATTTATTCATACCTATTTTAAGCCACACGACCGTGCTCTCTGATTTTAGTTCCTGACGCATTTTTGACGGCATTCTGAAGTCCCACTCAGCAAGACTATACCTAATGCAAACATGAACACACTCGAGTATTCTTTGTTTATACTTGATCCCGTGTTTTCACATTCAAGCTTTCTCCGGCTTTACATGCTGCGAACAGTGCTGGCGAGATAGTATCTTTCTACCTTATTCCATTTCGGATCGCAAATTTATCGCTTTGCTTGTGGAGTGTTCTCCTGTACGTATAATTCTTATATATGTCATTTAGAATTCGTATATTGGTTTTTCTACTCCAGGGTTTTAATGCTTTTTTCACGGCTGCAGTGTGTAGAGAGATTCAAACACGTTCTCATAAGCTATAAATGCCATAAGGCTTACAATGTCCTAATGGCTATTCTATCACCTGATTCACAACGTGCATGTGATTCAAAGTTGAGTCAACATCATTATCATTATCATCATTATCATCAATGCTCCGCCCGCTGCAGGGCAGACGGCTATCCAATTATTCTCCAATTATCCCATTCCTGTGCTACATGCTGCTAATTTATCCCGCAAACGTCTTGTTCTCATCTGCCCATCTTACTTTCTCCCTCCTCCCGCGACGCTTGCCTTCTCTAGGGATCCACTGTGTTACCCTTAATGACCAACGATTATCTTGCCTTCGCAGTACATGCCCTGCCCACGCCCATTTCTTCTTCTTAATTTCTAGTAAACTGTCCTTAACCATCGTTTGTTCCCTGACCCACTGCGCTCTCTTCTTGTCGCTTAATGTTACACCTACCATGATCCGTTCCGTTGCTCGCTGAGTTCTCCTCAGTTTGAGTTGAACCCTCTTAGTGAGCCGCCAAGTTTCTGCCCCGTATGTGGGTACTGGCAAGATGCAGCTGTCATACAGTTCCTTCTTTAGAGGCAGTGGTAGGCTGCCTTTTATTAGCTGAGAATGCCTACCGAATGCACTCCACCTTATTCATATCATTCTCATTATCTCTGCCTCATGGTTGGGATCCGGGGTAACTACACGCCCTAAGTTGATATAATTATTTACACTTCCACTCTGTTTCAACCTATCTCAAACCGCTGGGCTCTCTGGAGGTTATGGAGCATTACTTTCTTTTCTGCGCAATAATGTTCAAGTTGATTACGCTTTCCATGGTTCAATACCCTATCATATATCCAGTATGCTCTCTCGTTTATTTGGAATCCCGGCTGTCACCTAAAGACCTTGTAAACTGAGAGTAAGCTGAAGGGTCTGTAATTTTTATGGTCCTTGTTATCTCACTTTTTTTTTGGATCCGTATAATATTGGCTTTTTTCCAGGCTATAAGCAATTTTTGATTTCGAAGTATTCTTAAAATAGTACTGCTTTCACAGTACACTGTCTTGTCCCTTCTTCAAAATATCCATAGTTATGCCGCCATTACCTTCACATTTAAAACTTTTCATGTCCTTGAGAGACTTTCCTACACAATCACTACTAACTGTTGGGGTGTCGCAGGTTAAACTTGTACTGCTGATAGTTTCCCCTGATTAAACAACACTGGGTTGCACTATCGTGTAGAATTGTACTGAGCAGTACGATAAAGATAGCACTATCATTTTTATCTTGTCGATGTTGTGCGTAGTGTTATCCTGCTCTTGTCAGAGTGGGTACGTTTTTCTGCCTTCGCCGATGACAAGCTTCCTCTTGGTTGCTTTCTAACTTCGTTCTTTTTGCAAGGTGTCCTTCATTGCTGCCATGTTATATGAACGAATATTAATTGTTTTATTTTGTAATACATTTATACAGCCCAACTAACCAAACTTGTTCTACCGTACTTGGCAGTCATTTTTTTACGTTTTACAAATAGTTACTTGTTTTTTTTTTTGTTTTCTACTTTGTTTCCCCGATGCTGCTTCCTCCTCAGCTGCTTCAAATTTTGTGATTGCCGTTGTTAGGTTGTCATTTGGCCTGTCTCATTTTAATCGACCGTACTTTACACTCCCATGTTGTTACATTTTGCAATTACTGCCTTTGTTTTCGTAGCTTCCAAGTTTGTTTCCTAAATGCCGTTTCATCCCCATCTACAGTAGAATTTGTGGTTGCGGTGGTTAGGTTGTCAATTAGCTTCGCTACACTATCGCTGTTCTCGTCGGTTAGAGTGAAAATTTGTTTTGAAAAGTTATTTTTAACTGCTTCGCCACGGCTCTAACTGACTCCATGCTGAGTTTGTTACTTTCCACGGGTTTTCTTCTTCCTCTTTTCAGATTTAACCTTACCATGCGTCTAACCATCCTATGATCGCTGTTCCGAATATTAATTAACAACTCTATGTCCTGCACAATACCTGGGTTGTGAGATAAAATGAAGTAATTCCTTTTTTGTTGTACCACGGGGACTCTTCCATGTCAATTTTCTATTGTATTGTTGTAGAAGAAGGTATTCATCAACGGCAGGTTACTTCTCTCCGCCAAACCCACCAGTACATATCTTAGACTGTGGCGATTGTTTATTTCAAAAATTCTCCCTGACCTTTTTCCCTCTTGCTTCTTACCGACTTCTTCGTCGAAGTCTGCCATCACAATCCTGAACTGTGACTTTCCTTTCTTCATTGCTGATACTTCGTCCTCGTAGACACTATGCAAGGCTTCATCATCGTAGCAACTTGTTGCGTGTAATACTGTACTATATGTATCTGGTATCGCTTGTTCAGCTTCGTCACAGCGACAGCGACTATTTTAATATTACTAAAGAATTCTTCCATATTACCTGTTATTTCTTAAGGGATTAAGAATCCCACCCCGTGTTCTTTCTTGTCTTGTAGTCCTATGTAGCCCAACAAATAACCGTTGCACAGCTCCGTTACGCCCTCTCCTGTTCTTCTAATTTTGGAACCCCTTATAACACCCCACTGAATGTCCGAGAGATCTCTAGTAGTACAGCTGAACTTCCGTTGCTTGGCAAGCTTCGTGTGTTAAACGTTGGTAGGGTCAAGTTCAAAAGACGGCCTTTCCGGACCTAGAGATTCTAAGCACCCTCTGCTGTAGCGCTTGCCTGACCGCAGCCTTGGTGGGGTACTCTAGAGCTGCTCGGTGCTGAGGGCCATAATTTTGTTTAGAAAGTCATGGGAGGTGTCGCTCAACTGCTACACCATGGTGGTCCAATTCTTTCTGCTGTGGGAACGCTGTTGGTTTACCAAAAAGCTTTCCATGCATAGTTGAACCTATCTGGTTTAACCTCTCAGGTATCTGGGATGATATTTGCTTCCGGAGCACACAGCAGTCCACACCTCCATGGGTTGGAGTCAGAGCCAGCCGAAGAGCGAACATAAACTACAGAGAGAGAGAGCGAGAGAAAGAGAGAGTGAGAGACAGAAAGAGAGAGAGAGAGAGAGGGGGGAGAGAGAGAGAGAGTGAGAGAGAGAGAGAGAGAGAGAGAGAGAGAGAGAGAGAGAGAGAGAGAGAGAGAGAGAGAGAGAGAGAGTGCTCAATTGAACCTCTGTTAGCTGGTGTGGGATCCACAGACTGGTGAACGTTGCCATCTCTCCTGTCTGTGTACGTCTGCGACGTGCGGGAATCGCACCCGCTTTGAGTTGCACAATTTTGATACCACTGCGTTGATTCAAACAGGAAACTGTACCTTTTAATGAACATTATATTAAATGGGCGGCGTATCTGCTCCTTTCGTTGCAAGTGTCGTGAAAAAACGATAGTCTTTGTGGACATTTGCCTAGGAAATGCCCCCCTTTGCTTTCCCGCTCACCTCTCATGCTGTTTCGTTACCGTCGCGTTCATCCCAATGTAAACACACTAAAGGTTTCCTCAGGGCGATTTGAATTTACCGCGTTCCACTGCTACACGCCGGGTTCCTCGATACCAGCGCTGCAGTACGGCAGAGACGCGCGTGGATCGAGGCGGCGCGTGGCCGTGCTACACGTGTGTTCCAAGCAGAACGTGGAACCTAGCTAGTGGAACCTCTCGTTGCTGTTCCCGCGTGATTTTGCATATGCCGCCAGGAGGTGGCGCGGGCAACAGCAGGCGGTGCTTTTCTGCAGTAGATGTAGAATATCATTTGCTATAGATAAACCAAGCATTCACGAATTTTGTAATAAAGGAACACTATAAATACCCCTTGTGTACTAATTTCCAGTCTTATATTTGTATAATGTGTTGCTCTTGTTCAACAAAGTTTACAAGTATGATCACATAAACCGAGTTTAGCCGTTTACATTTGGCTATGAGTATATAAGACTATTCCGCAATGTCTATTTTACGTTGGCCGGGTGGCTGAATTGAGTCACAGACAGACAGACAGGCAGACAGACAGATAGACGTACAGACAAACCAAAATTTCTGGGTTTAAGTAGCCCAAGAAAGACTATCGTCTTTAATAAATAAATGCAAAAAGAAAAAAATAAGCTTTCGTTAATGCAAAGCTCTGTGTCTAGTGGGCGATCCGAAGACCGGCTTGCGCCATTTCTTCTTAAGCGAACGTTTGGCACCTCGCGGCTCTCACCACGTGAATGCGGTACGGTGTCTTGGCGGCTGAATTGATGATGGTGTCAGTCTTGGGTTGCCTCTCGCCGTGAGAGGAACGGGCATATACTCGCTGTTTCTGATTTTTCACTCGTGGAATCCTTTATATAGTGAGGGGAATCTAACTGGAACCTAAGCTACGCTGTTTCTGCAGCCCTGCACCACTAGTGCAAGCTGCGCCATTTTCACTGTGAAGCATTATATGTCTAATACTTCACCCGCGAAATTTGATTCCGTTGAGGCCGATTTACTCGACGCCCCTGTGGCGCTCCTGCGCCCCACCCGCGACGCCGTGGTTACAATGGTTGTGAAAAGGGTAATTTCCCTCACCCCAACCGATGCCTCTTTCGCAAGTTGCGCAATCCATAGATAACTGTCCTAGCGCCCTTATCAGGCGTTACCAGATCCCCTTGCCCGCTTTCAACGCCGACGTGGGCTCATACTTCTTCATCATGAAAGGATTTACGCGTGACATTCACGCCTAGGCACGCGAACATCAGCAGTTGCCGGTTTATGCGTGCACTGGTTGGGGGTGGAGGAATAGGACGTGCATGCACAGCTAGGCTTTATGCCGCTACCGATTACATGCGTATTGCGCTGGCGGAAAACTTAAACATTGAAATCTCGCGGCTGAATGCATTCTGTCAGCGGTCCGCAATATTCGAGCGGTTTGTGTTGGTGTGTTACACAGACAGTGAGATGCCTACGACGGGGGAGGAAAACAGACAGCCTAGTAGTGAAATGTCTGTTCACTAGAATAAATCTCGAGCCCTTCCAGGTTTTAACTCCCCGTAGGAGAGACGCATGCCGCTTACTCGGAGGAAAAACAGCAGGAATCTAAGAAGCGCCTACCGGAACCGAAGCGCGAATGGGTGCGCAAACAGCAGGAATCCGCTTCCGCCGCAGTTTCCACCGCAAGTTCCAGCTCGCCGAGTTCCAACCCCACATGTGGCTCACTGGCTAACGCGTTGTGCTTCTGAGCCCGAGGACACGGGTTCGATGTGCCGCCGCGGCAGCCACTTTTCCTGTGGAGGTGAAAACTAAGAGCACCCGCGTATTCGAGATTTCGGGGCACGTTAAAGATACGGAGGTTGCTAAAATTAATCCGTAGCCCTTCACAGTGGCGCGCCTTATCACCTCAGTAGCGTAAGCGCCCTAAAACTCGTAATTAATCAATAAATCAGCAAGGAGTGCTCTCACCGTAGGTTTAGTTTTCGTTGGATAGACCTTTACTGTACCGCGAAACCAACGTTGTGTTACCAATGTTGTGAAAAGGACAGTTTCTCAATAGTATGCCTGTACAAACCGTAACCATGGTTAAATACTTGGGGGTCCACATAATGTCTGATCTAACCTGGAATCACCATATCGATACAATAACCAGCAAAGCTTCTAAATCACTCGGATTCATTAGGCGCAATCTGCATTCAGCTAACACATCCACAAAGCTACTGGCCTACCAAACACTTGTTCGATCAAAGATTGAATATGCAGCGCTAATCTGGAACCCCCATCAGTCGCATCTCGTAAATAAACTTCAGGCACTCCAAAATAAAGCTGCCCGATTCATTCTCAGGAACTACTCACGAACATCAAGTATAACAGAAATGAAAGAATCCCTGAACTTACCACCTCTACAACAACGCCGGCTTTATAGTCTTTTAGCGGTTTTTCATAGGCTGTACCACAGCCAGTCTTCTTTCGCTGCCTCGCACATAAGACCCGCTGGTCGCGTTTTTTCCCGTTTAGATCATGCATTCAAAGTTCAACCAATATTCGCGCGTACCAACCTATTTTTCTTTTCGCCACTCTTATTTGCTATTCGTCACTGGAATCAGCTCCCAGGTAACATCGTCACCCTCAGTAATCACGACTCATTTAACAAAGAGTTGCAGTTATTCCTCAATGTATAAATCATTTTTCAGTGTTTGTGTCATTTTTGAACCTCTTAGATTGGTTCAATGTTCGATGTTTGTGTTATTTTGAACCTGGGTCATTTTTTGACCATCGCATTTTAGGGATTGGATAACTGTTGTGCGCCTTTTGTGTACCCTTTTTTTGAAACTATGCATTTCGACATGAATGTATTTGTATTCGCATTTTTTTGGGTGTTGCTGTTTTTATTGTTGCAATGTGTTCTTTTTTTCATTGCGACCCCTATGTAACGCCCGTAAGGGCCTTTAGGGTAAATGAATAAATAAATAAATACTGTTCCACATCCAAACCAACTCAGCGCAGACGCCAGTGTGGTTTCGTAAGCTGCCCCATGCCTTTTCTCTCTGTGCCCTATGTGTGCTGAACAGGTGATGTAGGGCATTTTTAAAGCAAAGCTTTCTACCTCTACCAGCCAATGGCTCTTTCGTGGCATACGGCACAAGAAACTCCCAACACGACTGAGGAGGAAAAGGTGGTTTTCTCTCATGGAGCCCAGTGTAGATGGAGCGGCGAATTTACCCAGTGTTCCCAGCGCACTCACGCCGGCAGGTGCATCGGCGCGGCGAGGTTTTTTCGTGTGGTTTAGCGACGGTTGTTTTGGGCCTGTTTACAAAACGTTTCGCGTCCAATTCGTGCTTCCTTCGCAGGGCTTGCATTAATTGTTTGACAGCACCTCCTAGGTAACGCGTATACGACAGAATTAAGTGCTGGTATAGCAAAGATATGTTAGAGATTGGTTTGCAGGGCCCGAAAACAAAATGTAGAGACCACATACTGATATCTGGCCGCTATACAAATTTAATTAATTAACACTACCTTTAGCACACTGCTTGCCGCGAACGGGTACAGTTTCCTAAGTTGGTGAATACCAATTGGGGTGAGTTTTAACCGGTATTACAAAATGCAAAAAAGTAATGGCATCCGATAAATAGCGATTATAAGGTTCCGTCAGTTTCCTCGCAATTCTCAAATTTTGCTAAACTAACTTGTTTAAATCGGTATAAATGGCAATCGCTAAACTCACATTGAGATTTTTTTCGGTGCCTGCGCGTGTTTTGCGCGATGATGCAGCCCCGAGATAGCCCATCAGGATGGCTAGGTTCCGCTGTCTCACCCTCCCAATAACGCTCTCGCCGTTTTCTTTCTGCCGACGCTCGTCCGGCCTACCGTGGCGGCTTTCGCCGCTCTAGCCCAGCTGGGGCTGACGTGTTTGAATTCAAGTGACGTCGCCTGGGCAGTTGTGGGTGTCGTTTAGAGCTTTGCTTTCAAACGGCCAACACAGAGTGCATTGCAGCCAATTGTTTTATGTACTGCCGACAGCATGCGACAGATCATTCATCTTTGTTCAAAGAACTTACAAGGAAAATCCATCCGGATGCCTCTGTGGTTTATGTCGTTTCCTCGGCCCCATTGGTTTCAAAACAGGCACCATTTGAGCCTAATCCTCCCGTGTTGAAGGGACAAAAGCCTGAGTCACTCGGTGGTTTTCCGCTCAAAGGAGTAAACAAGTGCTCAACGGGTGAGCAATCACCAATATATCACGCAAGGGTCTCCCCGCCTGCAATAAACACTACCAACACCACGACCACTAAGCTGCCGTTCCGTGTGGACGGAAACTAAGCATTCGTTATCATCTCGTCGGGGCTAAACGCTAAATACGTCCTTCCTTGGAGTGGTTTTTAAGTACAGAGCACTTTATGGGCTCACCTTGTCATCGCAGCTCGCTCGCTGGACCAGAATAGAGCCACAGGGCGTTCCGTCGTAACGGCTGTCGTCGCGGCATAACCCAGAGGCTTCGAAAGCCAAGCGGTTTATATCGTCATAAGCGTTCCATACTCTCTGAAACGCTGGCGCTGTCGTACATCTCCCCGTTTTTTGGCAAAAATGAAACTATAGGTACATTCAAGGCAAAATATGCGTAATTAACCGTCAACGCCCGCGTTGAGTTAGTTAGGAACGCCCGTTGGGTTGGTTTTTACCACAGTAAGCGAAAAAAGTGGCAGCGCAACGCCGGCACGAGCGGGTGAAAAAGCAAGCACAAAAACACCAGCACTCGCGCTGCTGTAGTTCCAGGCAGGGGGCGCACGAGCACTGCGAAGACGAGAAATCTAACCTGCATTGGGTGGTATCAGTGAGCGGATTACGGCGCTACAGCCCATTATGGCGAATCACTGCTCTGCACTTCCGACAGCTTTCACTGTGAGCCGAACGGTTACAATTTTTAGGGGCGAAGCTCCTCTTGATCGGGCCCTGTCCTGTCCCTCGTTGCTGCACCAGCACGACACCACGATGATAATTGTGGCAGGATCCCCCTAGGGATTGGCCAATAAAATATTGGCCGAAGAGGTCATAACGTTCAACGCGTTCATTGCTACCCAACAAGGAGGAGAGGAAGAAGAAGAGGTTGTCGTTCGTCGCCTGCGAGCTGAAGACACGTACTGGGGGTACGCGACACAAGACGCTCCGCAGAAGGCGACGGACAAGGTGACTAAAATGTCACACACCGAATTCACCAACTTACCCATGGAGATTCTCATCGTCCCAAATAAGCCCTACATAATAACAACAAACATCGACGGCGTCGACGGGCTGCTCAGCGGAGCGGTGGGAAGTCTCAAGCTTTCGAGCGAGGACTGGTGGTCTTGACGCGGCGGGGCCCGGTTTCGATCCCACGACTCTATGGCCTCGACGGGAGGTACGTGGTGATTCCCACTGCACTACAAACCAAGACGCGAGCATGGCTACGAACGCGGCTTATGTCCTTCACTCATTCACATGGTGCTCGCCGTCAAGCAGACCTATAACAATGTTCCACGGTTTCACCGAGAAGGGTTTAGCACATCATTATTCACTTCGTGGAGATGGCGGGATTTTTTTGCTCATGTTATCCATAGCTCCATTTTACTTAAGTAGCTAGCCGATACACGTTTCAGTTGAATTCTGCCGTTGCGTCTGATGCTTTACGTCCACTATAAAGCCCTCCTTTGTTCGTTTGTTAGAATAGATGAGTAAACCACATGACAAAAATTAGTGTCCTTCCGCTCTGTGCAGAAGGATGACTTGCGATTTTGGTCGCCGTCCGCCGAGTGTACGAAACAGAACACGTTTGTTTGTAATTTAAGGTTGAGCATAGTTTAGCGGAATTAAACTTGCAAAGACCCGAGATTTATTCAAGTGCACGTACATCGAGCTGTTTCCCTCCCGCACACGAACAAATCCACTCAACCGCTCAGGACACCGGGAATGTCCCTGGGCCGTTTGACGTCCACGGTGAAACCTTCCGCCAGCACAGCGGGCATGTCACTAGTAAAAGGATAAAACCTACAGCTGCGCGTGCACATCGCCATCTCTTCTTACACTCTCTAAACGTGTATGGACGAACCGGCAACCGGTGATGTTTTCCGGCTTAAAAGTAAAAGACACAGCCGAGTTTTCCGGCTTAAAAGTTAAAGACACAGCCGAAAATTTCGCTCCGAGATCTCTTTAGCGGAAGAAGAAATATCGGCCCAGGGCAACTTTCCAAACCCACAAGCGGCTGTACGTCCGTAGAGATTCGAAGCTACTCCACGAACTGAATGGAACTTGAGGCACAACGGTGGTGGCAGTGGCTTCCGGTGTTTTCGCACTCATTTGCGCTTGGGAGTAACTGATATTGGTACTGGCTCGAGTTTCCGCAATGGCTATTGCTATCGCTGTCTCTTCCACTTGGAGGTTATGCACTGCTTTAGACTTGTGCTCGCGATGAAGGCAGTTGGGGCTGCGATAACTGCAGTTTTGAGGTTCGCGAGCGCGTAGTCCGCTGCATCCATGTACGCCGTGGTGGTAGATTCTCCATACAGTTTTGGGGGGTCTTGGTCTCTGGCATGTCTTCTACCTTCATGGTGCTGAGGGTTCATGTTCCGTGGAAGTGGGGGTACTCGCAGCATTGACGGAATGTCCAGTGCGATGTTCCACGTCGTTTCAATGATCTGTAAAATTGCGTAGCCTAGGCGTCGGAGTACGGGCGTCCAGGGGCGCAATGGCCAGCCGTGTTCTCTGCGCGGTTAGGTGGCCTACAGTCAGTTCTTCTAGACTGTTATGTAGTCCAAGGGCTTGGAGTCGAGTTGTTGACGTAGTTGTGAGCAAAGCTAGAGCTTGTTTGTACGCTTTGCGGATAATTGTGTTTATCTTCTGCTTTTATCGCACCTCAAAGACGGTGCTCGGGGTGGAATAGGGTATACAAGAAACATTGAACACTTCGACCAAACGTAACACGTATTGCTATTTCATGCATTGGTTCTGATTCGCAATCCTTCGGAGCCTCGTTATTATTTGCGCTGTGCTTGACTCTAGTTTTTGGCTTAGCGGGGGTATTTTGGCAATTTTCTTGATAGGTCATGCCCAATATCTCAATTGCGGAAGAAGGAAGGGTACTATGTCCGTCCAGTGATATCTTTATGTCCATGGCTGTGTCGCTTCTCCTCTTTTGCACGAGTAAGAGCTCGGATTTTGGGAAGGGGGGTGGGCAGGTTAGCCCGCAACTTTTTGAATTGGGCTGAACTACGTTGGCCGCCTGTTTGAGGCGGTCTTGCATTATTCCTGTCGATCTTTTGCATCTATATCGTGAAGTTCAAACGAGGGCTCTGAATGAATGCAGGTTGTAGACCCGCCGCTCTGCTCGTTCAGTACACCGTCTGTTTTCTTGTCTCCTCGTGTTTTTCCTTTGAATATCTGTTCAGCATGTCAAGGAAAACTGTGATGAGCACTCTTATTGAAAGTCTATTCCCGGTGCCTCTTTATCGCCAGTCTTACTTAGGCCAGCAGAAAAGCAATGTTTTAAAACGCGTAATGAGTATGTGTATTCCGCCAAATGCAACAATGTTTTTCTTCAAGTTGCATTCTTCCACACTCCTAGTTGAGACATGGCTGCGCGAAAAGGGCATGTCTATTCCTTGGTTGGACAGTTGTCTCCTCTGTAATCAACCAGAGACAATTGATCATTGTTTTGTGTTGTGCCGGGACGCTGTGTTCTTCTGGGACATTTTGCAGCGGGCACTAGAAAAGGACATTTAGACCACCCCGTACACCATTCGTTTCCTGCCATTTGAAGATGTTAATCGGGTGTCATATGACGTTTTTGTTCTACTAGGATTGTTCAGCTTGTGGAAGCGCCGCATGATTGATCGGCATGCGGAACCACCTAGGCCGACCAAGTGCATTTTTCTGGAGCAGGCGGCGTCGGTGCGGAGGTTTTATGGTGGGGCGAGTGATCCACCGGAGTGGCTGCCTCTTTTGGGTACGTGCGTTTGCTTGCCTGAATTTTGATCTTTGTTCGGCTGATGTACTTCCTTATCTTGCCTTCTAAAGTTTTCTAAAAATTCCGTGTATTAAAAAACAAAAAAAGTGGGAAAGTGGATGTAGATTACTCGGTAAGACGATGGGCTATTGCTCCGTTACTCTAGTCGGGTCCAGGTTAGATTCCTCGCGGTCCCAGTAACATCTTTTATTTGTTTCGGGAGTTTTCTGTTGACGGCAATGGCAGCGAAAGAACCCTTGGAAGGTAGAGGTGTACTGCTTTCAGTAAAATTCACGTGCCCGCAAAAATGACGCATTGTAAGTAAGAAATACTCTGTGGCACCCGACGAGGACATCGATGGCTGCGATCAATATAGCGAACCGAGGCGCGCTTTCAACCGAGTAGCTTCTTCGAACTTCAAAGGGGTGATTCTGTCGCTGGTGATTGCGGCGAGCGGCAATGCAACCAGCGCCATTCTTCATCCAAGCGCTGCCCCTTTAAAACTGGCACGCGCCGCCAGACACGCCAGCAGAGTGACGCTTGATTATTAGATGCGGCGTATCTCTTGCTCCGAGGCATGTCTCTCCTGCGTCGTCGTCATCGGCGGCGGCGGCCGGCCGCAGTCCTCCTCCTTTCGCCTCTCTCACAGCTGTGTGCAACTCTCTCACTCCGGCGCATTAGCATAACGACAGCTGGCGTGCTTGGTTGGCGCGCGCTTCGCTGCGTTAACGCTGCGTTAACAGCTGCTCCGGTGCGCATGTGCCCGCATGCGCGACTCTCCTCCGCGGTCTCCTCTCCTTCAAGCGCTGTGAATATAAAGCGGGTATCGCGCTGGGTGGTGGCCGCTAAAACAGGTGTACGCTCTCATTTCGCGTATGCATGTGCATGAAAATGTAAAATTGCCTTCTTTATCCCGTGTATGAAAACACCCGTATGTGATGGAAGGCATCCTACGCGTTCACAATACCTTTCACGCGATGTAGAGAATCAACCCAATCTCGTTATAACGAGTTCTCGTTATAACGAGAACTACTTCGCCTCCTGTGATAATGATAGCAAGCAGCTGTGGAAAAAAGTAAATTCCTTACTAAATAGAACGCTAAACAGCCGACCAATCACATTTATCAACAAAAATGGCCTCGAAATTTCTGGGCAGTTACTACCTGGCACGTTTAATGATCACTTTACCGAAAACAACGATTCTGTCACTAGCACGGATGCCTGTCGCTATATCGCTTCTGAATGCCCGGAAACCATATTTTTACGTCCGACAGATGTTAAAGAATTGACGGCTCTCTTTTCTCAATTAAGCAACAGCTCAGCCTGCGATGCTGATAACCTGCAAATTAAGCCCATTAAATATGTGTTTGACATACTTGCACCTATATTAACACATATATACTATAACCTCTCTCTCTCCACAGGTGTTTTCCCACTCAAAATGCAAAAAGCTAAAGTACTGGCAGTGTTCAAAAGGGGGACAGAACAAAGTTGTCGAATTACAGACCGATATCTATCTTACCGGTATTCTCCAAAGGTCTTGAAAAAATTATTTTTTGTCGCCTCTCGGATTTCTTTCAAGTAAAAATATAATCACACATAAGGAGCTTGCTTTCTGCAAGCACCTGTCAACTCAGTCTGCCCTCCTTGATTTAAAAGAATCTATCTTAAAAAACCTAGATGAACGCTTACTAACGCTTGGTGTTTGTCTCGACCTAAGCAAGGCATTTGATTCTATTAGTCATTCACTGCTCCTTAAAAAGCTAGCTTGTTATGGTGTTCGCGGTGTTGCCTTAAAACTTATCGCTTCATACTTAGCAAATAGAACCCAGTATGTACAGTTAGACACCCCTTCCAAAATTAAACCGGTGAAAATTGGCGTTCCCCAAGGAAGTATATTAGGCCCTCTTCTTTTTAACATATACATCAATGACATAGTAAATGTAGGTTATGACACTAAATACGTTATTAATGCTGATGATACTACTATGCTATTTAAATCCAACAAAGTGAGTACCCTAATACAAAATGCATACTCAGTGTTAAAAAGCATCCATGAATGGTGTGTTGAAAATGGTCTGACAATAAACACAGGAAAAACTAAATCAGTGCTATTCCATGCAATAAACAAAAACATCACAATTGAAGCAGATGTAACTTTGGCCTCCTCAAAAATTGAAATCGTGAGCTCAATGAAAACATTAGGCGTTTGGTTTGATGAACATATGACCTGGAGTCATCACGTACACTGTCTTGCTGGCAAACTTTCCCAAATCGTAGGCACACTTTTTCGACTTTGGTACCTCCCTCGCAAAATCAAATTACTGATTTACAATGCCTTATTTTTGAGTTCACTAAGTTACTGCAACCTTGTTTGGGGTACAACATCAGCAACAAACTTAAATTGTCTCTTCCTACTTCAGAAAAAACCAATGCGAATAATTTGCAATAAGCCGTACGATTTTCCTACAGAACCACTTTTCAGTGAGCTCAGGGTATTAAAAATTGTACAATTATTTTCTTCTTGTTTGGCATTACTGTACAACAGGGAACAAAAAAATAATCTAAACTATATTTGTAATATAGCTTCTCTGGAGCGTAATACTTGCTACAACACACGATCTCCTGATTTCTGGCAAATACCCCAATCAAGAACTAATTATGGAGTACAAATGCTACGCCACAGATTACCAACCTTGTTAAATTATCTTATTGATCAAAATGTAAATCCTGGACCCCAATTAAACCTACTGGAATTTTACCTGGAGCAGTGATGTATACTTCGTCTTTGATTGTATTTCTTCCTAGGTATTTTTGTAATCCTATTTCTCCCGCGTTTTTCCTGACGCTATGTGGTGACAAAAGTGTAATTTTTAAACTACATTATACTGGTTATTCTTGTTTGTATTTTATTTCTGTTATGACAAAGATGTCAATTTTTTTTATTACATTGTACTGATGGTATTTGTTTGTATTTTTTAACTTCTCTTCTCTTCTTTTTTTTCTTTTTTTTTCCCGTCCTCCTGTCTTGCTGCCCTGTGAGTCTACCGGGGTTTTGGGCTGGTCAAGTTGGCTGCGAGCAACTTTTTCCCAAATCGTCCGTCGTACTGTTTTTGTAAACTTTACGAGAAATAAAGTCATCCATTCATTCATTCATTCATTCATTCATTCATTCATTCATTCATTCATTCAATGGAAACGCCAATTGAACCCCCAGATGCGTCGCATCACACCAGGGTTCCCTCGCGGGGAGATAGAAGCAATTTTATCAGATAGGATGGGTGGGGAGGGGGGCAGTGCGCACGCATCGTCAGAACTCCGCTCCTCGCTTTCCGTCCGCGTTTCTACGTGGCGCCGAGATGCAAGTCGGTCACCGCTCCCGTGATCTGTGTACTTCTGCGCGGACCTGAACAGCAGCATAAATTTTTATTAAGATGACGGGAGCATCGATTGCCGCGGTCTGTTCAGCGCCTTGTCATGGCAGAAAGCGCGGAAACCAGTTACAATACATCGCACAGTTCGCTGCGAAGAATGGTCCCACCGGTGAAACCATTGTTTGCTGGGGCATCCACTCAAGCGCGACACAACCCCTCTCTGCTTATAATTAGCCGCCTATCCTAGTGGCCGTTATCAAAGCGCGCGATAAATACGTGTCACTACCAGGCACTGACGACCACCCGTGGATTACAGGGGCAAGAACTTGTGCCCTGATAGTGGGAGCAGTCTAACAGACAACGGTTGCTCTGGGGCCTTCGTTGTGCTCATGGGAACTGTACGATATATTCTCGCTCTTTTCGCCACTTTCTACTGTGATAAGGTGGTGACCCACCCGCAGATCGACACTGTGGCCTTATAAAAAAAATTCCGAAGTTGCACTTCGTTCAATTGCCTTAGTTATTCCCGCCGTAATGCAAGGACCGTGAGATGTAGCCGGCAAGAACAGTATATATTTGCATATGCTTCTGCCAGAGTTGGGAACCAGGCGGTATCAGTATGTAAAGAGCAGTGTTTTCAAGCACTCATCGTATCTTGTAATTGCTCATTTTTAGAAGCAAGCACAACTTGAGTAGTGAAAAAGTGCACAAATGTCACATAGTTTAGGAATCCCACTTTTAAGGTTGCTTTGCTTGCGCTGGTTATAAGACAAGACGGACTGAAATTGGCCACATATGCTTGATGTAAATACTGTCCTTATTAACGTCACCAATCGTACCCGCACTGCAGGAGCGCTGTATGTCTTTCGAAAAGACTTCTTAGCTTGGTTGCACCTGTATAGTTTAGCCTGTTAGGTATCCGGTGTGACGGTACATGCCTCGAACAGTTAAAGCCAAGGCAATGCCCCTTATAGAAAAGCAACTGGTTCAACTATAAGACCCACTTGTAGTTCCTCTTATGTTCCTTCAACTTGGTAGTTAGCGTTCCTTGCTCAGATTGTTCTGGACGACACTTGCCGCTATGTGTTTTTAAGATTGTGTTGCAGTAAAAACTGAATTCAGGATTGTGGAACCTTGGAATGGGGAGCAGGCATGGGTCGTTACTTAGCACAGGCTCGGTTGTAGGTAGCACGTTGAACCAAGTCTCGTATGCACATTTTCACTTATTTATTGAGCATCCCTTTAGCATACCTTCCCTCTTTTAGCCCTCCTTATTTTGTTTGTCAATTTCAATTTCACTTATTGATATACACGAGCTCACAAATTTTGCTATTAGATAAAAATCGAGTTTATTTTTGTTGTTTATGCTTAATGAGCACTTATGGGGTCCTCCAAGATTCAAAGGTCTTTTGCCAGTTCACATCATTCTATAGGGCTCAAGGCTATAGCTCAGTGCTGATTCCATTAAAAGGTTTTTGTCATTATCGTTGCTTGTTTATGTTTTTTAAAGCCAAAGCTTTCTTAGTGTGACTGATGGCGTCTTGTCAAAAAACTAAGGTAATGCCCCACAGGCCGGTTGGTTTCTCTAAAAGCTCTGATAATATCTCTGTACTCACGAAACTCGCGTCAAACCGGACATCGATTGCGTCAAAACGGTTACTTACACATCGCGAGAAAGGAACTGTTCTACGTGAGAAAATACACGTATCAATAATTAGTAATGTGTACAACAGCTACGTCATTCCATAAACCCCGTATCTCTATATTTAGCTCGTTCGGAAAAGCGTTTACCTAGTGCATGAAAAATCATCGCTTAGATTTGGTTTTTGTTCGTTATTTGGGTCTTTCAACATTCGGGGAACTATCAAAAATGCGGTATGCAGAAATTGGACGCTGTTTACAGGTAGGTTTTGACACACCTTTCACGATGGTTCGATGTGAGAGAGCTTTGGCACTCCCTCAAGTTTCTTTAGGAAGGGATGGTAAAGATTATTTAAATTTTCCACAAAAAGCAGCTGAGTTTGCTATACCAGAACGCCGGTCATGCAGCAGCCAGAGGAACCTTGGCTAGCTGAAAAGCAGGATCAGTAAAACTGTCCGTTATTTTTGGCAGAATGTTCGAGTGACCTTGCCCAGGTACCTTGTGAAATTGAGACCCAGCGCTCGTAATATTCGGCCTTCCTCCTTAAAGGAGTACTGCCACCAAATTTTGACGCCTAAAAATGATATAATTGGCTTCATTAGTGTTGAGTTTCCCGCGGGAAGCAGTGGCGGGAAGCGCCATGCGCCTCGCAGCCGCAACTAGAGAAGAGGACGAAGAGGGCGGGCAGCGGGGTATGCGCGTGAGCACGCAATAAAGAAAGAAGAGAACCAGGAGGAGGTGTTCGATCTGGTAACGCGGGTGTCGGTCTCTTCGCTGTCGCCATATTTCTGGTGCCGAAACCCGGGATCGAACCAGGGACCTTTAGATGCCTCACAGATGCCTCGCAGAAATGTTTGCAGCGATCCGAGGCCGGAATCACATCTAAAATCGATTTTGATTGTCCCTGCCGCGAGCTTCCACAAATCAGCAGCCCTAGCGAAATCGCTTTCGCCGTGACGAAACATCTGCCGGCGTGTCTGGCCGGTTCAGGGTGACGTCATATAGTCGTTTTCGGAACCGAAAATGGTATCCTGCACTGCTGTTGGTGGTGGTATTCGTTCGGGCAGGATACGTACGGGTGTAGCTGTGTGAGCAATGCTTGTAAACTTTGCACACTTTGCGTGTTCGACGTCTTTGCTCTTCAGTTCGTGGCCGGCGCATGGTGTTCCCTTGCACTAATGCCGAAAACTGCGCGGTGCCGGCACCGCGCGGTGCGCGTCGCTGAGCTCGCCCAAGTTGTGCTATGGCAAGCTGACGGAATGCAAAGTACTGCTCGTGGAAGGCTGTACGAGCAAATCGACGACGACGCCAAGATGCATTATTTTCCACGCGACGACATGCAGCGCTAAACGTGGACTGAGTTCGTGCGTTGCGGCGACCGCAAGAACTGTCGCCCAAGCCAGCGGGCTCGCGTTGCTAGGGTGAGCTTGGGTCTTGGGAACTTCAGGCTTAGTATCGTGGCGAATATTTGATCGCCGGTATCTGTACAACAGCGAATGACCATCCCTTACACAACTTTTCACAACACTATCATCCACTTTTTCGCATACTGAGCTTTATTTTGGCTATAATTGCCGTTTCAGCGATCGGTGACCAAGACATCTGCCGTGGCCTGTTTTAGTTCTAGCGCGCAGGTGGCGCCATCTTTCGGCCGCTCGCCGCACCGCGGTGCCGGCAGTGCTGGGTCGGAGCGCCGAACCTCTGCTGCCGGTCAGCGTAGGCTTACCATCGCAGCAATTATCTGAACACCGCTATTAAATTCAGCGCGGATAACAACCCCTAGCACAATTTTTACCACACTAACATCTACTGTCTCGCATGTGGAGCTTCTTTTTAGCGATCAGATTGATTATAAGAGTGGCGACAAGCTGTTGTTATCATGGTCTGCTATCACGGTCTACGCCGGTAAAAAACGGACGACGAACAAGACATCGCCGGCCTAATCGCCTGGCCAAATAAAGTTGCTCTGTCTGTCGGGTGGAAGCGACTCATCCAAGTCTGACTATTCAGGCGACATGTCGACTGCTCGGGCGAGTGCGGACCATGTGCAATCGTAGCAGACGATGCGGCGAACGTCCCTGACGTCACCGGGTGAGACTGTGACGTCAGACTGGCCCGCTTGCAGGCTGGCCTTCGAACGGCCATTTTCCCGCACGGCGACCGCATTTGAAACCGGTTGCAATAAACGTGCTATAATTAATTCTGTGTTGGCGGCTGACGGCTTTCAGTATGATTATCATAATTACTGGGCCAATAGGTATTCTTTACAGCATAAAAACTGAAAGCGCGAAATTTAGAGTCAATACTCCTTTAACGGTCTTTACTTTAAACTAGTGCTCCTGTCTAAGTCTGCTCACTACATTTTATGCCATCGAGACAGTTTATTTACATTTCGGGCTATATTAGTTGCCCACTCTAATTATGCTATTTTACATCACTGGAGTACCTGGTCTAACATACCCAAAAATGTTTTTATATGCTTTAGGAAATGTAGGCATACAGAAGACGCCAAAAGAATAGTTTTATACCCATGTTTTCATTAAAGAAAGAAAAGAAGCTCCAAATATCAAATATATCAAGCATATTTGTTTTCGTACCTTTGTTGTAGCAGGTGTAAAATACAAAACAGTTGTTACGATCATTAAACGCCATGGCTACAAGGCGAACCTCTGTAGTGTCTGTTGGAAGAAAAAAGCAAGTAAATTCTTACACGTCCATCTGGGAGGGCGATTGACAATGGCAGTTCAATGATTTGCAAAAATTACGTAAACGATGTTTGCGTTATATCTCTTTGGTGAGAGAGTGTACCTTGATGTTTGTACAGCATGTTTTCACCCATTAAAACAGAATTATATCTAAATATTAGGAACCATCGACTATTACAAAGTGTGTTCATTGCAAGAGCTAGCTGCCGATTATATCCGAAAATCCGAGCAAGCTGCTGCATTGTGGGCTTCAAAACACCATGAAGGTAACTAAAATAAGATTAAGTACGACGAGTCCTTATAAAAAAGTTCAGTTCAATCAAAACATGTTTCCCACTTAATAAACTGAAAAGGTGGGCCTGGCGAGCATTAAAGTAGGTCCCCAGTGTAAAATGAGCAGGCTCGTACGTGTGCCCTTAGAAGTAATTGGAGCATGGGAGATGTGGCCGAACCGTATAGGAGTGCCATGTACCTGCACCCTCGGTAAACGAAAGAACAACACCCATGCGCGCTTGCCGCAGTGATAACCCATCAATACTTCTCAACCCACTTCTAACGCGGCTTCGAGCAAATTATTCGCGTCATACCGGTCTTTGCGATGCCGCTGATATCACTCCCCATTTACTAAGGAATGTGTGATTTGCCCCAGGAGTCCGTTCTGCACCACCTTTGTTTTTAGCCATTCTCAATATTGATGGGCCTTGCGCTATCGAAAGCTCTTCGCTTTTATGCCGATGATAATAAAATCTTTGTTCAAGTCTGTAATGTTCCATAGAAAAATTAGTTTGTATATCATGTAAGCCATCATTGGTACGCCAAAACGGACGTAATTTGGAACCGTCGAAGACAAAATTTGTCTCGTACTGTAGGAAAACGAAACAGTTGCAATATGGCATAAAATAAGAATACTGCACGGCAGAAGGTGACCAAATGATTCACTTTGACGTACTTTTTGAGTCTTCGCTGTTGTTCTCTCCCAGCACTGCTCAAATCACCAGACCCACCCTATCTCTATATGTGAGTGTTATTCGCAGATATTTCAGTTTCAGGCGTAGCCTTCATTTCGTAAAAAGGGTATCTCCTCTCTCCCTCTCTTTTCTTGAATACGAATAAATTGTTTCGATTGGAACATGCAAATCAAACAGTGATCGTATCGAAAGGGTGCAAATATGCACATTTTATTCGTAAGCTGTTTAAGAATTTTAGGACCATAATCATGCTCTCAGTTGTGTACAAGCAATTTACCAAATAGTTTTCTGCTTAAGGGACAGCCTATATTCCCAACATCCAGAGTGCGTGATGGGTATAGGAAAGGTCACTCAACAGTACATCACGTTCATATCATCAATCAATTATTTAGAAGAATCCGCTGAGTGCATCAAGAGCCTTCACAAGCCATTTATAGTCTATAAAAAAGCGTTTGAATCTGTAAATTCCGCAGCCGTGCTGAACGCAATAACTGACCAAGGAATACAGGAGACATGCATAAAACCTCTAACCGACATATACCAAGGATGTACAAAAAGGATAATTCTTCAAAAGCACAACGACAAATTCTTGATGCGAAGTGGTGTTAGATAGTGAGTGCCGACCCTAATCACCGGAGGACAATCAGGTGGAGAGAAGGTAAGGGCTGTAGCACTTTCGGCAAATGGTCCCTTATAATAAAAAGTAAGCTACCTATATCACTGACCTGGAGAATATACAACCAATGCATGCACTCAAACTAGAAAGCAAGCTTACGCTGGCTGAATGGATCTAGAACGAATATTTATTGGAGTAAATCTTAGGGATAGAAAACCAGCTTCCTGCATCAGGCGGGAAACTGGACTAGACGATAAGAAAGTTTTAATACAAAGGAAAAGAATGGGCATGACACCTAATCCGACGAAATGACTGCTGGTGGGATACCAGGGCAACAGGGGGCATACTAGGAGACCGATATGGAAGAAATAAAAATCGAATATCTCGAGAAAGGGACGAAATAAGGCAATGCGGGGGCGAAGAATGGACTCCAGCTGCGCCTGGAGGGCACGGTTGGAGGACAATTGGAAATTACTTTGTTCTGTAAGGGCCAAGTAGGCTGATGATGATAATGATGACGATGACGACGATGAGGAAGATGCTGTCTCGGTCATGCGCAAACATACGCAATCGGGAGAATGTCTTTTTCACAAGGACGCCTACATTTTGCGTTGACGAAGGCGTCGTGCTATAAAATTTCCTCATAAACTTTTATGACGGTGTATTGTGTGGCGACCTGGTTGCACTTATCAATGTCAAAGTACCAAAAGATTTTTTCTTAACATATTAGGCTTTCACTACTATAAGCTCTAATTCAATGAGCAGGGTACAATCTTCACAAAAGGCTCATTCTGATCATCTTTGTATATTCCGAAGGTTGTATTTTTGTATTTTATTTTCTTGAAAACTAATGTATCTCAAAAACCTTTGTTTCCTCAATAGAAATTTACTTACCGCATTCTGTTGTCTTGTACATGCACATCGGTTTTGTTTACTTATTTTCTTTCACTATGTTTGTGACTTCCGCTTCGTTATCTTTGTTCTAAGTTTTTGCCTTAAGCACATCGTGTAACTCTCATCTGCTAACCCTGCGTTTGTTCGCTTGTTTATTTCTTTGTGCATTTGCCCTGCATGTTTCTCTGGCTAAGTGCCAGGGCTTGCAAAACTGCTAGTTTTGTTCCTTTCTAAGAATCTTGTAAATAATCTTCTTCTCTAGTTGTTGCCATAAGTGGTGCTTTGTGTGTTTATTCACGTTGATTTGTGGTTGTTGCTAACTTGTGCGGAAATACGAAGACGACATGATTGTGCCTGAGCACTCAAAATAAAGATTCATTTATGATTATTATGCAGTCGCTTACCTGCTTGGTACTACTTCAATTTATGTGTGGGTTGTTTGTTTGGGGCAACGTTTTTGTTTATTTTTCTTTATTATTATTGCAATTTTTGTGTGACAGCACTAAGACCATTCGCTGTTCTTGGAACGTAGATAACGTGAGTAGGAATTCTATTATTGTAGTTGTAATTTTATATACACAAAGAAATGCCGGCATATTTCCCTCATATAACATTACCTATCGAGCGCTACCTCGTGCGCTAGATGTTGCGGATCTTGGTGCCAATTTCTAGAAGAAATTCGTTCTCTCCCGCATATCTGTCAGCTTAATCACGGCCGCTCGATTAAAACCTCGTTTCCATCAAGCGGCCGTGGCTTAATCATCGCGCGCTTACATTCCTTGCCGTGATCTGCCCCCTATAGAAAAAGTTCAATGTGCGACCTCCAGGTGTAGCTACGGTTGTAGCTACCACAGAGTCGGGTGCATTGAGCTTAAACAGCCAAAGGGGCATAAGCGGCGTTGTCTTGTGTGACTCTGTCGAGCATACCCAATGTTTCACGAAACGAATACTGTCGATCGTAACAAACTTTTCCAGTCACAAATCCGGACAAAAAAAGCGAGGGTGGAGAGCGGTCAAGAGCAATATGGTGGGGCCATCTAGGATGACTGACAGCAAACAAGGTGTTGTGTTGTTCGCTGCATCTCTAGCCCGCGAACCTCGGTTCTCTTCAGTACGTGTCCTGAACACGCCATTCCACATCATAAAGCACACGATTCAGCTTGGTACCCCGCACGGGGCACCTTGAGTAATCTTGGTGACGGTACTGGCGATACCGCGGACCCCGAGCCCCCAAACATAAGCTGGATCCAACCGTGGCGATGTGTTTATAGGTGGAGGGTTAGAAACCACGAACGGTGGCCGTCGGAGCCCAGGTCAAGCTCCGGCGGATGGGCTCCCTGTCTGTTCACCAGGCAGGGAGCTCCGGGACCTCTTTGACTACCAGGGTAAGGTCAAGGAAGAAAGTACCCCCGTCTCCCTGCTTTTTCCTATGCCATATGGATAAATCAAAACCCCCCCCAGACGTGATCGGCCCCCTAAAAGGGGCCGCACCGAAGTATCTTTTCCTTCTTTGCCTTCTATCTCGCTCCCAAAGCCAGATAACTACCCTCGTTTTTTGATCATGGAATCTGTGGACAAATCGAAGCCGGTTTCCACTCAATCGGTATTTCTTGTTTCTAAATACCTTGAAGGTATCATCGGCAAAACATATGACGCCAAAAAACTCAGAACTGGTGAAGTGCTAGTTGAAGTTAAAACCAAGCAGCAATCTACAATCCTCCTGAAACAAACCCGCATGGCAGATCTGGAGATCAGGGTCACACCCCACCGCAGCCTCAACAGTTGTCAAGGTGTGATCTCTGAGGCAGATCTCCTAACCGAGACAGAGACTGATCTGCTCGAAGGCCTAAAAGAACAAGGCGTGACAGCAGTAAGGCGCATCGTCATCAGGAGAGAGAACAAAGAAATAGCCACCAAACATCTGATCCTTACTTTTGACCGCTGCACACTGCCCGAGCATGTCAACGCAGGTTTCATCCGTTGTTCTGTCCGGCCGTACATCCCGAACCCGAGGCGCTGTTTCAAGTGCCAGAGGTTCGGGCATGGTACCAACTCCTGTCGAGGCAGAACAACATGTGCCAAATGCGCCCAGCATGATCATCTCTCTGACAACTGCACTGCAACCAACTTCACCTGCCCGAATTGCCAGGGTCCACACGCAGCATACTCTCGCGCTTGTGAAAAGTTTCATCTTGAAAAAAAAATCATTAACCTTAAGATAACCGAAAACATCACCTTCCCAGAGGCGCGAAAGAGGTTCGCCTCCTTCCCTCTGGGCAGGTACGCCGACGCAGCTCGCCGGGGGGCGGAGCGGCGTTTGGTTTCGGCGGGGACCCAGTACCGCGAGTCGGACTTGGTCCCGCCCCCGCCCCCCCCTGGGTTGCCTATGGCAGCCCAACCCACCTCCGCACCGCCCGCTCACCCAGCAGCGGCTGTGGTGGCAACAACGTCTGTTGGGGATGCCGCTGCATCCACTGCATCCTCTCCACCGGCCCAAAGCACACGCAAGGGCACGGAGATGGAGACGGAGGCAGTCGCAGCGACCCCCTCCCCCGCCTCACTGCCTGTGCCACCTGTGGTGCTCCCCACGCCTTCGGCACTGGCAGCGCAGGCAAAGAACACCCGAAAGGGTACCACGTCAAGGGGGCCCAGTCCGCTGGCCACCCCCTTGCCATCAGATGACGACATGGACGTCGAGCCCTTCCGGCTTTCATCGCAGCGGAAGGAACGGGCTGCGACGTCCAGGTCAGTAGAGAAGGTCAGAAAACCCCTTCCAAGAGTGCAAGCCCCGAAAGACCCTACATAAATAATCACACTCCAGTAGCTCTAACACATCATAATGGGAAGAGAAAACATTGTTCAATGGAACTGCAGAGGCCTTCAGAATAATCTTGACGACGTGCATGAGATTCTGCATGCCAATCAGCCAAGTTTAATGTGTGTCCAGGAAACACATCTTAATTACAAACACACAAATTTCTTGAATAGTTACCTGGTATACAGGAAAGACAGGGATGGCTGCACACACTCTTCTGGCGGTGTGGCCATAATTGCCCGCAAATCCTTAGCATGCCACCCTGTCACCTTGAACACTGTCCTTGAGGCTGTAGCAATTCGAACAATAATATTTAATAGGTTGATAACGGTATGCTCCATATACATTCCTCCTGATGTCTCACTCTCGAGCTCTGACTTCGAGGCGCTGGTTGACCAACTGCCCGAACCATACATCCTTACAGGCGACGTTAATGCTCACAACTCTCTTTGGGGCTCTTCCAGAACGGATGCCCGAGGTCGCCTGATAGAGAAATTCCTTACATCTTCTGGAGCATGCCTTTTCAACAATAAAGAGCCTACATACCATAACATAGGACATAACACATACTCATGTCTTGACTTGGCTATTGGTTCTGCAATTCTCTTTCCATGTCTCGAATGGGGCGTGGGCACAGACCCATATGGTAGTGACCATTTCCCCACTTCATTAACGCATATAGGTACAGGCCCGAGCAGTCCATCTTCCCATAAAAGGTTTAATGAAGCAAGAGCTAACTGGAATACATTTACAGAGACATCCAAACTACACCACACATCCATAGGACACCTACACGTCGAAGAAGCTACCCAACTGCTCACGGCGCACATCCTCGACGCCGCCGAAAGGTCCATTCCCCACACCTCTGGTGCCCCGCGCAACCAGCGGAGGCCGTGGTGGAATGAGAACTGTAGGCGGGCACGAGAGGCCCAGAACAAGGCGTGGGGTATCCTTCGTCGGTACCCCACGTCGAGTAACCTCCTCTTGTTCAAACGGGCCAAGGCGTTCGGAAAACGTGTGCGCCGTGAGGCAAAACGCGATAGTTGGCGTACATTCATAACACCAATTAACTCCTACACAGACACACGGAAAGTATGGACACGTATACGCAAGCTAAAAGGACAACAGACACACAGCCTGCCCCTGGTTAGCACAACAGGGGACACTCTGGAAGAACAGGCTGACACACTCGCACAACACTTCCAGCACGTGTCCAGTTCAGCACACTACACGAACACTTTCCTGAAACATAAAGCCTCTTGTGAAAAGAAGTCCCTACACGACAACAACAAATCACAGACTTCTTACAACTCTCTGTTTTCACTACATGAGCTGAGGGCTGCTCTGAGCACGTGTAAACCCTCAGCTCCAGGCCCAGACAACATCACATACACAATGATACAACACCTGCACGCAGACACTCTTCTAACACTCTTACACCTCTATAACAAGATTTGGCTTTCGGGGCACATTCCAAACTCTTGGAAGGAGGCTATAGTTGTAGCTTTCCTGAAGGAGGGAAAGGACCCGTCGTCCCCCTCAAGTTACCGTCCTATTGCCTTGACGAGCTGCCTGTGCAAGCTCTTCGAGAAGATGATAAACCGCAGGCTCGTGTACTTCCTTGAGTACAACGGTCTTCTCGAGAGCTGCCAGGCAGGCTTCAGGGCGGGGCGATCCACGAATGATCAACTCGTAGTTCTTGAATCTTACATTAAGGATGCCTTCGTGCATAAACTGTATGTCGTGACTGTGTTTTTTGACCTCGAGAAGGCCTACGACACCGCTTGGCGCTACGGGATCCTCAGTGACCTGAAGTCTTTCGGTGTTTCGGGCCATATGCTCAACACTCTGGCTAGTTATCTGTCCCACAGAACGTTTCGTGTGAGAGTTGGTAGCGCACTGTCAAGGATTCATGTGCAAGAAAACGGCGTGCCCCAAGGTGGAGTTTTAAGCTGTACTCTTTTTATAATTAAAATGAACTCTCTTGGGAAGGCATTGCCACCTACCATTTCTTACTCTATGTATGTAGACGACATACAGATATCTTTTAACTCTTGCAATATGTCAATCTGTGAACGTCAGGTCCAGCTTGGTGTTAAAAAACTTGCCAGCTGGGCAGACAAGAATGGTTTTAATATTAATCCTGGAAAGAGCTCTTGTGTTGTGTTCTCCAGGAGGCGTGGGGTCCACCCGGACCCAGACATCACTCTTGCGAATGTGCCTATTCCTGTGAACAAGGAGCACAAGTTTTTAGGCATTTTATTCGATGAAAAACTTACATTCATCCCTCATATCAAACAGCTCAAATGTAAATGCCTAAAATCAATGAACTTTCTTAAGGTTCTCTCACATCAATCTTATGGGGCCGACAAACAACTCCTACTGCGCCTGTACACGGCGTTGGTGGGGTCTCGGCTCGACTACGGCAGCGTCGTGTATGGGTCGGCGACAAAGACCGCACTGAGAATGCTCGACCCAGTGCTGCATCTTGGCCTTCGCCTCTCATGCGGCGCTTTCCGCACTAGCCCTGTCGAAAGCCTTTATGTCGAGTGCGACAAGATGTGTCTCGGGCATCAGCGGGAGTATGTTGATCTGCTATATGCATCTAAGATTGTATCCCTTACCAACCATCCTTTTAATCCTATCATGAACAATACATCAAACTTGCAACTCTTTTTAAACAGGCCATCCATTTCCTTACCTTTCTCTCTCAGAGTTAGGGAGGAGGCTTCTGCACTCACGGTCCCTCTTTCAGACACGCACAAGACACCCATCCATAATTTAATTCCACCATGGCATCTACATCCTATATCATGCGACTTATCATTCACATTAGTAGGAAAAAATAGGGCACCCAGAAGTGCAATTCTGCAGCACTTCCTGTTCCTGCAGGACAAGTACAGGTGCGCAGAATTCTATAGCGACGCGTCGAAAACTGCTTTTACTGTATCTTGTGCAGCGCACGGACCAAATTTTACCGTAACTAAAACAATGAATTTTCATAGCAGTATTTACACGGCAGAAGCCTATGGCATTTTACTCGTTTCAAACCACATCCTCGAACATAATATTCCAAAGTCCATCATCTACACAGATTCTCTAAGCGTTGTACAGGCACTGTCATCCGGAAAGTCATCTAAAAACTATGTCATAAATGCTCTTTTCAAGGTACTAATGTCTGCGTATGCCTCAAATCTTGAAATAACTATATGCTGGGTACCAGGGCATTGTGGAATCCCTGGCAATGAGGCCGCCGACCAAATGGCTGGTGATGCTGCTCTCATGACTACAGTTGACGTTACAACAGTACCTTACACCGACCTAAAGACACACATCAGACGACAGCTTCGTAACACATGGCAATTACACTGGAGTCAACAAACAGACAACAAACTACACGTAATAAAACCACAACTTGGACGCTACATAACTGACTCACACAACAGATACACTGAAGTCGCCCTGGCTAGGCTGCGGATAGGCCACACACATGTTACGCACTCCCACCTGCTCACTGGAACTTCGGGACCCACGTGTAGCAGGTGTGGAAAGGGCCTATCCGTAGTCCACATACTAATCACATGCAAGGCACTTGACACAACACGACACAAACATTTCCCTGAATTATACAGACGACACATTCCTTTGCACCCATCATACTTTTTAGCCGACGAACCAATGTTTTCTAGTCAACGTGTTTTTAAGTTTTTAGCTGAGGTAAACTTTCTGCAGCTCTTGTCATATCATGTGTAATCACCCTGGCCCTATACACCAGCCATCTCCATTGTCTTTTGTTTTGCATCACCTTTACTTTTAGTCACATGTTTTAGTACTTATGGTCTCATCATAATTCAGTAACTTCTTCTTTGGCGCTCTTTGCCCATAGTCGGCCTTGCGCCAATAAAACCCAACTATCATCATCATCATCGATTCAGCTTGGTAAGCCAAATTATATGTAAGAGTGTTTAATTTCAAATTGAATGAAGCATCTTTTGGTGCCGGACAAGCGCTGGAGGCTATATAAAACGCGATGATGATGATGATTGGTGTTTAATGAAGCAAGGCCGACTAAGGGCAAAGAGCGCCAGAGTAGAAGTTACTGAATTTTGATGAGACCGTAAATACTAAAATATGTGAATAAAAGTAAACATGACGCAAAACAAAAGACAATGGAGATGGCTGGTATATAGGGTCAGTATGATTACACGTGATATGACAAGAGCTGCCGAAATTTTACCTCAGCTAAAAACTTAAAGGCACGTTGACTAGAAAACATTGGTTCGTCGGCTAAAAAGTATGATGGGTGCAGTGGGATGTGTCGTCTGTAAAATTGAGGGAAATGTTTGCGTCGTGTTGTGTCAAGTGCCTTGCATGTGATTAGTACGTGGACTACGGATAGGGTCCTTTCACACCTGCTACATGTGCGTCCCGAAGTTCCAGTGAGCAGGTGGCAGTGCGTTGCATGTCTGTGCCCTATCCGGAGCCTAGCCAGGGCGACTTCAGTGTATCTCTTGTGTGTCAGTTGCGTAGCGTCCCAATTATGCTTTGATTACATGTGGTTGGTTGTCTGTTTGTTGACTCCAGTGCAATTGCCATGTGTTGCGAAGCTGTCGTCTGATGTGTGTTTTTAGGTCGGTGTAAGGTACTGTTGTAATTACAACTGCAGTCATGAGAGCAGCTTAACCAGCCTTTTCATCGGCGGCCTTATTGCCAGAGATACCACAGTGTCCTGGTACCCAGCATATAGATATTTCAAGATTTGAGGCATATGCATTCATTAGCATCCTAAAAAGAGCATTGATCTTTTTTTTAGTTTTTAGGTTGTAAGTCTAAAAAAAGAGTTTTTAGATGACCTTCCTAATAACAGTGCCTGTAAAACACTTACACAATCTGTGTACACGATGAACCTGAGAATTTTATGTTTGATTATACGGTTTGAAACGAGTAAAATGCCACACGTGTCTGCCGTGTAAATACTGTTATAAAAATTCATTGTTTTGCTAACTCTAAAATTTGGTCCGTGAGCGGCACAAGAGACAGTAGAACCAGCTTTCCACGCTTCGCTATAGAATTCTGTGCACCTGTATTTGTCCTGCAGGAACAGGAAGTGCTGCAGAATGTACTCCTGGGTACCCTATTTTTTTCTACTGGTGTGCATAACTAGGTCGCATAATACAGGACGAAGGTGCCATGAAGGAATGAAATTATGGATGGGTGTAATGTGCATGTCTGACAGATGGACCTTCAGTGCAGAACCCTCCTCCCTAACTCTGAGAGAGAAAGGTAATGAAATAGACGGCCTGTGTAAAAAGAGTTATAAATTTGATGTATCGTTCATGATAGCATTAAAAGGATGGTTGGTAAGAGACACAATCTTAGAGGCATACAGCAAGTCAACGTACTCCCGCTAATGCCCTAGGAACCATTCGTCACACTCGACATACAGACTCTCGGAAGGACTAGTGCGGAAAGCGCCGCATGGGAGGCACAGGCCAAGATTCAGCACGTGGTCGAGCATTTTGAGTGGTGTCTTTGTAGCCGACCCACACACGAAACTGCCATGGTCAAGCCGAGACCCCACCAAGGCCGTGTAAAGGCGCAGCAGGAGTTGTTTGTCGGCCCCATAAGATTGATGTGAGAGAACCTTTAGAATATTTATTGTTTATAAGCATTTGCATTTAGGCTGTCTGACATGCGGAATGAATGTAAGCTTTTCCTCGAATAAAATACCTAAGAACTTGTGTTCCGTGTTCGCAGGAATCGACACGCTGTTAAAAGTGATGTCTGGGTGGGCCGCACGCTTCCTGGAGAACACAACAAAAGAGCTTTTTCCAGGATTTAGTTTGAAACCATTCTTATCAGCCCAGGTGGAAAGTTTGTTGACACCCAGCTGGACTTGACGTTCGCAGATGGACATATTACGTCATTTAAAGGGTATCTAGACGTCATCTACATACATTAAATAAGAGATTATAGGTGCCAATGCCTTCCCAAGAGAGTTTATCTTTACTATGAAGAGATTGAGGATCAACACACTACTTTGTGGCACGTCGTTTTCTTGCACGTGAACCTTTGAGAGTGCACTACCGACTCTCACTCGAAACATTTTCTTCGAAAAGGAACCAATTAGGGTGTTTAAGATATTACCCGAGACACCGAATAACTTCAGGTCACTACGTATGCCGTAATTCCCGGCGCTGTCGTAGGCCTCCTCGATGTCCGAAAAAAAATTATGCCACCTTCCTGCGAGGGGAAACCTGTGGAGATGCGAAGCATCTTGGGGGTTCACTTGGTGTTTCTGTTGGGTTGATTCTCTAATCGCGTGAAACGTGTGAGGAACGCGTATGATGTATTCTTTATTTAACACGCGGCGTAACGTTAACGATGACGGCCTTGTGGTCGCTGAAGTGTACGGGTAGTAGATGGTGAAGTAACGGGACCACTGCAGCGAAGATCAAGTCTAAGCACGTGCCCGAAATCGAAACGCCGGTGCTGGAACGACCGCGGCTATGACGCAACGTGGCGCGGATATGACGCAACACAATCTAACACAATCCACTTTAATCCAATCCAATCCAAGTCCAATCCAATCCACGCCAAAGCCAAGCCAAGAAAGCCAAGCCAAGCAAACCCAATCGAATCCAATCCAATGCACCTCGCGAGAGAGTGTTCGCTATCGGAGAGGAGAGAGGGTGAGCGGCGGAGAGCGCAGCTCGCGCGGCAAGGAGAATTGGGGAGGGGTATGGACGGACAACAACAACTCCGTATGGAGGGACAAGGCGAGTGAATGAGATGCAGTTGCATCTAAAACCTTAACACAGAACTGTTTGTGTACGAAGGCATCTTTACATATGATTCCAACCAAACCAATTGATTGTTGGTGGATCTCCCTCCCTGAAGCCAGCCTGGCAGCTCTGGAGAAGAGAATTGTACTCAAGAAAGTACACGAGTCTCCTGTTGATCATCTTCTCAAGAAGCTTGCTCAGTCAGCTGGTCAGGGCAATGGGTCAATAACTGGCCGGAGAGGAAAGGTCATTCCCATCCTTCAGGAATGCAACTACTATGACCTCCCTCCAAGAGTTTGAAATATGCCCCGAAGGCCATATGTTGTGTATAGATGTAGGAGTGTTTCAAGAGTGTCTGGGCGTAGGTGTTGTATCATGGTATATGTGATTTTGTCTGCACCTGGAGCAGAAGGCTTGCGTGTGGTCAGGGTGGCCTTCAGCTCATGAATTGAAAAGGAGTATTGTAGGAAGTGTGCGACTTGTTATCACGCATGGACTTCTTTTCCGCAGATGTTTTGTGTTCTATAAAAGTGTTTGTGTAGTGTGCTGAACTGGTGACGTGTTCGAAGTGTTGTGCGAGTGCATTAGCCTGGTCTTCACGTGTGTCCCCTGTAGAGCTGACCAAGGGCAGGCTATGTGTATGTTGTACTTTAAGTTTTCGTATCCGTGTCGATACCTTGTGAGTTATTGTGTATCAGTTGATGGCAGTCAGGAAGTCTCGCCAAATATCCCCTTTCGCCTCACGACGCACCCGCTTCCCAATCGCCTTTGCCCGTTTAAAAGAAATGAGATTACCCGACGTGGAGTACCGGCGAAGGACGCCCCACGCCTTGTTCTGGGCCTCTCGCGCCCGCCTACAGTCCTCGTTCCACCAGGGCCTCCTTGGGTTGTGGGGCGCACTGGAGGCCTGGGGAATGGACTTTTGGCAGGCATCGAGGATGTACGCCGTGAATAGTTAGGCGGCTTCCTCCACGTGTAGGTGTTTTATGGATGTGTGGTGTAGTTTAAATGTTTCTGCAAATGAACTCCAGTTTGCTTTTCATTCATTAAACCTGTTATGGGAAGATGGACTGCTTGGACCTCTACATATATACGTTAGTGAAGTGGGGAAGTGCTCACTACCATACGGGTCAAAGCCCACGTCCCACTTAAGACATCGAAAGAGAATTGCAGAACCAATAGGCAAGTCTTGAAGTTATGGTATGTTGGCTGTTTTTTGTTGAAAAGGCGAGCTACTGAAGATGTAAGGAATTTCTCTATCAGGTGACCTCGGGAATCCGTTCTGGTGGAGCCCCAAAGAGATTTGTGTACATTAAGGTCGCCTGTAAGGATGTATGGTTCGGGCAGCTGGTCAACCAGTGCCTCGAAGTCAGAGCTCGAATGTGCATGATCAGGAGGAATGTATATAGAGCATACCGTTATCAATCTATTGAATATTCTTGTGCGAATTGCTACTGCCTCAAAGAAGTGTTCAAAGTGACAGGGTGGCATGCTAAGGAATTCCGGGCAATTATGGCCACACCCCCCAGAACAGTGTGGGCAGCCAATTCTTTCCTTTCTGAATGCCTTGTACCTACTTAAAAAATTTGTCTGTTTGGAATTGAGGTGTGTTTCTAGGAGACACATGACACGGCTGATTGGCATGCAGCATCTCATACACATTGTCAAGAGTTTTTATGAGGCCTCTGCAGTTTAATGGTGTTATGTTTTATGTTCCCATTATTTGCGTTTAAGAATGAATGGAGTGTGTCTGTGTGTACTAATGTGTCGTCTTTCTTGGCTGTTACTCTGGGATTGGGATTTTTGGGCCTTTCCGTAGGCTTGGAAGACAGAGGCCGCCCCTTGCACTGCGTTGCAGCCAGGAACGGCCTGACATCCATTTCCTCGTCAGATGTCAAAGAGGTGCCCGTCGAACCTGGCCCACCGGACGTGGCCCCCTTCGAGGGCTCTTAGTTTGAGCCGCCACCGCGCGGGTGTCGGGGGCGTCAGAAGTGGCAGGAGTGGTGTGGTGGCTGTGGGAGCCGATGCGGGGCCCCCGGTGTCCATCCCCTCGGCACCCTCCAACGCACTGGAGGACGGGGAGGCAGCGGTGGGAGCGGCGTCGGCCCCGAGAGAGACGGTTGGCACCACAACGGCTGCTGCCTCAGCAAGCGGCGTGGTGCCTGGTTGGGATGCCTTAAGCAACCCAGCGGGGGGCAGCGGAGGAACCAGGTCATACTCACTGAACTGGGTCCCTATGAAAACGAGACGCCGCTCCACCCCCCGGCGAGCTGCATCAGCGTACCTCCCCAGAAGGAAAGAGGCGAACTTCTTTCGCGCCTATAGGAAGGAGATGTTCTCAGTTACCTGGATGTTTATTATCTTTTTTCCAGTTGAAATTTTTCACATTTGCCGGAGTACGCCGCATGCGGCCCCCCGCAGTTCACACAAGTGAGGGTGTCAGATGGGCAATTGTCGCTGGGATGATCGTGTGCCGCGCATTTTGCACAAGTCATTCGGCCACAGCAGGAGTTGGTACCGTGCCCGAACCGCTGGTACTTAAAACAACGCCACGGGTTCGGTATGTAGGGACGGATGGAGCACCGGATAAAACCAGCATTTGCATGTTCTGGAAGAACGGCGCGGTCAAAAGTCAAGATTATGTGCTTGGTGGGTATCTCCTTGTCGTCTGTGCGGATGGTGATAAGTCTCACGACAGTGACGCCCTGATCCTTCATGCCCGCAAGGATATCCGCATCCGTTTCGTTAAAAACCTGTCTCGGATATCACACCCTTCCAGCTGTTGAGGATCCGATGGGGTGTGACCTTGATGTCTAGATCAGCCACTCCAGTCTGAGCTAGAAGCTTTGTGAACTGCTGCTTGTCATTTTTTTCGATTAGGATTTCACGAGACATTTGTTTTTTGCACTTATACGATTTTTCTATTATGCCTTCAAGATATTTTGCAATCACGAAGACTGACAAGATGCAAGAGGGTGGGTTGGATTGAGGGATTCCATCACAAAAAATCAAGAAAAATGATTGGGGGTAAAGATACTTCGGTACGGCCTCTTTTCAGGGACCGAACACGGTTTGGGGGGGAGGGGTCGCGGCGGGTTTGAAAATACCATATGGCATAGTATAAAAGCAGAGGAGGGGGGTACTTTCTTCGTCAGCCTTACCCTGATAGCTGAAGAAGATTCGAAGCTCCCTGCCTGGTAAACAGACAGGGAGCCCATCCGCCGGAGCTTGACCTGGTCTCCGACGGTCACCGTTTGAGGTTTCTGCTCTTCTCCTGAAAACACATCGCCACGGTTGGATCCACCTTATGTTTGCGGGCTCGGGGTCCACGGTGTCGCCAACACCGTCACCAAGATTGCTCAAGGTACCCCGTGCGGTGTATATAAAACAAGACATCGATTCGAAAAAAGCAATTGTATTAGATGCGATGCATCTCATGCTCGGGGCTGTGTCCCTCCCTTCCTAGTTGTTGTTGTCGTTGTCCGCCGTCCGCACTCTACTGCGCATGCGCGTCTCTCCAGCCCCATCCTCGTTTGGGCTGATGTCAGGGCAGTCCACTATAAAAATAAATAGCTAGGCGGCCCCCATTTTCGATTACACGACTCGACTCTGTGGCCGCAACGGGAGGTACGTGGCGCTCTACCCACTGCGCTACAAACCGAGACCGGAGCATGTGCTACGAACGCGCCTCATATCATTTACTCATTCAAACTACGTCAAGAAGCTACTGATACAACGAAGGCACGCGAAGCTGAATGTCAACGCAAACGACGAACTGAAAATTAATGGGAACTTCAGGCCACCCCATGCCTGCTTCGCATACTACTCAGGGTTCCCCTACGGGAACATGGTGTAATTTTTTGTGCGCATGGCCCCTTTAGTATTCAGGTCGGACATTCTTTTTCTAATTCTTTTTGTAGTCAAAATCATTCACGAGACATGTACTGCGTTGAGGTGCTGCAACACATGTTCAACTTCACGTACAACTAAAGTCGACCAGAAAACTCAATTTTTTTATTCCCAAACGTCTGCGTGGCTTGTGCCACACGTTTCATTTGATACAATCAGTACTCAGAATATTTAAATATAGTTAACGTGAAAGTTTGGGCGAGTTGGTACTCCATTGACTTAACGCTTACAGCGCGAACAACAAGCGAAGAGTGTGGCACACGGGCAAGATATATTTATGGATTCCACTACTCTAGTGTTACGAACATGCCTGTGAGCTTGTCCTGCCACTCTCTTCGTTTTTTTCTTTGTTCGCATGCGCTGTCACTTTAGTAAAGTGCTAATTAAGCAGTCCTCTCTATATTTTCGTCAACTCACCTTATCCAGTGTCTGGTCTGCTCTACATGTGTATTATTATAGTCGAGCCCACTGATTACGAATGCTCGACTACACGAATGCTCGTTTACAACGAATGAACAGGGCATGATGGTCACATGGGACATGGATATCTTGAGGCAAAGTGAAAAGAACACAAAATATGAATGCCTGAGCCTGTGCCACTAGTTATAGCAGGCTTAACCCAATAATAATATAAAAGAATTGGCCGAGGGGAAAAGATGTTTTTAACCACCGAAGTGGAAATAAATAAAAAGGAGGAAAGAGCTACAAAGCGACACCACAGCCAGGAGAGCGGGCCCGGGGAGACTCTCCTGATCTCCCCTGGGAAAGTAGCCGGAGGGGTTGGGGTGAAGGGGAAGGGAAATCGGAGAATAGGAATGGGTTATGGGAGTTTGGGTGGAAATGGGGACAGCGAGATTTTTTATCTAATTCTTAGAAGTCTGACTCCTATAAAAGGCCTGATTGCTTAGGATGGGCATCCGACAGCCAATTGGAATTTGGCGGACCCCACAGTAGGTTCCGTGTACGCATTGAGGGAAAAGCAATTATTTCTTGCATAACGATCTGTCACGAAGGTGTAGCTCGGGTACAGCAAACGATGGGCCATCGCCCGAGCGCGCCAAGCGTCCGAAGTCGCCACTTCATCGCCTTTCCGCGAACGCGAAGCGTCCAATGAACTGGGCGAGGATCACCCTTTTCCAACCCTGATTACCATCTCATTCCCGACTGATTGCCGTCAGCAAAAGAAAGCGAGATAGAAAATACCAACAAAAAGGACATCATCATACGGAGTTTCACGTTTTCCTCCGCCGCCGCCCCTTCCCGTGGTTGTGCAGGCAGATGGAGGCATGGAGGAAGCAAAATGTTAGGAGGGAGCATGACGTCAGGCGGCACAGCTTTGGCAAGCCAACCTCCTCTGACGCCGCATTCTCCTCTCCTCGTGCTCCTCCCGCGCAATGCATTATGGAAGATGCACCACTCTCAGTCCCGCGGTAGCATTTAGTGGCTCAGGCTGGCTGCCGGTGGAGGAGAAGGCGAGTGGCATTGCCGAAGGCGCCGTACGCGATTTTTCGCCAGCGTTGCGCTCCCATCCTCGTATCCCTCGTATCGTGGAAGTACTGTGACTGTTCAAAGCGACACGATACGTAGATCCCATGCTCACGGAGCACCTTCACAATCTGCGAGCCGAATTTGACGCTTACCGCTGGAACCACGACCGGCTTTGCTCGAACGCGCCGCTGTAAACATTGACAAGCACGGAGCGGCCTACGGGTGCGTGGTGTTTGCCAGGTGTGCTTTGACTATTGCGTTTCCAATTTTGCTGGGAGTTATCGCGCCACCTTTCCTTTACATCATAGCGCTGTAACGAGTGTCCCATCAGCTGAGAGGTTGTGCGAGAAGCTTTGGTTTCGCTCGCGTGCGCATTTGCATACATTCGCCTTATCGGTGCTCTGGCATGGTGGCACGTTGTACATGCCACAATTGTCGTGACGATGTTTGTTTTGCGTTGCTGTCTCCTTCAGCGCATTAGAAAAGAAAAGGTGCAGAACCACTGACGTTGGGTGCGGGCGCGGGAAGAACAAACCAATTTCCGCCTCGCGTCGCAGGCAGAACGCGGGCTGGTTGTCCGAGTACTGCTCAATCCGTGCGATAGGTATATGGGTAACGAACGCTAAATTACGCCTGGGAGCTGAAAATATAAAATTACCAGAATTAAGGAAGTGAGGTGTGTTTGTGAAATAAAATGTGAGGCACGGATGTCGTACTCTGACATCTCCGATTTTGCACTGCGGCAGAACACGACACTTCGACTGCGGCGCACTTCGGCGGATCCCAGAGCTCAATAAATAAAGATGTTTTCTGTCTCTCCCGTCCGAACACTTTGCCTGCACGATCAGCCCGCTGCGCGTTTAGGGTTGCAGCGAGCGCTGCGCGCAACGCCCGGACGGGGACTCACTCGTCGCCGAAACCCGAATACCCGGACGGCCCGGCAACCAAACGGAACGACGCAGCATAGCTGGCATAGCGCGGGCAGGCGGGCGGCCGCGTGATGCGCTAAGAACTACCGCTTGCCTATCACGTGAAGCAGGGCATCTCCCATCAGTCTTTCCTTTTTATTTTTTATGACTAGGCTTCACGATAGTCACGTGACGCTCCCTCCTAAACTTTTCTTTCCTCCATGGATGGAGGGAACGTACGACGAAAGGGGGGTGAAGCGAGCTGGGCAAGAAAATAAGGAGAGACGAAGGCGGGATTTCAGATTGTTGGCGTTGGCATTGCACCAACTCTTGTGACGCACGTGCGGTTCTCCCGTGCACCTTGTCTGTGGCCACACAAATCTGCGGAAGATATTTTTAGTGCGACAAAATTAGCTACCCGAAATGGGACGTTGTGAACGACCATACACCACTCTTACTCAAAAAGAAATAAAATAGAGACTAAAATACAGCCGTTAGTCTTCGCGGGCGACCGTTCATCTTCAAGGGGATTATCTGTGGCAGAGTATGCACCGTGTGCGGAAATGCGGTCTAACTGTTCCTCCCCGCCGATCTATAGAGAGTAACGGGAAGACGAAACGCATGCAGTTAGTCTCTTTGCTGCGTCGTTAATCCCCTCATGGCGTCGTCGTTGCCCTTTCGCGCATATGTCTGTGAACAGTTTTAGATTTCCAAAACACAATTTATTGCAGTCAGTGGGTCCTTTGGATGGTTCCACGGGAGAAAATATCTATGTTAATTATACGAAAGTCGCCTAGATATAATAGAGCGGCGGGTAATGGCAAGGAGCGGCGAAGCGCGATGGCCAGACGCTTATCGGTGAGGTTATGTTGATACGCTGTGTTGCGTACGATTCATGCGAGGTAATAACGTCCAATGAAAGATTTCAAGCGCATCAACAATAACACAAATATTAGTGACAGTAGCAAACGTTAAGTCCTAAGCGTGATGAATATGTGTATGTTTAACAGACGAGAAAAAACGCAGTAGTTGTTGATGACAACTGCAAAATAAACATTCTCGCTACAAGTAAGCGTCTCGAAGTTGAACACCACGCCTCCAAAGCTAGATGTTCATAATTTCCCTCCACTATCGCCACCTCAGCCTAGTCAAGCACCTGCATAGCAAGTGGCGACTATGCCTATGCCCCGGTACGGAACCGCCGAAACCTGCACCTCGCAGGCGATCCAAACAGCCGCGCGAGCAAAGCACGCACCCTAACTCGACAAACGTCTTCCATTTCGTGGGAAGGATACTGGGCACCCTTCGCAACTTATTCACTCCTCCTTCCTCCCTAGTGGCCCACGCCATACTTACTCTCATTGATTTAGTCTCGCCGATATTCTCACCATGGCGGTAACAACAATGTCTACATCTCCAGTACACAAACACTTCAGAGAACTCTGCAGACAACATATCCCACTACATCCATCGCTGTTTCTAGGTGACGATGCCATAGTTTCCGTGAAACGTGTGTTTGAGTATTTGTCAGACGTTAAGTTTTTAAACCTCATTTCCTATCACGCATAATCAATTATGGCCCTATACACGAGTCATCACTATTGCCGTTAATTGATTTTTTTGTTGTTCTGGCCTTAGTAGCCACTATTTTCTATTAAATACTTTTGTTTGGCGCTCTTGGCCCCAGCTGGCCTTGCGCCAAAAAACTCCAACCATCATCATCATATATCTCCAGTACCTGTACTAAATGAAATTCGTAACAAGGCTACTGTCTTTCGATGGAACGCGCGTGTCTCCGCAGCCGCCTATCAGACCTCCGGCCACTCATCCAAAAGCACCGCTTCCCAATTATAGCTATTTCAGAGTCCCGGCTGCCTTCCCAAATTCGCCTTTCTGGATACTCGCTTTTCCAGTCTGCCACAGGCGCAGACCAAAGCAGGGTTATACTTGCGATTCGGAATGACTTCACCTTCATATCGCACACTGTGCCCAAGGACTCGTCGAATGAGTATGTCGCAGCTACGGTGCAACATAAAAATATAACGTTCACTGTAATCGCAGCATATGTACCACCCCGTGCCATGTTTGACGCCAAACGGCTTAGTTCCTGCTCACGGCTACCCAGCCACCACATGTGCTAACAGGCGACTTTAATGCTCATCACCCTGCTTGGGGAAGTGACAAACTCACCGTGAGGGGTCGTCGCCTTCTCGACATGGCCAGTCAGGCAGGACTGGTGGTGGTAAACACAGGAACCCCGACATTCATTCGTGGCTCGATGGCTAGTGCGTTGGACGTCACAATGGTTTCTTCCTCGTTGATGAACTCTGTAACCTGGCACGCCGACATTGAAACCCTTGGAAGTGACCATGTGCCAACCTGCATCCTTATCAAGGGTCTACGTGGGGGATCATTCCAATCCAAAGTTGCTAGGGTAGATTGGAATGGCTACAGGGCTCATTTAGAGGCTTCCAGCGACATAATCACAACTCACGACGAGCTCGTCGAGATTGTAACAAAAACCGCTGCAGCAAGCACAGTTCGAGCTCAACAATTGAAGTCACGCTCTGTGGCGGACGCTGAATACGAACGGCTTCGAGCAATCCGGCGCCGAGCCGAACGCCGTGCGCGAAGGACGTTATCGCCAGATGATATCCGTGCTTCCCGGCGCGCACAAAAGCACGTGAGAAAATACATCGACAAGCTTGGCAAGGAGCAATTGAGGCTGTTCTGCTCGCGGCTGGACCCACTCAAGCCTCTCTCGCACATCTGGCGCGTAGTCAGAAGCTTGAAGTCGGAGCCGTGTAAGATGCGCCCATTTCCATCAGTGGCTCTACGTGGCGGACTTAGTGAGATTGAAGTGCCGGAAGCGTACTGCAAAAAGATCACTTTCCCTTCCACCTCCACTGTAGTGTCTATTTTCGCAAAATCCGGACTCTCTACGTGAAATGCTGTGAATTTGGACTGTCCTTTCGCCATGCGGGAGCTCCTTAATGCCTTAGCGTCTGTGAACCGATCGTCCGCACCAGGCTCTGACAAGATTACCTATTCCATGTTAGCCCATCTTGGTGACAAGTCCCTTCAGCAGTTACTCTCCGTCTACAATTTTTCCTGGAGCACAGGGCGCCTCGTTGCCAGCTTGAAGATCGGGCTTGTGAGACCAGTTCTCAAACCGGGCAAGTCACCAACGGACATGAACTCCTACCGACCAATAACACTTTTGAGCAGCGTTGGCAAGGTTATGGAGAATATGGTTTTGGAGCGCCTGGTCTGGCACCTTGAAAACAGGGCAGTATATCCACCACAAATGTCGGGTTTCATGCGTGGAAGGAGTAGCATGGATAATGTTCTTATGTTATCACGGGACATAACCCAGCAGATCGGGTTAAAGAACATTGTCGTAGCTGTCTTTCTAGACATCAAAGCTGCCTTTGACAGTGTCGCCCATCATGCTATTCGCCGAGAAATGACTGCTGCAGGTATCAGGGGGCAGATGTTTACGTGGCTAAGGGACTACCTTCAAGACAGGACTGTATATATCACCACTAGTAGCAGAGATACCACCCGTCATACTATAAGACAAGGTGTTCCGCAAGGCGGTGTCCTTAGCCCCACTCTATTTAACATCTGTCTTGTTGGTCTCCCAAAGGTATTACCCTTTGGCGTGAATGTATCATTGTATGCTGACGATACATGTGTCTGGTGCTCAGGGAGAAACCGCCGAAGCATACGAGCGAAGCTGCAACTGGCGATCCGACGATTGGTGCGATACCTGCAAAATTGTGGACTGGTTCTTTCTCCTGAAAATGCGCTGCGATGGCATTTACAAGACGCGACATGTCTCGTTATGCCCTGACTGCAGCAGGCTGCACCATAACATATGTGCGATGCCATCGATTCTTAGGCATGGTATTTGAGATGTCAATGTCATGGACTTATATTCGATGCCTCAAGAAAAACTACAGTCTTTCGTGCACATCCTACGGATGCTTGCAGGCACTGCATGGGGTTGCTCGGTTGCTTCGCTGCTACGACTCTACAGGGCACTCTTTATTGGTCTGCTTCGCTACAGCCTGCCTACCCTCGGTTCACTGTCCAAGAGCAACGTCAATCAGCTAGAGGCACTACAGGCGCAAGCTCTGCGTATTTGCCTGGGACTCCCTAAGTGCACTTCAACGTCCGGGACACTTTGTGAAGCAAGATGCCTCTCAGCCAGGGTACTATTAAGACATGAAAATATCCGTGTCTGCCTCCGCCATGTTAGCGGATCATTTGCCCATCCTTTGGCAGATAGCTCCAGAGGTCATGTGCAGGAATTCCTGCCGGTTTACTATCAACGTCCTATTAGACCCGAGTTACCACCTTGGCAATTTTCTACGTGGTCAATAAAACGAACAGTGCCTGGAATCGGGAAAAAGTCAACGATGCCTCCACCAGCCTTGACCTACTACATACTTCAGCATATATCTCGCTGCTATGGCGGGTATACCCACGTATATGCTGATGGGTCCGTGACTTCTGAATCTTCCGCCATAGGTGTATGGGTCCCATCTTCGGGGGTCTCTGTGAGCCAAAAGTTCAGCCACAAGACATCGGCTACAAAAACCGAGCTGGCGGCAGTAAGAGCTGCACTGCAGATTGTCAGGGACTGCCCTTCGAAACCTTGAGTAATTTTTCTGGACTCCCGCTCTGCGCTACAAACGCTTCTCAAGCGTGGAAGTAATCAAGGCCAATACAAGAAATCAACGTCATACACACTGAGGTACTCCGCAACGGGCACACTGTTTCTTTGCAGTCGCTGCCAGGACACTGCGGCATCACGGGCAATGTGATATCGGATCGGCACACACGCGAGGGCCATTGCACGAGCTCACCAGTACAACTCCCTTTATCCAAAAAGGACATGAACTGAATAGCCACAACTCTTGGATGGCGCATGCAATTGCAGCACTGGCGGAGCCCGGACCTGCAGTACGCCCCCCTTTACGCTATCGACCCGCCGTATACATTTCGTATACCCCAGGGTTTATCGAGGCAAACAGAGTGTGCTATACATCGCCTGCGCCTCAAAGTAGCCTATACAAAAACCTTTCTTAACAAAATCGGTTTGATGGCATCACCTCTGTGTACGCTTTGCGGTGTACGAGAAGACACGGAACACCTGTTCTGCGTTTGTGCACGTTTTAACTCGGCGCGAACGACAGCGCGAAGTTTATTACGGGCGAGAACTGTCAGCATGGAGGACTTTTTCGGCCCCTGGAACAGCGAAGACAGGGCGGTGCGGGGTTTTAAAGCTCTTGCGCGTTTCCTCAGAGACTCAGGACTCGACTCCAGCCTGTGACTGTCTCTGACTTTTTTTATGTGTGTTCATGTGTCTGTCTGGTGGAGTTTCTTTGGTTTTTTTATTTTTCTTTCTTTTTCTTATTTGTATCAGTCATGTAAGCATATAACTCACATCACAGAGCACGAGGTCGCGGGTTCGATTCCCGGCCGCGGCGGCCGCTTTTCTGATGGAGGCGAAAAGCAAAAACGCCCGTGTGTACGAGATTTCGGCGCACGTTAAAGATCCCCAGGTGGTCAAAATTAATCCGGAGCCCTCCACTACGGCGCGCCTCATCGCCTGCGCTGCGTCGGCGCGTTAAACCCTACAATCAATCAATCACCAACCATCTGAAGTAGCAAGCCCAGCATTATGCAGGGCTGACCTCTTCGGTCTCATTAAAAAATTTCTCTCTCTCTCTCTCTCTCTCTCTCTCTCTCTCTCTCTCTCTCTCTCTCTCTCTCTCTCTCTCTCTCTCTCTCTTTTGCTCTCAGTACATAATTGCCCTGTGCACCAAAGCTATGACAATGCTACAACTGCTGTAAAACCCGGTTGCATTTCCCAGTCGCAATCGTCCAGCGACGCTACCGTGAAGAATTCAGGCTAAGCAACAACAAATTTGCTTTAACAGATGCAGAAAAATATGGTCTCTCTCACCATTCTGACACACACACACACGACCCCTTTCACATACGTTACATAGAGCACTTAACACATGTATCGAACACTAAGAATACACTTAGCTTGCGCTAATTTCTGCGGAAACAAATGAGTCGTGCGATCACTCAGCTATCTATCTCAACTAGGCGACGAGTTCATTATTCTTTACGAGAAAAACTATGGTTGCGAGGCTGTAATGAGAATCGAACTGAGCAAAAGTCCCTAAAGTTATCAAAGCTCTAAGCGCAAAGCGGAAATCCTGGTCACGGTCGCTTTCACGGACAGAAATTCGGACACCAGTTCCAAAAAATCTGTCGCGTTGTGCTCCGCACTACACGCTGTATACAGGGTGTTGCGACAATAATTGGAACACTTCAAGAAATTTTCCTGACGCGGACGCCTCGCTCCGAAAACACAGCGACCGTGCAGCGGCGGTAGTTACGTCCAGAGACCGGCTGATCGTCAGCGCGTCCCTGAAGACAACAGACCCCGCAGTTGCCGAGGAAGTGGCCGTGGCCCTGGCACTCGCACAGCCATGCGTGCACACCGTGGTCACCGACTCAATGACAGCGTACGGAAGCTTCCGCAGGGGGGTAATCTCTTCCGCGGCCCGAGCCATTCTGTCCAAGTGCAAGCCACCGGGAAGAGCCATAGAGCTCGTATGGGTCCCGGCTCACTCGCGGGTAGCAGGCAACACCATCGCCGACTACCATGCCCGAGAAATGTTAATCCGGGCCGAGAACGAGCCGGAAGAGCTACCGCACCCGGTTACCAGCTTTCGGGACATTACCCGGATGTACCGAGAGGAGAGGCGCAGACTGCCGGAACCAACGTTCTTAGACTACTTCAGTTTCGCAGCTCCGCTTGAAAGGCGGCCGGAACGGCGGTCGCGTGAACTAGTGGCGCTGCGGTCGAATCTTGCTCCCTAGCCGGACTCGCGCCGCTGTCGTCTGCTACACTCCGCTTGCGAGGGGCAGCAGTGCCTGCGCTAGAAATCGCCCGCTTTGATGCTTTAGGGCATCAAAAAGCTTGTTTCTAGTACCTAAGTTATTTTTTCCAGCTTTTGACACATCTGAATAGCTTCAGTCTGTATCCCCCCCAAGTTTGCAACACTTGAAGAGAGAGAGAGAACAACCTTCTTGAGAGCCTCGGTCAGAAGATCGTTTATAACTCGTCCTTCCTTGCTTATTCGCGGGGTTCAGCGCTGAGAGCTCCTCGATAAGTATCCGAAATGCATAGGCTTCCCTGAATTGTTTTTGAGATGCTCTTATGAAGTGTTCCCAACGCATTAGTTTTTCTGCACCATCACAAATGTCTCATTAGTATGTTCGGGAAAGTTTGGTAGGCTCACGAAGATTGTGCGTATATTTTCTTAAGGCTGTATGGCATACATTCCCTTTTTCACAAATTGGCTTTCGTTATGAATGCGTGCAAGAAGATGCATATCCGCAGCGTGTGTTGCCTATTCACATGCAAATACAAAGTGAAGGTTTGTGCTACGCCACCGCGATCGCGCCCCAGGCTACGTTGTCCAGAGTACTCAAAGGCAGCTTTTGCGCTCCGAATTTCTCTCGTAACCATCGTTACCATAACGAACTGACTCTCAACCCGACCAATTATGACATGATTACGGTGTTGAAGGCTTGATATACACCCTAACAAACACAATAAATAGCATACGTGCATATATATTACAAGAATCGAAACCGATGAATATTTCCTAGCAGCTCTTTATCGTTTTCCAACACTTCCAGGTGTAAAAAATAAATCCTGGTCTACTCGGGGTGACGTCCGATGGATTGAAGAGAATTACTCTTACTCTCTTGTCCTGGACTGATGACCCAGCCCCTAAGTTAAATAAAGTTTCCCCCTCCTCCCTCTCCTCCTCTTCCACATCATCTTGAGTGCAGTTTTCCTATAACGCATATCGGAATATTGGGAAGATATGGCTGCGGGAAATGTACAAAAATAGCCCCCCCCCCCCCCCCCCAGGTCTGAACAATAGTGTTACTGTATCTTTACCGTAGACGTGACTTGTTTTGATCAATAAACCTCCATACTGGTTGGAAACCTTGTATAAAGCCAGCACACGCCTGTACTTACAGAAGGTTATTTAGAACTCAATTTACATTTTTTGCGTGCCATAGCGCATGTCGGCATACTTTCATGCCATGACAACGTAAAGTGATGTGATGTAACACTTTCGAGCATTCGGCAAGGTTGCAAAAACTGTTCTACCTTACATATGATTACCGGGAATCGCAATGCCTTCTGCCAAAGCCGACAGCCCCAAAGGCCTAGAATTTGACTGATTGATTTGATTGTGGGGTTTAACGCGCCGACGCACCGCAGGCGATGAGGCGCGCCGTAGTGGAGGGCTCCGGATTAATTTTGACCACCTGGGGATCTTTAACGTGCGCCGAAATCTCGTACACACGGTCGTTTCTGCTTTTCGCCTCCATCAGAAAAGCGGCCGCCGCGGCCAGGAATCGAACCCGTGACCTCGTGCTCAGCAGCGCCACGCCGTAGTCACTGAGCCACCGCCGCGGGTCACTCCCAAAATCTGCTTTCGCTCTTTCAATCAAGGCCGGGGGGGGGCGCCTTAGCCACTGAGCCAGCGCGGCGGGTAGCCTGGAATTTGTTTTGGTCTTGTATTTTTGTTGTTGTCGGTTACTAACACCTGGCTGTTTTCTTTGTTAGAAAGATTGCTCAATACAGAAGCTGACGCCTAGCTCCGACTCTTCGGGCTCCGCACAGGACCGGCTTCGCAAGGAATGGGGCGACGCCGACAATGTTTCTTCCGTAGCGGTATCCAAAAGTATACTTAAACTCACGCCCTGAGCTAGTTTATGGGATTTTAAGTCTATTCTTATGATAAAAAGTTACGCACTCGTAAAATGTGGTACGCACAAGCATCAGACGTCAACTGAGCGCAACGAAATAGCGGGGAGAGCGAGCCCGAGTGAAGCAGACGACACATGCGAGAATCCCTAAGCTGACGCCACGAAGGCGTGCTTCGCCGCCCGTGGTCCAGCTCACCGCTAATACTGACAGCTTCCCTCGAGCAACCCAGTTCGCATCCCTCTGGCTTGCCTCAGAGGCATCTGACTGAACTTCGCTCATACAAGGCAGGGTGTCTTCGAGAACCGCCATTGAGGCTTTACACGGTAGTAAAGAAGATGGAGAAAACTGCTTCCCAAACACTGAACAAGTCTCCTGTGTTTGGTGACCTTTTCTGGAAAGTGATAGATGAGTTGTAAAAGGCTTCTCTGCCTGCTTTGGGATGTGATGAGCGCTGCCAGGAAGTTAGCGCCATGGTAATTAAGTTTTATGTTGTCATGCGAATGCACTTCTTTTCAATGAAGAAAATAGTGGGTCACTCAGCAAGTACAGCAAGCAAGGAAAAAGGCAAAGCTACTTTAAGCTATCTTGTTGGACTAGTGCTTCATACTCAATGATCAATATTCCTGCCGTGGATCTGTTTTGTTTTATTCACTTGATAAGAAGCGTACTCAGTAAAAGCTTTAACGTGATTTTTGGGTGATGGCACTGAAATAGCGAGGGTTCAGCTACAAATACATGTAACAATGTTGCACTGCGTGGCGCTCGATTCTGGGAAGGAAGGTGGAAATCCGTACGAAAGTGCGTCAGCCAGCCTGCCACCTAATGCATCGAAAAGAAAGTAAAACAATGAGTGGGAGAAGCGAGCGTATACGACGCCCCACCCCACATAATCATACACTCGGTTTTGTGAATATTCGGTTCCCGAGTCTTATCTCGCCTCGTAATCCTGTTAGATCATGCGAAAAAAGCGCTCACATTAACCACAACGCAAACGCACATTAGACGCACGCATTTGCAAATTTGGTAAGTTATGTTTCGACGGTGAACGCCCGTTAAGCGGTCATTTTAGTCACGAACGACCTCCACGACGGAAGAAAAACAATAAAAACTAATGAGACAGTTGCGAGTCAGCGCCCGTCTTGTGCAGTCTTTTCTGTACTTCGTCTGTTTGCGATCTAACGCTTCCACATGGACACCCATTTGATAAATACAAAGGAGCGTCTTGGGTTGTGCGACCTGAGAAGGGCGGGAGCTATCAGATGCACTCCGCACGCACTGGGGTACGTCGGCGCTTTCCCATCCTAGCAGACGACGCGCGAGCTATGAAGCAAGAGTCGACGGCAGCGCCGTTAGTTCCGGCGACGACCGTTCCGGCCACGCCGAACACAGGGCGCGTATGGGAAGCTGCGAAACTGAAGTAGTCTAAGAACGTTGGGAACCGCACCCCAAACTGACTAGGCAGCAACAGACGATCCTGCGTCGAGCGCAGGCGGGATCGCTTGCGCATCCCGTACTGATGAACCTCATGTACCCTGCGGAACACGATACGCTCTGTCCGTTTTGCAAAAGAGAGAGGGGCACCCTGCCACACATCTTGACAGAGTGTACAAAACTCAAGACCCCCCCTCCTTCCCTTCCCCACAACACCCCCAATCCCCAACCCCTTGAGCGATGGGAGACCTTGTTGACCAGCCCCGCCCTGCCGACTCAGCTCGCACTGACAGACAGGGGCCAGGAGCTGCTGGGAACATATGGGTCCCGTAACTAGGGAACCACCCCGTCTGGTGCCAGCGCGCACCACCGATTTCTTGGGCTCAGTAAAAGTTGATTCCTCCTCCTCCTGACCGAACCACCGCCCTGTTCGCGCTCAAACTTCACACGAAGGCCGAATTTTGTGGTACATTTTGTTTGACATCGGTAACAACGATGATACTTACCTGTGTATTGTGAAAATAAACAAAAACGATTTTTCCTATGGCAAAATAGCGGCTGATTTAGACATGCCAGCCAGCGCAAGCTGATGTTGCAACGACGGAACCACCTGTGGTATGCAGAGCGAAACGCAAGTTTGGGATTCACGGTAGGAAAGTGCGAAATGGTGCAGCATACGATCAGAACATGCACCTAGGAATCATCTAGCAGACAATCAGAAAACCCGGTATTCGGGCTCGCACGTCCAAATCAGCCGCTATTTGCCCATAGCGAAAATTGTTTTGATTTATTTTCAGGATAAACAGGTAAGTACCGCTGTTGTTCTCGGTGTCACACAAAATAGACTAAAAATTCAAATTTCGTGTGAAGTTTGAGCGCGAACAGAGCGGTGGTTCGCTCAGGAAAACTTTTTAGTGTTCCAATTATTGTCGCAACACTCTACCACTTCTTCCATCCGGCAGCGTGATCCAGCGGTAGCGCGCCGGGTTTCTCACATAGATTTCAGGGCGTTGGTTGTTCGATCCCTGCTGGTGCCTAAGTTTTTAAAGACGATAGTCTTTCTTGGGCTACTTAAACACAGAAATTTTGGTCTGTTTGTATATCTGTCTACCTGCATGTCTGCCTGTCTGTCCGTCGGCATGTCTGTACCTCGATTCAGCCACCCGGCCAAAGTAAAATGCTTACTGCGCTAAGCATTTTCAAAGCCAAATGTAAACGTCTAAGCCCGGTTTATATGTCCATACTTGTCAACTTTGTTGAACAAGAACAAGACATTATGCAAATATAAGACAGGAAATTAGTACACAAGAGATATTTACAGTGTTCCTTCATTAAAAATTCATGGATGCTTGGTTTTTTGATAGAAAATGATATTCTACACGTACTGCAGAAAACTGTCGCCTCCTGGAGGCATATGAAAAATCACGCGGCAACAGTAACGAAAGGTTCCACTAGCTAGGTTCCACGTTCTGCTTGGAACGCACGTGGAGCGCCGCCGCGCGGTTCTATAATCCGTGTAATCGGCCGCCTCCATTCACGCGCATCTCCACCGTACTGCAGCGCTGGCATCGAGGAACCCGGCCTGTAGCAGTGGAATGCGGCAAATTCAAATCGCCTTGCGCAAACCTTTAGTGTGTTTACCTTGGGATGAGCGCGACGGCACAGGAACAGCGTGAGAGGTGAGCGGGAAAGCAAACGGGGCATTTCCTTGGCAAATGTCTACAAAAACATCGTATTTTGACGACATTTGCAACGAAAGGAGCATATACGCGGCCAATTTTTTTCTTTCTCCGACTCTTAGCAGTTCGTCGTTGAAGAGTATTGGAACGGACCATCCGGGTGGGGGACTGACCGTTCGTCCCCAAAGGGAATAATGAGTGTGGCATAGGCCGTTAGTCCCCCATGGGACGAACTTTAGTCTTTTTTACCCAAGATTGATGCAAGGACAAAATATTGTATTATGTCCAACTCGACAATCCGCAATTTTTAAACACAGAGAAAAGATCCTGAGCTCGAAGACAATGCTGACCCGTCGGCAAGGAAGCGCAATGGTCACAAAAAATTCATAGGCCATTTATTCATATATTATGAGCTATTGTTCCGCTTGTCTACCATATTTGCGAGCAAGGAGTAGCCATTCTGTCGGGCAAGCGGTACACTTTGCTTCTTGGCTGCAGCTTGCACCCCGTTTTCGCCGAGCGCTGCAATTGCATTGTCCGAGGCCCCGATCGTGCTCGCGCCCTATGCGTGTGGCATTTTGACGAGCATAAAACGCTTACTACCCTTATAACGAACCTCGGATGTTACGAATAAACTAGTCGTGACGGTCAAGTGCATTGTAAGGGGGCTCAATTGTGCTCCATTGCTCACATATAAACTATGTCGGGTCACTGCGTTTTTGTTCAAGCTTACATTGTAATCATTTATGGGTATTTTTGTAACAATATCTTTGTATTACGACCACTGAGGTCGTGTCGCAAGCCGTACTGCTAGACTCTGTACTTTGTGTGTATGTGCGCGCGTGTGTGCGTGCGTGGGCGCGAGTGTGGGGGTGATTGTTCATTTGTGTGTTTGACAGTGTAATTTTTCTAGTCTGTTATCAGGGCTATCGCATAATTACTTTGCTTGTGAGGTGGGTGCATTGCACTTTGATTGGATTTTCAGGCAAATGTCATCCGGCTGTTTCTCGTCACGTTAAGAAATGGCTGCTTGAATGATTTATTGATTGATTCATTGATTTATTGATCGATATACTGACTGAATGTATCATATTTTTATTTACTATATCTGGAAGAGTCAGCGGCGTTTAGGCTCCTGCTACCCTTATGCCGCGAAGGGTGAATACTCCACATTGTCACGAATATCACCTACTTAATTTTTCCTCAGGGGAAATATGGGGATAGAGGCCTATGCTTCGCAATTGCGTTTGTTCAAACATTTTCGGTTTTCTAACTCGAGAAGTGGCTGCCACCCCGCAGGACGTGACGAAGAGCACGACTTTGCACCACCTCCGCCGGAACAGGGTCATGCGTGTGCTGCCAGTAGGCATTACCGCACGTACCAAGATGGCAAGCTGGGCGAGCTTGTATTCGTTCATGGTGATAGAAAGCAACCAGCGCAAGACAGATTAGGACGAGGAAGGTGGCACTCACAACTGAATTTTTATTGGAAAAGGAAAAAAACATATATGCACAAAACACCACGCATGTGAAACCCCCCCCCCCCCCCCCCTTTAAGGCCAAACCGTATGGAGCGTTTTTTCACGCGATTGGCGCGCGTCGGCGGTGCGCGTGCGTTTTTTCGACGCCCGCGTCGACGATTCCGCGCCCGCGTCAGCATCTGCCTTGGATAGATTTTGACGCGCGTCGCGCGCGGCAGTGGGAGGAGCCTGGCGACTTGCGCCAATGGGGAGGCGCGCGGCTTATGGCGGCGGCTTCGAAGAGCTCGAGACAACCGGCTGGCTCCGCCGGGGATGTTTAGGCTTACCACCCCAGCAGATATTGAATGGGCGCTTTCACTAGCGGCGCGGATGATGTTTTATAGTACCGTTTTCACCCACATTATAAGCTCCTTTACCGCACAAGCAACTTCGTTCGTGCCTTGAGCGGCATTTTAGAGAGCGCTTAGAAGCGGTCGCTCGAGCTCCCGACACCACTTCGCTGCCGAAGCCGCCGCCATGTTGCCGCCGCCGGCCGCGGCGCGCGCAGCGTGTGGGTGGTTACACGGCAGCGTCAGCGCGCCTGTGGCGTGCGCGGCGCGTTTTCGCGAGCAGAAAACGCTCTATGCGGTTCACGCTTTACACTTGAAGCAGTGGAGTGAAGCAAGCGTGCCGTAACAAACTCAGGTAGGACACATCGGTGGAGAGTCAGAATTACATGTTTGGATGTTACCTCTTAGCTATCGGGTGTGGTCGCTCTACTTAACGATCTGGTCACGCATGCCGTCGTGGATATCGAAACAAGTTTCGACAAAATGGTCCGTCCATGAAATCACGCCCTCACAGCTCTTACGATAGCCATGTGGCGGTACTTGAAGGCCATACATGTAGGTGAGGCTCGTGAGGCTTGGACACTCTTTCTTATTAGGTAGTTCAACGATCACATTCCATGATGTGTTCATTTGCTTTATAGTTCGCATCTACTGAACTCACAATAAACTTTGCATTGAAGAAACGCGACTTGCAGGTTACTGGTGCTCCCCTGATCCGGGATTGTATCCCCCCAAGGGAGGAATTTTGTCCGAGTTTCTAAAGTTTACTTTGCGCAGAGGTTTTAATATTACATTGGTGCGGTCCCTTTCTGGGGGCCGATTGTATGGAAGCGGGGTTCTGAAAATGCCAGCTGCCGTAGTGTAAAACAGAGCATTGGAGCACTTTCTTCACGAGCGCTACCCCGACTGGCCAGTGATGTCTTGGTGCTACCGGCCTGGTAGACAGACGGGGATCCCATCGGCCGGAGCTTCGCCAGGGCTCCGCCGGCCACTGTTCGAAGCTTCTACCCGACAACTTAAAACACATTGCCACGGTTTATACTGCTTGAGTGCGGGGTTCGATGTTTTGAGTGTAGTAAAGTACTATGCGGAAATGTGTTCGTCTGGAGCGGTCTGTAGATGACCGTGTCTCCGCAAGACATATCGGGGTGTGCACGCAGAAAGGTTCTTCGTGGCAAGCGGTAGTGTACCAGGATTTCAGTGTACGTTCTGGGAATTATTATTCACGTTGGGCTCATGGAAGGACTGCCTGATATCCTATAAGGAGGCGCCCGGTGCGTGTAAGCTCGGGTTACCGCATGAGCGGCCTCATTTCCTTCAAGGTATGAATGAGCCGGGGTCCGTATGGTGAAAATTTCTGCTAAATTTGGTTGGGTGGACGGAGTTTTTGCTGCTGTTGATGAAACGCGTCCAATGTCGAAGTTTCGACAATTAGCCTGGAAGTCTGTTTTGTCGGTAACCTCTTCTTTGACAGTTACAGCTGCAAGGGCAATGACAACTTCTTCAGCGGTGTCAGTCAATATACCTTTGGAGGTATAGAAGCACAAGCTAGTTCCACCCCCTGGTTATCAAGTATGCAGACGGCGTGGGTTGATCGACTGTTGCTTACTGTTACGTCTGCATACCTAACGTCTGCCATTTTCCGGATGCAGTTCCAACAGCCTTGCCTCGTGCTTTGTTTTGGATTGGATGCATGTTTCTCGGTATCGGGGCCAGTGATGTTCTCTCTAACATGTAGAGGAATACATTGTTTAGCGTTATCGGCTGTTGGGAATTTATAACCGAGTTTTCGTAGGATGCACCTACCTGTCTTGGTGTGTTTTAAGCTTGCACTCCAGATTATCTGCAGACGCGCATCCTGTACAGATATTCCTCGCAGACAGAAAGACAACTTTTTTAAGCCTTCATGATAGGCAGAGAAGAGGAAAGATGGGTCAGTTGACCGTCCTTGTCACTGTCCGCAAAGGAACATGTTTTTTTGCAGAGGGAAAACAGGTTGCGCATGGGTGAGGGGCGATAGCCGCACACACGTGGTTTAATTTACGCGGAGTGATATTAGCGGGCACTGTTAGGTGGCTTCGTGATATGAGCAAGTGTGACGAGTGCGATACTATTCTATTTTATTTAGTTTCTGTTCGCAGCTTTTTCACCCTTCGCACGTTTCATGGGCATGTAGCCTTTTTTTCGTGTTTCGGTTGCATAAACTGAGTTGAAGTTCTAGCGTGTGTTTTGTCGCCTCTTTTACATTTGTCTCTGTTTAGTGTTCGCTAGTAAGATGATTTTCTTAGTTCCAATTGGCTAGTTTTTTCGTCTTCAGGCAATTCTCCTTTTTGCCTGTAGAACCAGCGAGAGGTAAGCCAAGAGAAACCATGAAAGCTGTTTCTACCGAGATATCGAGGTTTTCTTTTCGATTTTTTAGGCCTACATATGGACGTAACTTACCAACATTAAACCAGTTTTACTCACGTGAAAGTTATCGAAATGCAGAGTAGTGATTTGCGATAGGAGATGTGCGTCCTCTCTTGCTAGTTTTGGTATCAGCCTGGCGTTGGTAGTCGATACGGCGCACCGCAGCGCTCGAAAAGCCCCATAAAGAGAAACTCGAATCAATTTTAATATTTCCGGTTAAAAGGGCATTACTTTATTAGTTTTCTTTCTTTGTATTATTGTGTGCGTATTTTGGGCCTAGCTCCGGCAGCCTCCGTGGCAATGGCGCAACGTAAAGATCACCTCTACCGCTTTGCGTTGGAGTAACGTGTGTCTCTCAGGCGCAAAGATGTTGACATCGTCTTGGTAACGCGAGGTACCCAAATTCAATCTCGACCGGGAGAAACGGTGATCTTTTCGAAGCATCTGATGAAGGACGTGGTACCGTAATGATGGTGGCTAGACACCGTGACCCAAGACGACCTACTACCACTAGCTGGGGCTCTAGGGTTCTCGGCATAAAAAATATTCTTCTCGCATCTTTGTGTCCCTTGTAGGGAGAAGACCTTAATATCTTTCGTACAACTTGTAAGAGTAACATTTGTCCGAAAATAACAGGGTGCTATAACAATCGGCAGAACATATATTGGGGAATCCGAAAAACCACCAGATTAAATTCGAAATGCAGATTTTCAGAAATTCTCGGCTAGTACAGACTTTAGTGCCTACGCAAAGCGAGAAATAACAATTCGAAGTCGCTCTGTACAGCAGATTTGACTGGACGTTGATAATACCGTAGGTTGGTTGCTGGGTTGATCATTCAAGAAGTTACCGGGATAGGTAAAGATCTTTATAAAATGATTTGTTTTCGATGCGCAGTGTGACAGTCATTTGAGTAAAGCAATTCTATAGTCGCGCATTACTTTCAAATTGTATGAAATGCCCTAATTTAAAGTCATTACCTAATCTAATGTTCTGAACGAAGTAACTGGCCTTAAATCTTGTTATTCAGGGCTTTCAATTGCTCGCCAAAACTGTTTTTTCGGGCAAAGAGTGCAGAAACTGCCATAGTGCACTTAAATACTGGTTGAAAATAAAATATACCTGCATTTATTTGTCTCTACACTGCTCATACAAGCAAAAAGACCTCCTCGCTTACACTTATAGCACAAATATTTACAATAAGAAAACGTCGTTGAACGGGCGCATACCACTATCTCAAAAAACGTGTAGAGAGCATAATTAAAAAATCTTTTTATTGTGACTTCGCGGATGCTTTATTGTTTAAACCACCAGGACAGGCCCGAAGTATCGTAACGTGTACCTTTTAGTCCCGCAGACCGTAAGCTCACACGCGTGGTAAGGTTTAGAAAAGAAACATGAAAATGTCCTTGACTTACTGATAATATTACGCAGATGCAAGAAATTTCGGTTTAGGCCGTCGTGACCACTTCCAGTTTTCATTGAAAAAAAATATCCAAAGTAGGCATCTTGGTGTTCTCTGTGGAAAAAGGTTTGATTTTCAGTTTCAGTACAACATTCACGCTTTCTTCTATAAGCAATGCTAAGTTTTAAATGGAAGTCCCATTTCAACATGCTACTACGTTTCCGCACTCAAGGTTTCTACCGGAATCCAGACCATCTATTGTATAATGCAAGACACCAAAATTTGCCACGCATCTGCTCTAATGCCGAAAGTGGTGATGGTTTCATCCTTCATTGCGTTTCCTTAACTTGTACCCCTCCGCGTCCCTCTTAGAATCTTCTCATGGTCACCCCCTCCCACAATATACATTTCTCTGCAATTTTTCTCTCCCTGCTGTTTTTTACTGACTCTTCTCGGAACCCTCGTGCTCGCTCCCGTCCTCTCTCCAAAATATTACCCTTATACTCTTCTCATCTAATAATCCTGACCGCCCTTCTTCCTTTATTCTCATGAATCTTTCCATCCCTTATTCTCATAAAACTTTCCATGAACTTGTTTTCTCTATCTCCTTCTTTCTGCCTCATCTAATTTCTACTTGAACGTTCTCTCTCGTGCAACACGTCCTCGAAAGGTGCTTTGGGCTTGTAATTACTTACATTGCACTAAAGCACAGTTATTTGATTCTCCTTTCATCCCGTTATATTATTCTACCATTCTCCCCACCTGTCTAATTGTCGCTCTATTTCCTCTCCGATACGCTTCCCTACCTGCAAATCCACCAGTGTAATCAATTATTCGGCTTCAGTACCATTCCACCTCTTACCCCTTCCCATACATCCATCCAATATCACTCCACCCTCCCCACTTTTAGGGGCGAAGCTCCTCTTGCTTGGGCCCTGTCCCGTCCCTCGTTTCTACTGTATCCGGCACATTAATGATCATTGTGGCAGGATCCCCCTAGGGATTGGCCAACCAAAGATTGGCCGAAGAGGTCAAAACGTTCAACGCATTCGGTGCTACCCAACAAGGAGGAGAGGAAGAAGAAGAGGGTGTCGTTCGTCGCCTGCGAGCTCAATACACGTACCGGGGTACGCGACACAAGACGCTCTGCAGAAGGCGACGGCCAAGGTGGCTAAAATGTCACACACCGAATTCGCCAACTTACCCGTGGAGATTCTCATCGTCCCAAACCAGCCCTACATAATCACCACAAACATCGACGACGTCGACGGGCTTGTCAACGGAGCAGTGGGAAGTGGTGGTCTTGACGCGGTGGCGACCGGTTTCGATCCCACGACTCTCTGGCCTCGACGGGAGGTACGTGGCGATTCCCACTGCACTAAAAACCGAGACGCGAGCATGGCTACGAACGCGGATTATGTACTTCACTCATTCAGATGGTGCGCGCCGTCAAGAAGACCTATTAGAATGTTTCACGGTTGCACCGATAAGAATTTTAGCTTCGCCCCTCTCACCATCATTCAGTTCGTGGAGATGGCGTAATATATTTTCTTAAAAAAGGCTATGCAGACAAATCGCAAGTTTGGTTCATTCGAAACATTACCTCGTTAAAAAACACTGATACCACTTTTCCCGCACAATTCACTTAATTAAGCTATATAATAAGGGGAAATGGAATGGTCTTGCGATCCTCTACTTTGTTTACTGCATTATAGTGTATGGCGTATTATTAGCAGCTCTGCGATTGGCTGAGGCCGGCCAAATCTAACGCAAATTAAAAGTGGTTATAAGCTTTGCGAACACCCGCCGCGGTGGCTCAGTGGCTAAGGCGTTGCGCTGCTGAGCACGAGGTCGCGGGTTCGATTCCCGGCCGCGGCGGCCGCTTTTCTGATGGAGGCGAAAAGCAAAAACGCCCGTGTGTACGAGATTTCGGCGCACGATAAAGATCCCCAGGTGGTCAAAATTAATCCGGAGCCCTCCACTACGGCGCGCCTCATCGCCTGCGTTGCGTCGGCGCGTTAAACCCCACAATCAATCAATCAAGCTTTGCGAACGAGACTTCGAGCGTAAATATAACGCATACTCTTTCTATAACAGTATCAATGCTGGGGTTAACAATGAAGGTTATTGGCGCACACCTTAACATAGAAGCACTGCGGGCACGACGGCAGTTATAGTCGCCTAACAGGCACTCGGCGGGTTAACCTTACAATGGTCAACAAATAGAGGCGCTGTTGTGTTTTCTAACTCGGTTTATCAAGCATACCCAATATTTCCCAAGACGAGTAGTATCAACCGTATCAAACGTTATCCCGGTACAAATCAAGGCAAAAACAAAGCGAGGGTGTACAGCCGCTCCGAGCGGTATTGTGGCGCAATCTAGGAAGGCTGACAGAAAATAAGCCGTTTTGCCGTTCTCTACACACAAAACACAAGTTAGCCTGAATGGGAGTTTCTTGGCTGGAATACGTCTTTTAAACTCCTCACGACAGCCGGCCTGCTCCCACGTGTGGTAGTATGATGGTGGAAAAACTGCCAGTTTACACCGGGGGCCACAAGCCGTCGTAAATAAGCGCATTTACCACGGTTGTACCTCTTCACAAAACGCAGTATCTGGCTGTGATTACTGCGTTTGTCCTAATGGGAGTATTAAAAACTCCCACGCCACCTCCATTTCCTTCTCCTCCTCCTTCACCCCTTCCTGCTCTACGCGTCCTTACAAAATGGCTGCCAGTTGGTGTCGTGTGTCGTGTGAGCTCCAGCGTCCCCGAAAATTTATTGCCAGTGTGAACTTGCGGCCGGGCGAACGGATGTGAAGTGATTCCCAACAACCGAAGCTCGTTGCGAACATTGTGGAACCAGCCTGGACTGACGTGCGACGGACTGCAACGTCGCCTCCGTGTCACCGACCTTCCAGCGAGCCGACGCGAGGCCTAAATGCAGTGATCGCTGAGAGTGGCTCGTTAAAAACAACGCGGTTGTGCCTCTGCGAGGTGGTTGAAGGTAAGATTTTCACGTTTTTTTATTGTACGCAACATTTTGGGAGACTTGTGCCCCTTCTAGCGTCAAATAAACTCAACGTGTTTCCCGCGCCACTGCACGGGCGATTCTCCGCCACTGGAGGTGAGCGTTGTGCGTGAAAGACGGCACCATGCCCGGAACGTCATTGGGGAGGCCGAACGGTGTGAAAGCAATGCGTATTTGCGCGGGTCTCGAGCAGAGCACTCACTGGTTCACACTCGCAAGCAGAATGAAAACTGTCCGAACTCTGGACGGCTGTTAGGTGTTTTTGTTAGGCTGTGTCTGTGGCTTACTGGCAAGCGAGGGTGAAGTTGGCCGGTCAAACGTCGCAGGGCGGCCGCTTTTTTTGAGAAGTAGGTGTGGTGCCAGCCGCGCCTGCTACGAGGAGGGTGACTGCCGCGTGCCGCCGGCGATGAATTGCTTTCACTGGAAAGGGAGACGGTCGGGGCCCCGTGGGAGCTCTCCGTACGCTAGGCGCGTGTAACTATAACCAGCAAACGCCATTCGAGGGAGCATTCTGTAGAGTCGACAGACGACTGCTTATTATTTTTTTTTTTTGAAGGGGGGCACGCGCAGGCGTCACACCGACCGAAATTTTTCCTTAACTTTCGGTGAGGGGGGAGAGGGGCAGTATTGGGGGTAAAACCTGAAGCTCGTTCCCAGAACACTACACGCAAGGAAAAGAGGGAAAGGAAGCATTTTGAGAAGTTGGTCACCACAAGGGTCGCGCACATTTTTTAACAGCAGAACACTTCGTTTTGACGAACTAGTGAGCGCAGGTGTCTCGGACAGAAGTGCAATTTTGCGTAGCTTTAAACAAACATTCAGACATTACGGAAAGTTGGACACAAGAGTGACAAGTTCAGCGTCTTTACAGTGCCGTTTCTTTTTTTTTTTTTTCAGGTCAGATGCCCAATATGCTTATGTATTTGTTACCGCAGATTTAAAGCGTTTTGCTATCCCTCTAATGAATGTGCTGTTGTGGCTTCCAGAAGAACGTGCCAGGGGGTGCGGCAACGTCAGCGTTTGGGAGGCAGGTGCAAGCAAACAACGCACCGACGACATGCTGACCTCATTGTTTGCAAATGGCTTAAATTTTTTTCGTTGAGGAGTGTTGTAGTAGATAAAGTTCTTATCAAGATACCTTGTGTTCTCGATGTAGGTGTTTTATTTATTCAGTGTTTTTATTGTCTTATTAACGTGTTCACACGTATATCGTATCCATGTAATTTTTATGCAATAAATTGACTGTGCAGAAAACAAACTTTTCACGTTTCGCCATTCAACGTTTGAAGCGGAAAAAGACTAGAAATTACGTGATCCCCTACGAAAAATAAAAATGCGGCCTGTGCCCTTATTAGAACTCCCAAATGCAGTAATAAATTCCACTGCAGCGCATATATATGAAGCGCACAAAAACACACACAAAAAAAAAACCTCGAATGCAGGTCAACACTGCTCCCAATGCGCCCCCTGAAAACTCCCAGTTGGAGGAAACAATACACTCCCAATGGTACCCCTGGAAACTCCCATTGTAGTGGCAGTAAAATGAAACTCCCATATGCTACTGAAAAAACTGCCGAAATAATGGGAGTAAGGCGAAACTCCCATTGGAAGGAGTTTTGAAAACTCTGAATTGGTACTGAGTTATGACACAAGCCATTTACTCCCATTCCGGCTTATTTGTGTTCTGTGTGTACATCCGTAGTCCGTTGATGATGATGTTTGGAGTTTAATGGCGCAAGGCCGACATCCGTAGTCCGCGTATTTACCTCTCCTTCACTACGTACCCGGAATGCGTCACCGCAGACGTCACGAAACACACGATTAAGCGACAGCAAAAGGATTTGGCCGAAAGGGCCACTGAAGTGATTTATAATCATTGCAGTATTTTTGGTGCAATTGTAGGCCATGCTTCGACCACTCTAGCTGCATTTACGTGACTTTATTCGGCAGAAAAATTACTTCAAAAATGCTGTCCTCGTTACTGCAGCCTCGTTGCGGATATCCTCTAACGCTTTTGTGTGACGTCAAAACACGGGGCCGTGGCTTCACTCTACTACTGCAGCGCTCGATGAGCCTCCAACACAATCAATCGGGCCAGCGTTAGTCGGCCGGCGGCCTGGGTGTCGTCGCGATTCGTTCCCTCAGTTGAAGATAAGCCACATTTGTGCCAGGAAGAATGTGCATTTACTTTTAATTTGTGCACTGTATCAAGCTCCAAGTCCAAGTCACTCAACTCAAGTGCACATTCAACGCTTCGCTGACTTGTACGCTAGCAGAAAAATCTTAGACCAATTGAAGTCGGCATAAAAGTTAGAGAATTAATATATGTACTAAGGAATTGAAATCAACCGATACCTTTATCTTACAGGGTAAAACCGCAATTCGGGAAGCACTTTGTCGGGCTGAATGAACTCAGACAGCGGTCACCCAAACGGCCACACATCTGCGAACACTTCTTCGTCTGAGGAATGCAGTCGCTAGGAATTGATATTGTGGAAATTTGGAGGACGCTTACCAAAGGAGCGCTACACAGGAAATAGTTACGTAAGCTATTTGAAATGCTAAAACTAATTCAAAATGTAATCTGGCTTTAGATTCGGTACTCTAAATTCCCGCCCGTGGGACCACCGGCTTGTGGCCAAGCACTTGCAACACTTTAGCTAACAAAAAAGATTTTAGATAGTGGCATAAGCAAACACTGTGTATGTAACTTGAGAATTCCAAAAAATCCACAGACTATTTTTTGTGTTTACTGGGTGTTCCAGCTAGGAAAGAACCAGTCGCTCTAATAATTTTCACCCAGTAAAAAGGGAGGACTTTGGCTTTGTCATTTGTCTTGACGACAAGTTATCGCAAGGTTTCGTTTAGTGCGGGATCAAAAAGGCGCCTTCTTCCGTACAGTAATCCACGTGCGATTGAAAAACGTGCTACCTGAGTTTGTCGCGTACTCAAGCGATATTGTTTGCAGGGTGATTAGAGGATAGTTGCGAGAAGTGGCTTTGTATGCTGAATTTTTGAATGTACGATCTTCTTTCGACTAGCCCTAACATCCACAAAGTCCTTGTACACGCTCTTCCTGAAAGCACAGCACAGGTGAGTTGTATTTCCAGGAAGCACCAGTACAACGAGTTAGGGGATGTTTGGTTAACGCTGCCAGTGTTTATGTTTTTATATACTACAGGCACTGGGACTGACGTATTAGGAAGGGTGAAAAGTATGCCGGTGAAGCCTGAAATGAAATACTTTATTTTTCAAACTACACCGCGAAACTCTTCTCGTTAATACGCGGGTAGCAGAAAGAGGCATTTTTATGCCATGGGGAGTGAACTGCAGTCTGTGCAAGAAGCCGGAACTATTAATCTTGTCTTTATTGACTGCTGGGACCCAGTGTGCCGCTGCGAAGTCCTCCAACGTGCGTCAACGAAGGACTTACCCATAACACTTCACGGAATTCGGTTCCTACCGGTGACTAATCTGGGTGGTGTGCTGTACGGTTCGATAAAGATCACCAGTCTTCATAGTACATGGAAGGCGAGAATAGCAGTGAGGAATGCGGACATAAATGCCCGGCCTGGCAGGGAAAACTTCACCGAAAGCATGCATTACATACGGGAACTGCTTCGCGCAGAGGATGACCCCCGGGCTGGTTCCCGCTGCTTGACGATTTAGTGTGTCCTAGAAAGTTTTAAACCACTCAGTCGACCAAGTAGGTTTGATGGATATTAGCATTATGAGCTGATGTCTGATGTTCTGCACAAATGTCTAAGCAGGCAATAAACAAAAAAAGGCTTGTGGCCAAGAGGTCTAGAGCACTAAGCATATTTTTTTGCAAGACGCAAGTTTGAATCCCCAATACTAAAGCTTTTTCAAAATTTGGGAAAAGTGCATCGCATTTGAGCGTCTGCAGGGACGCGGAGAGCGCTCATCCAGTGCGTAGGCTTCGGCTAGTAATTTTCACGATTCCAAGCCGTGCTGGTCGGCTTATCTGGTGCAGTTTATAGCCGACAACATGTCAGAAGCGCGGCGTGCCGATTACTGAACTATCGAGAATGCCCACCCAACAATAACGTCGGGTGCCAACCATGTTGCTTCACACAACGAGAGTGATATGCGAGAGTGATTTCCGGCCACGGCAAACACAAACATTAATGCAGAGCTCCCAGTAGTCCTAATTAATCGCTTCCCCTCTGCGGTATTGCTTGTAATCGTATCTTTGGTATGTTATACCTATAAAAAGTACGCCCACCTCCCCTCGCGGGAACCCTGGTGTGATGCGACGCTGAGGGGGGGGGGGGGGGGTTCAAGCGCAAGCGGAGAGCAACCGTCGACCGAAAAGCCGCCGGAGAGGGGCACACTGGTTATATGCGCAGCGCGCCCGAAGGAGAGGAGACCGCAGAGAGAGAGAGCGAGTGCCGCGGCTATGACGCTACACAATTCAACACAATCCACTTTATTCCAGTCCAATTCAAATCCAATCCAAGTCAAGCCAAACCAAGCCAAGCCAAGCCAAGCCAATCCAATCGAATCCAATCCAATGCCCCTCGCGAGAGAGTGTTCGCTATCGGAGAGGAGAGGGGGAGTGTGGCTGCGGACAACAACGGACGCACGCGGACAACAACGGACGCACGCAGGAAGGGCAGGGCCGCCGACAAGAGATGCTCTGAGCGTCGCATCTAATATTAAATGTTGATGCATTACAAGAAACACCATTGAAATTACATCACTGTGACTATCAGACATAGCAAAACAAGTTTTCGAAACAATGCATACACCTAACATCAAGAGGCACGTAAAATAAACTGACGATATTCTTTTCCTGCTCTTTTTTGCACATCACGTCGGTATTAACGGCCGAGACCATGAATTACAGCCCGAGCCCGACCCGGGCACACGGCTTCAATTCCGAGCCCGGCTCAAGTCCGTGTCATTGGGCTCGGGCCGGCCCGGGCCCGCCAAAAAACCACTTTAAGCGGCCCGGGCCCCGGCTTTCGGGTCAGATCGGGCACGGGCAATGCCCTAGTGTGCCCCAAATTTGGTGCCGCGCTGGACATGCGATGGTGCTTATACAATGTGAATGTATTATGCAGCATTCTACTATAATTAGAAAACGTCTAGCGGACCCGTATTTGGGACCTTACCCTGTCTGTTGGCCTGCAGCCTATGCACGCGTCTTAAATTAGTTGCGCCATCGGTTAGTTCCGCTTGTAACAGCACCGAAAGCCAAGTACGAAAAACGGCGACTAGGTTCTGTGCTGTACGAGCACCAGAAAGGTAGTATGCGTACATCTGCGTGCTATTTTTCTGCAGGCATGCGTGTGAACTCAATTCGGAAAATTCGAAAAAAATGTCAAAATTTTTAGTACGACAGATTCGCAGTCTTGGTATACGTCGGGTTGGAGTTAACAGACATGTGCTTACGCCTAATCGCAATAAGTATCGCAACCACCACCGGCGCCGCGGCTTCTCAGCCTGCGAATGTGGGCGCGGCTTGAATTATACCTACTTTTTTCGGTTTTTTTATGACACGAAAGTTAACGTTAACGAAAGTGTTTATGTACATATTTACGAACTTATTTTCGCTCTGCTCATTCTGTTGTTTGTCACGTGTTGCTTTGCACATTGGCTCAGTCGCTGTTTACGTGATCTGTGCTGGGTGAATGAATGATTTAATGACATTTAGTAAGATGGGGCAGGCCACACGGCCATAGTCGGGGAAGGGGAATAAAAACTTCATTTTCTATAATTACAAACGTATTTCAAATGTTCTGCCTCAGAGGTTGGCATAGTCATTTTCTGGGGATACCAATCTATATATTTAAACCAACTTTCGGTTTCGTTGTCACGGTCCCTTTAACAAACGAACCCATGACGGCGTACCATTTCCGCACTTGTACCTTAATAATAAGAAGGAAAACAAAAAAGGTCAATACTCCCCTTTGATACAAACGGCGTCTGAAAAGCAAGATACAAGCATAACAAAACGCGGAAGCAGTTACATATAGGCATTCCAGTTCAGTTATTGAATTCGGCTGGAAGGGCTTTAATTGGGTGTTCATATTTATAACCTTGCATTAAGGACAGACGTGGTTATGGAAGCTGAGGAGCGGCGAAAAATGCAAACGCTTTAAAGACAAATGTAAAATTGGCTGTGCCATTTTATAGTTTGCACTGAGAAGCGTTTCACAATACACTGACACATTCCATGACTTACCCTGAAGATGTTGAATATTCTCTTTGAATAATCACGTGTTTATCCTCGGATGTCGTAACTCGGTCGTAGACGCAGGAAAGATCATTTTCTAACTTGCCACTACGATAGGCGACCAAAAATATTTGTTTACCAGAGAAGAACTAGAAGAAATACAAAAAGCAAAATTATTCCGCATGTCCAGACTTTGTGTTAATAGCTAAGGCAATATTCTAGCTTGAGTTATTCTACTCAACTTTTTCAACGTGGTTAATAGCCCTTCGCAACCAACAGTGAAAGGCCTCTGCCTGCGACAGCACGACAGTTGCGAGGCGGAGGAAAAATTGGCGTGCTTGCATACATACTCAAAATCCCGTACTACCATATTCCTCGTATGAAATGTAGTCAAGAGTTCGACGAAAGGTCGTCTGGTCAGGTATCGTGATGATGACGAAATGCAGTCACTGACCAAGTCAAGAAGAGGAAGAGGAAGAGGCGGAAGAAGAAGGAGATTAAGAAGCGACTTACGGCTCTTGCCTGCTTAGTGTGATCAAGGAGTTTCGAAACGTCTCTGTGGTTTCATTTTGACGTGGTCAGTGACCGCATTTCGTCCTTACCATAGTCCTTGCGCCTCAACATTCTTATGCTACATCCTGTAAAACCTCCGGTACTCCCAAGCAGCTATTTGTTCAGCCAAAACAGAGGCTAACCTTGCAAATGACATCAATCTCTTAGGGGAAATAAGTCATTCGCAGGGACAGAGCGACAGCCTTATCGACAGTGCTTCTGCGCGAGATCTGCGCAAGGACTGTAGAACCCATTTTGGCGCCGAAAACTGATTAACAGAAGAAATACAAACAACATTCGTGCAGGAAATGCGGCAGTGATCTAGGAAATGCTGCAAATAGGGGCAAGCTTGCAAGCACCTGAGAGAAAGCTGGACATTGGAAAAACAGGGTGTACGCACTTTGAGACTATCAGGGTAAATGGCACCGATCTCGGACGAGATAATAACTGTAGCAGAACGATTCAACACCAGGCTGTATGCAAGCGACTTTATTGAAGGGGAACTACTGAGTACAAGCTGAACTGGGGATGCCCCATTAGTGATTAAGAGGACGTGGAAAGGTAATATTTTATTCATTTATTTATTTTTATGTATTTTTTATTTATTTTAACCATTTATTTACTATTTTTATTTATTTATTTTTATTTATTTTATTATATTTATTTATTTTTATTTTCTAAAATCCCCTCCAGGGATTTTAAAACGGGGGTACAAAAGAAAAAAATAAGCATATCACACACAGCAAACAACGAACCATCACTCGCGTTTTACAGGCATATGCCAGAGTAATGCAGTCCCATAAATAAAGCATCGCTCGCATTTCACGAAAGGAAATGAAAGCTAATAGAAAAGTAAAATTATTTCTCTTCTATGCCAGGCCAGCGGCAAAGGATGCTAAAGATTGTTTCGTGACTTGATGGTCCTTGACACTATTCCAATCCTGCACAGCTCTAGGAGAAAAAAATCGCTGCGTATCTGCTCCTTTCGTGCAAATGTCGACGACAGACGATAGTCGACTGGCGTCCCTGCCAAGTAAATACCTCCCTTGTGTTGTCCGCTCAACTCTCATGCTGTTTGTATCCCCTCTTTCCTCGAACGAAAACACGCTGCAGGTTTGCTCAAGTCAATGCAAATTTACCGTGCTGCACTGTCCTAAGTTTGGTGCCTCGATGTCATGTGGCAGGAACGCGCGTGAATCGAAACACCCTACTACAACACTCCACGAGTGTTCTAAGCCGAACGTGGAACCTATCTAGTGGAACGTTTCGTTTCCTTAGCCGTTCAATTTGTTAAACGCCCACAGGGGCTATAGTAGCGCGGGCAACAGCAGGCGGCTGTTTTGTGCAATTGACGAAGTATTTAATTTGCTATCGCAAAAACCAAGCATCCATACGTTTTTCAATAAAGTAGCACTGCAAAAATTACTTGGGTACCGATTTTTGCCCCATTATTGCGTATTGCCGTGTTCTTGTTCAACAATGTTGAGAATACTGAACATTGATACCGGTTTTAGACTTTATATTTGGTTGTGTGTATATAAGACTATTCACAGCTTTTGTTTCAGTTTGGCCGAGTGCGTGAATCGAGTCACAGGCAGAGAGACATACAGACACACCAAAGTTTATACGTTGTAGCAGCCCAAGAAAGATTCATGTTTGAAGCAGTTATTGCGTGTACGGAACGGAGTTATGGTGTTGTATCGTGGCGTAACCTGAAGAAAATGAAATAATATTGCCGATATCTACCTTGTAATGCCTTTTAATTAGTGATAAAGATATTTATCGTGATATAGGGTTTCTTTCTGAAAGCGATGGGAAGTTAGCTTTCAGTAAGCGTTCAGTTACCGACATTGGTCCATAAATATTATAAATGAAGCGAACTGCTCTTCTTTGTAATCTTCTAATTTATAAGTGCTAGCTTGGGTCAAAGGATCCCATATGACAATGCCATAATGAAGTATTGGCAGCACTATCAACTTCTATGCAGTAATACGGACGGATGGAGGTGAAAGTCTTAAAGCACTTCATAAAAAATAATTTCTGGTTAGCCTTGGAAGTTACTATGTCAATATTGTTGATCCAGGTAAGATCTTTTGTTACCCACAACGCAGCATATTTGTAGGATTCGATCTCAGAATCAATGGCAATATTTATAGAGCTTAGAAAATTTCGTCTGTTTTCCTTATAATAAATAGAAACGCTCTGAAAAGCATGAAAACAGGAAACGCTGCTGGTGACGACGGCAGGACCGTGGATCTCATGAAGGAGGGAGGAGATATAGAACCTTTGCAAAATACCCAAGCGCTAGCGGAGAAGCGGCAAGACATTCGGCAGCCCCGTGCACCGCCATCATAAAGGAAGCGGCTGTCCGTTTTGTGGCTTGTGGGAGTGCCGCATGACGGACAGCCACAAAACCGAGACAGAATCACATGCTACGAACGCGCCTTATATCCTTGACTCCTTCAAACTACGTCAAGATGCTACTGATACAACGCATGATGGGGCACTTGCAATAAACACTTGCAATAAAAGAAAAGAAGCTCCCACTTACAGCAACAATGATGGAGTAAAGGTCGTTGCGACAGCGAAGCCCCAAGCATACCACTTAGAGAGATTGACCAAGATTGGCCAATAAAACATAATAATAATCATAAAACATAATAATCATACGCGTTCCCGACACGTTTCACGCGATTTCAGAATCAATCCAACGGAAACACCAAGTGAACCCCACGATGCGTCGCATCTACACAGGGTTCCCCTCGCGGGGAAGTGGGCGCAACTTTTCAGTGTGGCTGACCCTTTTGCAAACGGTTTATTGTGCTGGAAAAGTTTCTGTACTATTTTCGCAGTGCTTGAAGACCCAAAAAGTGCCCACAGTAAGGAAAAATGCCAAGGTTATTATAATTCATAGAAAGTAGATAATAAGGACATCGAGAATAACAGACCTTTCAACCCTGTTCTCGCCAATTTGCCTCGTCGTCGACCGGGACGGTCCTCATCGACCAGGGAGGTGATGTCACGGGACAGGACAATACCTGCGCCGGCATAGCCCACCACTAATGACGACAAGGAAGAAGATCGGTGCTGGGCGCAGCGAGCCCGGGCTCGGAATGGCTGCCTGTAACTAGTCGTGTAAATACAACTGTCGCCTCATCGCCTCATGGTTCGTGTCATCGGCCCGCCACGTTACATATATATATATATATATATATATATATATATATATATATATATATATATATATATATATATATATATATATATATATATATATATATATATACAAAGTAGAAGTACGCTCTTCGGAGACTTTATTTCCAACGTTTCGACCTGAGACAGGTCTTCCTCAGGAATCCTGATTCCTGAGGAAGACCTGTCCTGAGGAAGACCTGTCTCAGGTCGAAACGTTGGAAATAAAGTCTCCGAAGAGCGTACTTCTACTTTGTGCGTATTCCTGCAGCAACTAAGGACTCCACTTCACGACTATATATATATATATACATATATATATATATATATATATATATATATATATATATATATATATATATATATATATATATATATATATATATATATATATATATATATATATATATATTGTGAGCACGTTCTCGAGCATTGCGTCCTATTTACAGTGACCGGGTCGTACATTGTAGGCAGCACCTTGTGATTGATCTCCCCGTATAATCATCCTCCTCCCATTCTACCAATCCTCCTCTTGGGAAGATCATCGTCATCGGAGGCTGGTTCCAGGTCCGCGACGGTTGCAACGCTTTCTAATAAACGACCTCCTGCACCTGTCCCTCAAGACCCTCTCAAGTGGTGGGGGTCGACCTCAATCCTGTCCTCTACACCTTCTGATTGCACCCGTGGAGCTCCGTTTACTGCCACAAGCCATGAAGCGTGAAGCCGGGAGCAACCCCACTGGCGCCGCTGCTGCGCCCCCAGCGCTTGCTGTGACCACCCGCCAGCGTGACTCACCGTTTTTCTCCGGGTTTCCCGATGAGGACGTCGATGACTGGCTCGACACCTACGTTCAGTTCAGTACATCCAACCACTGGGACGATATGGCCAAGCTCCAGAATGTATCTTTTCCCCAAAATAGGTGGCAGAAACATGGTTTTTCAACAATCAAGCCGACATCGACGACTGGGCCATCTTTGCCCATAAGCTGCGTAAGGCCTTCGGCTCTCCAGCCAATCGTTCGGATGCGGTGAAAAGAAAGTTGTCTGGTCGTAATCAACACCCTGAAGAGACGTATGCCTCATACATCAAGGAAGTCGTTGCCCTATCTCGCCGCGTTAACGAAAGCATGCCAGAGGCCGACAAGGTACGCCACCTTCTAAAAGGCATCTCTGCATTGGCATTCAATGCATTGGCGTTTCAGCATCCTAAAAGCGTCAGCGATGTGCGGGAAACATGTCAACGCCTAGGTGAACTACAGTCAATTCCCTTGCCACAGGATGCTCGGGCAACTCAGCCGCATGGGGATTTGGAATTACCGGCTCTAATCCGCGAAATCATCCGCGAAGAGCTGCGGCTACATGACCAGCCTATACTTCCACGTGATACCTTTCGTAAGGATGGACCTCAGTTGCGCGACCTTGTCAAGGAGGAGTTGGCATTCATGACGAGTCTGTTGCCAACCTCGTCACCTCTTCCTACCACTCCCGTTCTGTCGTACTCAGCAATCGCCTCAAAGCCACCCTTGCCCCAAGAAACTTCGCAGGCTGATGAGCATTTGACAGCTATATCTCCAGTGCCTACGTCCCGGGTATAATTTTACGCCAACATGCGACCCCACCGCCAGGCTTTCTCGAACGATCGTCCTGTGTGTTTATACTGAGGAATTAGGGGACACATTGCCAGTTACTGCAGGCAACGTCAGCAGGATGAGCGACGAGGGTATGACCATTTGAACGCTACGTCAGCTTTTCTTATGGAACTCGGTACAATGCGCCTGTTTCACCCCCTCGCCGCTCCTCTCCACCTCGGCCTTGTTAACACGCCTCAGCGTCACCGTTCCTCACGGTGACGATCGACCTTTCCATATCGCCGCTCTGTATCACCTCTTCGCCCCACGTCCAACGCTTGCCACCATCCGGAAAACTAGAGCCTGCAGTTTTTGGAGGGGAAACTGCATTCGTCGAAAAGCCAAAAACTCCTTCAGCGCAACCGTCGAATACATTGAACCTACAAGTTGAAGCATTTGATGTTGATGCCCTCATAGACACTGCACCAAGTATATTGCCGCGAACCATGTATTGGGTTTGTTTATTTGTGTTTTGCTTTTTCCGCCCGGCTGCACCTGTCTGTGTTATCGGTGTTGTCTGCGAGCCAAGGGAGGCGCCTGTTCCGTTCTATCTTTCTGTGCCGCATGTGTTATCTCTTCTGATAGGGAGAGCGTTCAGGACTAACGTGAACAGCCTAGAATAATCTTCTTTTATGTATAGTGTTTTGGATGCACTTCGACTATTCGAGAAACCCTCGCGCCGAGAGATAAATTCCCGCAGAGCAGAAGCCGCGGCACTCGAATCTCCGAGGCTCGCTTGCGCACGTCACTTTGCTGACTACTGTGTCGCCGCATGTGTATTCTTTGAGTTGCTAAGGCAGCACAAGTTCGCTCCAATAAACGTGTTTTTCTTGAAGACAACTGCGTTGTTTTTGACTTCGTGGCATCTGGTAAAGGTGCGGGGTACATGCACCCTAAAATATCTGCAAGTCGCCAAGCAAGCCCCATTCGTACCAGCCACCGAAAGGAAGGCCTCCCACCCGAACTGGTGTGAAGAAGGAAGGCGTCACTACCTACACTATGGTCAACAAAGCCAATCCTCGCGTCGTTCTGCAGCAACCTTGGGAGCCCCCTCATTCCGAGGATCTCCTGGGGAAGACCCCGAAGAGTGGCTGGAAAAGCTGGAGCGCGTCCAAAATTTCAATCGGTGGTATGACGAAGAAACCATGAGGCAAGTGTTTTTCTACCTGAGAGACTCGCCTCGAGTCTGGTTTGAAAATCACGAAAACTCGCTAACATCATGTGGCATCTTCAAAACAGAATTTTTGAAAGCGTTCACAACTGCGGTGCGTAAAAAACGAGCTGAGCTATTGTTGCAGAAGCGAATCGAACACCTCAACGAAGGTGTTGTAGTGTTCGTTGAGGAGATGAAGATGCTGTTCCGACGAACCGATCCAGAAATGCCGGAAGAAAAGAAGCTGCGCTTTCTCATGCGGGACGTAAAGCAAACGCTCTTCGCTGGACTAAATCGAACCCCCCCCCCCCCCCTTACCCCTAAGAGCCATCGCTGAGTTCGTGAACGAGGCGTTCATGACCCAAAAAACCCTGGACATGCGTTCGAGGCAGTACGATAGACCACACAACGCGTTTTTGGCGAACCCCGTCAACACCCCTGGATTCGCGAATGAAGACTTACGGGAAAAAATGCGCGCCGTCGTTCACGAAGAACAGAGGAAACTTTTCCCAACAACGTTTCAACCCCAAGTCGCCTCTCTGACCGACGTTATCTCTGTAAAAGTTCAACACGCACTGGAGACTTCTACGCCGTCGGAAGCACCCCGTGAGCCACAAGCTATGGCCTACGCCGAAGCTCTTCTTCGACGCCGCCCTGCTCCAGCTCCTCGTCAAGAGGCCCCGCCGTACCGCCGCCCACTGTCGCCCGCCCGACCCCTGTGGTTCAAAACCAGAGGCCGAGGAAGACGGATGTATGGCGAACTCCCGATAAGCGCCCTCTGTGCTACCACTGCGGAGAGGCCGACCACATCTACCGTCACTGCCCCTACAAGAGGCTTGGTTTGCGAGAGTTCTCCGTCGACGCAACCCACCCCAGACCAGGCCAGCGCCCTTCGGAGATAGATTGAAGAATACTTGTCCAACACGAGCCGTGGACCAGCCCGTTTCAACCGATCGCCATCGCTCTACCTATACCAGTCGCACAACCACCGTAGCCATGCTGATTTCGCGCGTAGATGGTCCCCCAGCCCACGCGGGCGAAACTAAAAGCAGCAACTTCTGGAAGTAAAGTTTTACGACCGCGGGAAAGTGAAAACCTTCCAACGACGCAACGACTAGCACAAGACGATCATTGCCGACATGCCCTCAGCCCGACAACCCGATTTAACCTCGACGTGACTCCTGAACACGACGACAGCAAAACGGCGCGACGCGTACCCGACATGACCTAACCTGCCGCTGAGAATACGACGAAGACGACGACGCATAGTGCCCGACCGTCAACACGTACAAGCCGAGATACGACACCCCGACGCAGCCGAAACTCGAGGAAAGCGGCTTCCGACGCTCAGCTGTCAATCGACGGCTTTGATGTAGTCGCCCTCATAGACACCGAGCCGACTACTCAGTCATGCGCGGACTATTTGCATCTACGCTGAAGCATGTTATTACCAGGTGGGATGGTCCACACATTCGCACAGCAGGAGGCCACCTCGTGACGGCATGTGGAACGTGCACAGCGTGCGTAACCATAGACGGCACAACGTACCCAGCGGCGTTCGTCATTTTGCCTAACTACTCCCGCGACGTAATTCCCGGAATGAAATTTTTGACGCACAACGGCGCAACAGTCGATCTGCAGACCAAGTCGATAACTATTTCCTTCGATCACTCCATGACGCCGGAACTGAACCCCGAACACCGTGCAGCAGCAAGGATCACCGATGATCATATCACCCTGCCACCCTGAGCAAGCTTGATGATCACCGTCTACTGTGAAGGTGCTGCTCCTGACGTCGACGCTATCCTGAAGAGCGACCAAAGGTTGCTTCTCGACCGCGGAGTGTCCGTCGGAAGAGGCTTTGCGCAGTTTAAGCAGCGCAAATCCCACGTTTTTGTCAACAATTTCACCGAGGAGTACCAGCCTTTAAACAAGGGCGCTGCAATTGCCTTCCTCAAAGAAACGCAAGAAGTAAGTGATGTGATCGCGTTCGCCGACTTTGAACGCGCACCCGAAGATACCTTCAAGCTTCCGCATCCCTTCGACGTGAATCTGGAGCTGCTGCAATAAGAAAGGAACGAGTTATTGGCTTTGCTGCGTCACTACAGCGAGTGTTTTTCGTCGAACTCAGAGTTATGTCAGACACCTTTGGTGAAGCACCGGATAATAACCGATGATGGAGCCCGACCTACCCGACAGTCACCGCGTCTCTTCACACGAGCGCCAAGGCATCCGGACTCAAATCGACGACATGCTAAACGACGACATAATACAGCCATTGAAAAGTCCGTGGGCTGCGCCGGTCGTACTCGCGAAGAAAAACGGCGGCACACTAAGGTTCAGCGTTGACTACCGGCGATTTCACAAGATCAGCACAAAACACGTGTACCCCCTGCCACGAATCGACGGCGCCCTTGACCACTTTTGCCACGCGAAGTACTTCTCATCGATGGATCTGAAGACAGGCTACTGGCAAATTAAAATGGATGAGACAGATCAAGAGAAGACTGCATTCATAACCCCGAACGGCCTGTACGAGTTCAAGGTGATGCTGTTTGGGCTTTGCACGGCGCCAGCAACCTTTCAGAGATTCATGGACACTGTGCTAGCTGGCCTGAAATGACACACCTGCCTCGTATACCTCGACGACATTGTGGAAGTCTTCCAAACTTTCCACGAACATCTTGCAAGGTTGCAATCTGTACTAGAGGCCATCCGTACGTGGGGGTAACGCTGAAGCCTGAAAAGGGCCGCTTCGCGTACGAGGAACTCAAGTTTTTGGGCCATGTCGTCAACGCCAGGGGGAGTCCTGCCTGACCCGGCGAAAACTTCCGCCATAGCGAACTTCCTCAAACCGAAAGAGAAGAAGGGCGTGCGAAGATTTCTCAGACTGTGCCCATACTACCGGCGCTTCGTCGCAAACTTAGCCCGCATTTCAGAACCACTCACACGCTTGACAAAAGATAGCACGCCTTTCAGCTGGGAAAACGCCCGAGAGGAAGCATTCTGCGAATTGCAACAACGCCTGCAAAGCCCGCCCGTGCTCGCTCATTTCGACCAAAACGCCGAAACGGAAATTCACACGGATGCCAGTAATATAGGGTTGGATGCCGTCCTCGTCCAAAAGCAAAGGGAGGTCGAAAACCTAATCGCCTATGCCAGCCGTGGTCTGTCCAAGGAAGAAAAAACTACTTAGCCTCTGAGAAAGAGTACCTCGCAATTATATGGGAAATTTCTAAATTTCGTCCATACGTGTATGGAAGACCATTCACGGTTGTGACAGACCACCATGCGCTGTGCTGGCTTGCCAATTTGAAGGACCCCTCTGGCCACCTTGGTTGGTGGAGCTTGCGCCTGCAAGCGTTTGAAGTTACAGTAGTCTATAAATCCGGGAGGAAACACTCCGACGCGGACTGCCTGTCTCGCGCCCCTGTCCACCCACCACCGCAAGACTCTGACGAAGACAGCGCATTCTTCGGAGTCGAGACGGAGAGCGATCTAGCCGCCCAACAGCGTGCCGTCCCCGAGTTGCGCGTAATGATCCACTAAAGGACAAAACGTCGCCGTGCCTAGGGTCTTCAAACGGAACTTACCAGCCTTCAGCCTGAAAAACTCCGTCCTCGTGAAGAACTTCAGCCCCGGAACAAGAACGAATTATCTTCTTGTCATCCTTACAGACCTTCGTGACAAAATTTTGGAAGCATGCCACGACGACCCGTCCTCCGGACATCTCGGCACAGCTCGCCCTATTGGAAAAATCAAGACAAAGTACTACTGCCCCAGCCTTGCATCCAACGTAACCCACTGCGTCTGGAGCTGGCGTGACTGCCAGTGACGAATAACGCCACCGACGAGACCCGCCGGATTTCTGCAGCCTGTCGCCGTCCCATCTAGGCCCTTCCAACAGATTGGAATGGACCTTCTGGGCCCTGTCCCTACGTCACGGTCAGAAAACAAGTGGATTGTCGTAGCAACAGACTACATGACGCGCTAGGCAGAGACCACCGCTCTTCCGAGGGGGACTGCACAAGAAGGCGCCAAGTTTTTTATAAACCAAGTTATGCTGCGACATGGAGCCCCTGTAGCCCTAATCAAGGACCGCGGAACGGCCTTCACTGCGGAGCTTATGCAAGGAATCTTACGCTACAGCAACACGGACCACCGAAGAACGACGGCGTACCACCCCCAAACGAACGGACTAACGGAACGTTTGAACAAGACGATTGCGGATAAGCTGTTTATATACGTCGACGTTGAGCATAAGACTTGGGACGAAGTGCTACCGTACGTCACCTTTGCGTACAACAGGGCTATCCAGGAAACTACGCAGATTACAGCGTTCGAGCTTGTCTGCGGAAGACGGCCGACTACGATGCTTGACGCCATGCTTCCCCATGTGGAACACGATGACCTCAACGCCGACGTCCAAGGATACCTTCAGCATGCAGAGGAGGCCCCACAGCTCACTCGAGTTCGCACAATGAACACGCAGCTGGTGGATGCGAGACGCTACATCCTCCGACGCCGAGACGCCGAGTACCGTCCAGGGGATTGTGTGTGGATTTTGACTCCCATTCGATGACGCGGACTCAGCCAGAAGCTTCTATGACGGTATTTCGGACCCTACCGCATTCTACAAAATGTTGCCAGCTTACCTACGAGGGGATCCCCGATGGTTATTCCGGAACATTACGAGGACGCACGCGGCCCAAAGTCGTCCACGTGGTTCGCTTAAACCTTTCTACGCACGATGGCAGACATTTATTTTTTAATTGTTTGGACTATCGCTTATGTTATCATCGGGTCGATGCAGTCTTAGAGGGGGGTAATGCCGCGAACCATGTATTGGGTTTGTTTATTTGTGTTTTGCTTTTGCCGCCCGCCTGCGCCGGTCTATGTTTTCGGTGTTGCCTGCGGGCTAACGGAGGCGCGTGGTCCATTCTTTCTTTCTGTGCCGCATGTGTTATCGCTTCTGATAGGGAGAGCGTTCCGAGCTGAAGTGAACAGCCTAGGATAATCTTCGTTGATCTACAGTGTTATCGATACACTTCTGCTATTCGAGAAAACCTCGCACCGATTGATAAATTCCCGCAGAGCAGATGCCGCGGCATGCGAATCTTCGAGGATTGCTTGCGCACGTCACTTTGCTGACCTCTGTGTCACCGCATGTGTATTGTTTGAGTTGTTAGGGGAGCACAAGTTCGCTCCAATAAACGTGTTTTCCTTGAAGACAACTGCGTCGTTTTTGACTTCGTGACAATATCAGTCTTCAGTGAAAATTTGTGCTTGCAGCACAGGAAAGTGAGAACCCATTATACTTCACTTTTGTGCGGTGATAACCAAGTTGTGCTCGAACCATCCGGATACTGTTCAGTACGTGTATTGATTGAGCGAATTCGGCACTACCTCCAGTGCGAGGACTTGTCGATTTGCTTTCACGAAATCATTTTATGGTAAGACGTTCTCTCATCCGCCAACGCTGTCATCTTCTGCCAGTACACGGACATTCAAAACACCGCTACAGACCGTATGGAAAGTTCGAATGTCCAAGAGCGGTGCTTGCTGACTAGCGCGGATTACTTTCTCAGCCCTAGATATGAGACGACAATTTTTGTTCATGGTGGAAAGTGTTCTGATGGTGACATGCTCATCCTGCCCTGCTCTCGGCTCCTCCCACGAGGTATTGTAATAGCCACCTGTCGTGTGCGGTTTACTGAAGGGTCGGCCGCGCTCGTTGCCATGAACACTAGCCCTCAGGCAATCAAATTCAAATTCAAATTCGCCCTATGACCCACCACACCCTGCTTTATCCGCCCCTATCAGCTCCGACCTCTCTCCGGAACAAGCCAATTCTTTGCTGGACCTCCTACAAAGGCACAAATCGATATTCGATTCTCAAAGTATCACCCTCGGTTAAACATCCGTAACCACTCATCGAATTGAAACAGACGGTTCACAGATCATTCGCCGCCGACCATACCGCGTCTCTTCTTCTCAGCGGAAAGTCATTAATAAAAACGTCGCCGACATGCTCCAGAGGAAATTTATTCGTCCATCAAACAGTCCTAGTCATCTCCTGTTATCTTAGTGCAGAAAAAAGACGGATCCGTTCTATTTTGTGTTGACTACCGCGCACTGAATCGAATCACACGAAAAGGTGTTTATCCAATGCCTCGCATCGATGATGCCTTGGACTGTGTACAAGGAGCGGAATATTTTTCTAGTATCGACCTTCGATCTGGTTATTGGAAAATTCCAATGCATCAGGCGGACAAAAAAACACAGTGTTTTTTACTCCTGATGGACTATATGAGTTTAATGTGATGCCCTTCGGGCTATGAAACGCTCCTGCAACTTTCGAGCAGATGATCGACACTTTTCTCCGGGGTCCTAAATAAAAAACGTGTCTATGTTATCTCGACGATATCGTTATTTTTCTTCAACCTTCACTGAATGCTTACAGCGGCTGGATGAGGTACTAACATGCCTTGCCAATGCTGGCCTTCAGGTCAACACCAAAAATTGCCGTTTTGCCTCTCGAAGCATACATGTTCTCGGAGACGTCGTCAGTCACGACGGGATTAGGCCCAACCCAGACATGATTGCTGCTGTGGTAAATTCCACGGCCCCAGCAGCAAAAATCTCCGGGTAGCTTTCTTGGTCTGGCGTTTTACTTTCGGCGCCTTGTCCAGAATTTCGCTTCCATAGCTTCGCCCCTCAACACACTCCTTACACTGGAACTCCCTTCGTCTGGACAGATGATTGTGAAGCAGCTTTCCAAAAGCTGAAGACCGGGCTTACCTCTGGGCCGGTCCTATGCCATTTTGACGAGTCCAGACCTGTAATTCTCCACACGGACGCCAGTGGCCACGGACTTGGCGCGTTCTACTGCAGTCGGATAGCAAAAGATCGAGAGCGCGTTATTTCTTACGCCAGTTGTTCCCTAAGTACTGCTGAGAAACATTACACCATCACTGAGCAGGAGTGTCTCGCTGTGGTTTGGGCCATCCAAAAATTTCGACCATACCTCTACAGACGCCACGTAATATTAGTGACTGACCATCATGCGTTATGCTGGCTGCAGACACTCAAAAATGTATCAGGGTGCCTCGGACACTGGTTTCTCCGACTTTAGGAGTATGACTTCACCTTCAACTACAAATCCGAGAAAGACCACCTCGACGCGGACGCACTTTCTCAGTGCCCTCTTCATTCGCTTTCTCAGTGCCCTCTTGAGTTGTCTATGGCTTCAGCGTCATCGTCACCCGATACCGCCGTCCCTATCAAAACCGTCAACCACACAGCATTTAATGACGGCCTGTCTCATTTGGAAGAGAAACACAATAAGCAACAAGTTTTAGGTGATATGCACACACGTTATCTAAACCAGCTGAAGTATCCTTAAGGGTAAGAAGCGTGGCACGAACTTCATCAGGAGTGACAGGAAAAAGATAGAAATTATGTGAAGACTGACATATATTAACATTTGCTACTGATTGGCCTGCTGCAGGTAAATTTGAGAAATAGTCACTGAAAGCATTAGCAATATGATCCGGTTGATGAAAGGTACGACCGTCATGAATAATTTTAGAAATAGGGGCATTACGTGAAGCAATATTTAAGAAATTGTTTAAAAGCTTCCATTGCATTTTTGGATTGTTCTTGAATTTACTAAATTCCTTTTCCTAGTAGCGTGTTTTTGCGTCTTTTAACATAAAATTGAGGATATTACTATAGTTTTTGTAGCGATTAGCAACAGCTAAATTAAACGGCTTCTTTTTAGTTTTCTTATACATATTTGCCTTTTTCTGTATGCATTCTAGTAACTTTTGCGTTACCCACGGGTTACTCGGGTATTTATGCCTTTTTTTACATTTGTTTATTTTTGTGTTTAACGAAACAGCCCCTAGAAAGAGGTTACAAAACTTCTGCAGCGCTTCATTCGGGTCATGCAAAGAATCAATTACAGATGAATCAGTTTTTTCTATCGAATGAGTGAATTCTTCTTTGTTAAGTGCAGAGGTGAAAAAAGAGGGAACAGAGTTTTGTGCGTTAGTGGCAAACGTAAGAAATATCGGGTAATGATCTGAAATGTCGCAACTTACTACGCCAGATTCAGGTGCCGGAAATACATTAGACAGGGAGTTGTCAAGAAGAGTTTGCGTTACGCTTCTTGTGGGATGCACAATTAAAGATTCGTAACAAATCCACTAAAACAATTGGTGTACGCTAAATATGAGTTCGAGGTAGTATCGAGCAAGTTAGTATTGATATCACCGACAATTACTGCGCACTTATTTTCAGCGGATACCTTATTGAATACCCAGGCTAAACCGAGCACGAAATCAGGAATGGAAGAAGATGTGGAGCGGTATATACTGCCCATAACAATATTTTTATGGCATTCTGGAAAAAATGATTCATCTATTTCGATCCAGACTGTCTCACACTGAGGGTTGTTGATAAATAGGGCCTGGCGACGTGAGTATTTTATTTCTGGAGAAATAAAAATAGCAGCGCCTACGTGAATACTTAACATGCGATGGCAATGTTCGGCCTGATAGGACGGGAAGCCATATAAATCACAATTGGCGTTGCACAACCAAGTTTCAGAAATACAAATGACAGAAAATGAATGATGAAGTGAAGCCATAAAGTTATTAATAGCGTCATAGTTTTCCGAAGACTTCTGGCATTAAAATGGATAACAATTCTTTCCTAAGAGTACATTTTTCCGTTCATCTGGAGATAAAAGACATTGGAAGGGTGGGAAGGAGCGTGTGCGCGAAAGACTGGCTCAGGTGAAGATGCGCAGGTCAGCCTCACTGACGATGCGATTGACTTTGCAGTATTCGTTCATTCGTGCCAAGATCTGACAGTTATCCGTCCAAAGGAACTGCCACTTTTTTTTTCTTTTTAAGAGCCAGTGCTTTCGCAAACAAACGCTTCTTCTCAATTGTAAGGTGGTCATTCACAAAAACGGGTTCTTTTTATCTCCCCATTCAGGCTCCTCCACGTCCACTTCGCGGTCTCCATTTTGCAGAATAAGGTATGCATTCATCATCATCATCATAACCAGCCTATCTACGCCCACTGCAGGGCAAAGGCCTCTCCCATAATTCTCCAATTATCTCGGTCCTGTGCTAACTTTGACCAATTTATCCCTGCAAACTTCTTGATCTCGTCTGACCATCTAACTTTCTGCCGCCCCCTGCAGCGCTTGCCTTCTCTAGGGATCCACTCTGTTACCCTTAATGACCAGCGGTTATATTGCCTTCGCATTACATGCCCTGCCCACGTCCATTTCTTCTTCTTAATTTCTACTAATATGTCTTTAACACCAGCTTGCTCCCTGACCCACTCCGCTCTCTTCTTGTCCCTTAATGTTACACCTATCATATTCCGCTCCATTGCCCGCTGAGTCATTCTCAATTTAAGTTGAACCCTCTTAGTGAGCCTCCAAGTTTCTGCCCCGTAGGTGAGTACCGGTAAGATGCAGCTGTCATACACTTTCTTCTTCAGCGACAATGGTAGGCTGCTACTCATTATCTGAGAATGTCTGCCATATGCACCCCACTCCATTCTGATCCTTCTAATTATCTCTGCCTCATGGTTGGGATCCGTGGTTACAGCTTGACCTAAGTAGATATATTCGTTTACCACTTCCACTGCCTCGCCACCTATGTCAAACTGCTGTGCTGTCCCGAGGTTATTGATCATTACTTTAGTTTTCTGCATATTAATTTTCAGGCCCACGGTTCTACTCTGTTCGCCCAGTGCGGAAAGCATGCTTTGCAATTCGACCTCCGAGTTACTTAGCAAGGCAACGTCATCAGCAAATCTGAGGTTACTGAGGTATTCTCCATTAACCCTTACTCCCACCTGATCCAAATCCAACGTTTTGAATACTTCTTGTAAGCATGCTGTGAATAACATTGGAGAGATTGTGTCTCCTTGTCTGACACCCTTCCTTATAGGTATTTACTGCTCTCCCTATGGAGGATGATGGTAGCTGTAGACCCATTGTAGATATCCTCTAGTATTCTTACATAATGCTCATTTACCCTCTGGTTCCGTAATGCCTGAATGACTGCTAGGGTTTCGACCGAGTCAAATGCTTTCTCATAATCTATGAAGGCTATATATAGAGGTACAGTATACTCAGCGCACTTCTCTATCACCTGATTGATCGTGTGAATATGGTCCATTGTTGAATAACCTTTACCGAACCCTGCTTGTTCTTTAGGTTGACTGAAATCTAAGGTTACAGAGATTCGGTTAGCGATTACCTCGGTAAATACCTTGTAGACGACTGACAGTAAGCTGAACGGCCTGTAATTTTTCAAGTCCTTCATGCCGCCTTTGTTATGGATTAGGATGATGTTCGCGTTCTTCCAAGATTCCGGTACCATTGCGGTCATTGGGCATTGCGTATACAGGTTTGCCAGTTTTTCAAGTACAATTTCTCCGCCATCCTTCAAGAGGTCTGCTGTTATCTGATCCTCACCAGGTGCTTTGCCCCCTTTCATTTTCTTTCAAAGCCTTCCTTACTTCTTCGGTCGTTACTGGTGGGATGTCTATCTCCTCTGAACTACTGTCTCGTTCGGCATTATCCTGTATGTCCCGGCTGCTGTACAGATCCCTATAGAACTCCTCGGCCACTGTGACTATTTTATCCCTATTTGTGATGACATTGCCTTGCTATTCTTTAAGTGCATACATCTGATTTTTCCCCACGCCAAAACGTCTCTTCACTGCTTTGAGGCTACCTCCATTCTTTACAACGTATTCGATCCTCTCCATATTATACTTTCGTATATCAGCTGTCTTACGCTTATTGATTAACTTCGAGAGCTCGGCTAGTTCTATTCTGTCAGCTGCAGTAGAGATTCTCATAGTTTGCGTTTCCTGATTAGATCTTTCGTCTCCTGTGAAAGTTTACCAGTATCCTATCTAGCCATAGTGCCCCCGACTTCTAGTGCGCACTCCGTGATAATGCGAGTAAGGTTGTCGCTGGCTTCCTGTGTCGTAGGCTCGGCTTCCTCATTAAGGGCGGAATATCGGTTCTGCAGCGCGATCCTGAATTCTTCTACTTTACGTCTTATTGTTACCTCATTTATCGGCTTCTTTCGTACTAGCTTGTTGCGGTCCCTCCTCAAATCTAGCCTAATTCGAGAACTTACCATACGGTGGTCACTATACCTTACTCTTCCGAGCACTTCCACATCCTGCACGACGCCAGGGTTATCGCATAATAGGAAGTCTATTTCATTTTTGTGCTCCCCATCCGGGCTCCTCCACGTCCACTTCCGACTCTCCCGTTTACAGAAGAAGGTATTCATTATGCGTAGGTTATTCCGTTCTGCAAACTCAACTAGTAGGTCCCCCCTGCTATTTCTACATCCCAGACCATAGTTCTCAACTGCCTTGTCTCCAGCCTGATTCTTGCCTACTTTAGCATTGAAGTCCCCCATAACTACGGTACTGTGTTTTTACTTTGGCCATTGCCGATTCCACATCTTCATAGAAGCGTTTCACTACTTGGTCGTCGTAGCTGGATGTGGGCGCGCAGCCCTGTACCACCTTGAGTTTGTACATCTTATTGAGCCTAATTACAAGACCTGCTTCCCTTCGTTAATGTATAGTATTCCTCTATACTGCCAGCTATGCTTTTATTTGCAAGAAATCCCACTCCCAGTACTATTCTTTCCACTAGACCACGGTAACGTAGGTCGTGTTTATTCTTAAGCATCGCAAAGGCTTCACCCGTTCCTCGTAACCTCACTAAGCCCTATGACATCGCATTTTATGCTCTAATTCCTCGAGCAACACCTCTAGACTCGCGTAAGTAGAAAAGGTACTCCTGTTAAACGTTTCCAGATTCAGGTTCCAATGGCGGCCTGTCCGGGTCGTTGTGGCCGTTACTACACCAGGGGGGCCAATCCTGCTCTGGTGAAGGAGTGCGTTACCGGCAATGGTCGCCGGGGTCAGGCCACACCCCAAGCCCCATTCTGCAATTCCATCAACACGCGGATTTTTTTAATTTAGGTGGGAATTGTCCGGCACCGCAATTCGAACCACGGTCCTTCTGCACGCGAGGCGGATGCTCTGCGTCTACGTCACCGCTGCCACCTTGTATATTATATATACGAAATGCACGGGCAGGGTAACCCTCGACAGGCAAAACGATAAACTCCCGATACAAAAGGCAGTAAGACAGGGAGATTCCACATCTCGCCAAACGTTTTCACGGCATATTTGTAGGGGGTGTTAGGAAGCTTGACTGGTAAAAAAGAGGATTAAGGATAGAGGCTGAATACTTGTGGATTCGGCAGCGTATTACTGAGTGAGACAGCAGAATAGCTCCAAACAACGGTTGAGCAACTTCACTCAGGAAGCATGGCCGTGGGGCTAACAATGAATATAAATAAATCTAAAGTAATAAGGAATACGCCTGCGCAAAATGTCCTCTTACGCTCAGGAAATGAAACGCTAAAAGAAGTAAAAAAATACAATTACCTCGGACCGATGCTTATTGACGATTCCAACACGAGACAGAAATCCTGCACAAATACGCATGCGTTGGGAGCACACAGCACGTTTTCTGAAATAATGAAGGGTAAGTTACCTCTGCCAGTCAAAAAAAAATCTACAATCGAGTGCTTACTGCCGGTTAATACATATGGAGCTTACACTTGGCGCCTGAAGGAGTAACTCGAAAGGAAACTTAGGCCGGCTCAATGTGTCATTGAACGAATAATATTAGGAGTAACACTCAGACAAAGAAAACGAGCTTCCTAGGTCAGAGACAAGACTAGAGTAGAAGATCATCATAATCGCCAGCCGTTGTACGCCCAATGTAGCGCAAAGGCGTCTCCCATTCATCGCAAATTAACCCGAGCCTGTTCTAACTGCGACCAGTTTATCCCTGCAAACTTCTTGATCTCATGTGCCCATCTAACTTTCTGCCTCCCACTGCCACGCTTGCCTTCTCTAGGGATCCATTCCGTTACCCTTATCGATTAAAAGTGATCTTGCCTTCGCATTACATGCCCTGCCCACACCGATCCCTTCTTAATTTCTGCTGATATATCCTGAACACGCGTTTGTTCCCTGACCCACTTCACTCTCTTATCCCTCTTTGTAACACCTATCACTTTGCGGTCCATCGCTCGCTGAGTCGTCATCAATTTAAGTTGAACCCTTTTAGCGAGCCTCCAAGTTCCTGCCTCGTAGGTTGAGTACCGGTCAGATGCAGCTGTCGTACGCCTTCTCGTTCAGGGAAAGTGATGGGCTGCCATCCATTATCTGGAATGTCTGCCGAAGGTATTGCACCCCATTCTTAAGCTTCTAATTAGCAAGGCCTAATGATTGAGAGCCGGTATCACAACTTGGCCTAAATAGATATACTCGCTTACCACTTCGACTGTCTCACCTCCAATCTCAACCGGCTGTGCTCTTCCGAGGTTATTGATCATGATTTTAGTTGTCTGGATATTATTTTAGGGTCCACGGTTCTACTCTGCTAGTCCATTGCGGTAAGCATGCTTTGCAATTCGTCACCCGAGTAACTTAGAAAAACAACGTCATCAGCAAATCTCAGGCCAATGAGGTTTTTACATACCCTTAAGCCAGCCTGTTCCTAATTCAATTTTCTCGGTACTTCTTATAAACATGCTGTAAATAACATTGGAGAGATTGTGTCTGCTTGTCTGATGCCCTTCCTCATAGGTATTTTGCTGCTCTCCTTATGGAGGATGATGGTAGGTGTGGACGTGTAGCGCCACCATCATCTTCACCAGCGTCACGATCATCATCAGCAGATCGGCCAGCTCGCGGCTAGAACAGATTCGCCACACCTCGGGAACGGCACCCTCGTTCTACGCGCCTCATCATGTCCATGGCATAGCCAACGCAACCGAAATAAACGTGGGCTCGGCCGCACCGCCTCATCGGCCGCCTACAGACGCATTGTATCTACCCTACAGTATTCTTACGCAATGGTTGTGTACACCCTGGTTCAGCAATGTCTGAATGACTGCTAAGGGTATGACCACACTTCTTCATCACCTGATTGATAATGTGAATATGATTCATTGTTGAATACTTTTTACGAAACCATGCTTGTTTTTTAGGTTGACTTAATCTATTGTGGCGGAGATTCTGGTAGCGATTACCTTGGTGTGTTCGTTGTGGACGACTGACAGTAAGCTGATCGGCCTGTAATGAAAGGGTCCTTCATGAAATCTAGCCTAATGCGATATTTTACCATACGGTGGCTGCTGCACCTCACCCTTCCTAGCGCGTCCGCATCCTGCACGAGACAAGGGTTTACGCGTAGTATGAGGTATATTTCATTTATATGCTCCACATTCGGGCTCCCCCACGCCCACTTCCGGCTCTCCCGTTTGCAGAAGAAGGTATGTACGATGCGTACATTATTTCACGTGGCGAACTCCACTAATGAGTTCCCTGTGTTAATTATACAGAACAGACCATAGTTCCCAACTACCTAGTCTCCAGCCTGCGTCTTGCCGACGTTAGCATTGAAGTCTCCAATAACTACAGTATCAAACTGTTTTTGGTTTAGCCATTGCCGATTCCATATCTTCATAGAGGCGTTCAACTTGCTGGTCGTCGTGGCTGGATATAGCCGCGTAGCCCTGTACAACCTTGAATTTTTACCTTTCAATAGCGTAATTAAGAGACCGGCTACCGTTTTGTTAGTGCTATAGTGTTGGGCTATGTTTCCAGCTATGCTTTTATTGAGTAGAAATCGAACTCCCGGTTCCCTTGTGTCCACGGGAGCACGGTAACATAATACGTGTTCATTTTTCAGCGCTGTAAAGGCTTCACCTATCCTCCTATCATCACTAAGTACTATGACATCCAATTTAATGTACTGTATTTTCTTTAGCACCTCTAGACTCCCCTCGCGAGATAAAATTCTGGCATTAAATGCTGTCAGGTTCCGATTCTAATGGTAGCCTGTCAGGATGCACGGATTCTCCGCAGCCTTTGCTGCATCACAGGTCTAACAGCCGCTGTGCTCAGTTGCTGCGCAGCCACTGAAGACTGAGTGCCGTGGAATAATTGGCCTATTCCTGGGAGGTTGTGGCCATTGTTACACCAGGGTGCCCAATGGCCACTGGGATCAGGCCGCACCGCAAGCCTCCTGCGCCATACCATCAACACGCCAGTTTTTGTAATACGGTCCTTTTTTAACACCGTCCTTCTCACGCGAGGCGGACGCTCTTCCTCTACGCCTTCGTTGCACCTCTCTCAATATATATACTTTGCAAGGAAAATATAGGACACATGAGACCATCAGGGTATGTACCATGCACAGGCATCAGCCATATGGAAAAGCTGCCCAATCTACCTGTGCGGGTATGCTTTCACGCCGGTGTCAGCGGAATAAGCAGTACGGCACGAGAGTCCCAGCCTGACGTGTCTGTCAGCGTGGTCGCTTGCTTCTAAGCTGCTTAGTTTTTAAGTGCGAATGCACTTCTTCAGCGACCCTGAATCACGCGTCCACCGCCGTCCGTCCGTCCGCAGCCTAGCAACGGAGCTAGCCAGCGTGCCTAGCAACGGCGCCGGATTTCCGACGCGTGAGGGCGCTCGCGTAGCGCCTCCTCTCCCCCCTCGCCTACTCTCCAGCTCGCAACACCCTCTCTCGGCGCGCCAGCCAGGCCACTACACTATATAAAAAATAACAGCATCCGGCGCCCGGTTTCGATCCGAGGACCTTGCGGCCGCAGCGCGACGCTCTACCGACTAAGCCACGGAAGCCACGCTGATTTCAGAGGTATAGGAACGCTCCTTATATCGTTAACGCATTCAAACTACGTCGTCAGCGGCGTTGCGTTGGCTACTCAGCGGCGTTATAGCGGCTTGATAACTGCGTGGTGTACACGTGATACTACAAACCCGATGGAAGAGATGGAAGAGAAGGCGGCGAGGCGGTGGGCTGCGGGTGCCGAGCGCAAGCGCCGCAAGCGGGCCGACAACCGTGCATTCGCACTTTCACAATCTCCCCCTCGGGGAAATGCGGGTGAATTTTTTGCTTTCCTGTTCCAGGTAATCGGCCAACCTTCAGGAGGATTAGCGGTTGTTTCCCGTCATTCTTTCGGTCTGTTCTTTTCTATCAGGTTGCTGGTTTCTGCACCCAGAGGTCTTTTGAGTCCCTTGGCCGGGGGAGTTCCCCTTGGGCGGCCTCTATTCGTCAGCAGGACGTACAATTGGAAGCCATAATTCGCAGTGTGGTGGGCAGCATCCCCGTGGCCCTGCTGCCAGTGAGTCGCGGATTCATCTGGCTGAAGAACACGCGGGCTGTACAGGTGGCACTTCGAGCGACGACTGAGAAGTTCGAGCACATTACGGAGGTTCGCCCGTTTGGCAAACGTGGCGTCTTCTGCCGATCGTCACACGAGACCTGTGTCGCTTACCTCTTGAAATGCACACTTTTTGCCTCTCTTCAGGTGCGTGCATTTATCTCCCCTCGTGATAACACCTTAAGAGGTGCTGGAGAAGCTTTCGGCAGCAGGAGTCACACCAGTTTACCGCTGCAGCCGTGTTGTAGAGAAAAACAGGGTGCCAACAGAATCACTCATCACTACATTTGTTGGGACCACACGTCCATCTGAGAAAAAAGTATGTCCACTCATTTACCGTGTGGAGCCTGTCTCTCCCCGGCCTCTTCAGTGCCACAGCTGTTGTTGTTTTGGCCACACATTCAAGGCATGCAAATCGTCTCCCCGAGTCGTGCATGGGGTGAGGGTCATTCTGTCGACCTGTGCACAGCCCCAGATGCCAAATAACGTTTATGTGGAGTGGCACACCCAGCTGACTATTTAAACTGCCCTGCTAAAGCTCAAGAAGTTTAAGTTCTTGAAGTAATGCGTAAGCGTCGCTGGTCGCGCGGGGATGCTGTTGCCATTGTCAAAGAAAGGACTCATGGTTACGCTGGAGTTACGGCCAAACACTCCATCACTAGCTGATCCAGCTGTAGTGAGTACCATTGTTGCAGCGGTGGAAAAAGCCTTTGCCAAGCTCCAACAGCCTTCCTTCGCTTACTCAGCTTTTGCTTCCGCTGTTGCAGCGGCTGTTGAGAAGGGTGTCTCTTCAGTAATCACCGAAATAACTTCCGGCATAATCAGTGCCTGTCTCGCACAGTGGTGACTCAGCTGGTGCCATATGTGCAGCCCGATCCGCTTTTGGGTACCTCTTCTTCCCAAGTGATTCGACAAGTTTCCACCGCCCCTGACAGGCCGCTATTCTCAGCAGCAAATATTGCCTCAAATTCTGTTAACGTCTTGCCTGCTCTCACTACTTCTGTGCATGGATCGGAACGTCTTACTTGCGCTGAGGCTGGTACTTCGTCTGTACGTGGTCCTACGGTCGACACAAAGTATTTGTCCCCCCCCCCCTTCCGCCCTCTTCAGATTCGGACATGGAACTTCAAGCTTTGCCTATAAAGTCTGTTCATCAGTCTAGTAAACGTTCCGGATCACCTAGTACTGAAGCCCTGGAAGTGCAGCCAAAAGCGAAATCCAATAAAGATAAATCTGTTTCAAAGCCCAATGATCAGATATTTCTCAGAGGTTTTGTAAAAGTTCTTCAGTGGAATTGTCGCTGTGTTTCAGCTGGCTTTGAGGTTTTACATTGCTTGTACTCTCAATTTTCCCCAGGCGTAATTTTGCTACAGGAAAGCTGCCTGAGTAGCAACTACGAATTGGGTCGTTAAAATTACCGCACCTTAAACTAGACAGACCAACCCGAGGTGGTGGTCTCTTATGTTTGATATCAACAAAGTTTTCACAAAACGCAAAAGTGTCCTTCCAACTTCAACGCCCAGACTGTGAAATTTTAGTGCTTGAATTAAAGCTAGCTGGTTGCCTCCCTTCTCATTAGCCAAAATTTACTTTCCTAGTGGTGTCGTCGGTTTCGAACCACTTAATTTGGCTATTACTTCGGCTCTACCTCCTATTATCTTTGCGGGAGAATTTATTCCCTACTTCGTTACTTGGGGCTTCCAGACGGATTCTTGCGGTAATCACTTGTTGCATTGGACTACAGATAGCAAATTAGCATGCATAAATTCGGATTCTCCAACATACCTTAAGGGAGAAACGCAATCTGTTTTAAATTACAATATAACTTCTCGAGGTGTTTCAGTGCCTTCTTGGTCGACTGTTGATGGCGGGTCTAGTAGTTGTCACATCCCAATAGTTTTTGACATCGGGTGTCCCATCCGTTTAGATAATCGCCACAGCTGATCTTTTGTTAACTATAAAAGGTTTCAAATCTCTCTGAAGGAGTCCATGTTCTCTCTGGTTGCACAAAACGAAGCTGAATGTGCGACAGGTCTTTGTTCCGCCCTTTCCACTTCAGCTCAGTCGTCATGTCGAAGAAGTCAGTATCGCCTAGTCCCTGGTGGGGCGAAGAATGTTCGCGCAGCTTTAGACGTAGAAAAGTGGTCTGGAAGAAACTTTGCCAGAACCTATTCCCGCCTAACTAGTGCAATAACAAATATTTTTCAGCGGTATTCAGTGGTACGCCGTTCTGCACAACACTGTTTCGTACCAATGCTTTCGGAAAACGAAACTGAAAGCATAATGGCTGACTAAATAGCGAGGGCAGCCGCCTGCTCCGCATTGTATAAAAGCTGTAGTCTGCATTTTGCAAGTACGATGAACGCAGGGATAGCTTGGATTTACGTTTATCTCGTGTTCTCAACTACTTCGGAACTGCGTATTTTAGGAAAACATCCATAGATCCTTCACCAATGAGCTCTCGCCGTTCACCACTTTTGTGACGTCACAAACCATACTACCAGGACGCGTACGGGACTTTGTCCCCTGCTTGCACGTTACTGGCGTTTTCTGCCGTATTAAACAAGTGGTACTTGCGAGAATGGTGGATTTTGGTTCTCGGCACCGTAATCCGTCAATTCCAGCCAACCTATTTACGCCCTTCAGTTTGCATTTAAGCATCACCTAATTGACTTGCCATACTGTTGCACATCCGTAGTGTACACTTTATTTTTTGCTTTCCCTAGCTCGCACTTTTCGTAATTTTAAAGGGGATGCCTTCCCATTGTAGTTAGAATTAACGAGCAATCACCAGCAGTTGAAAAATACATTGGGTTACCTAACCAGTGATTTTAAAAATATATGGTTTTGCGATAATGGAAACATATATAAGACTTTACGAGTGCCCTTGCGTGCAATAAGGAGCTTCGGGCTTCGCGTTACAGCACTTCAAGTATCATAGGCATGTTTAACTATTGCGATGCTGAATACATAGCAGACGAAGTTGCTAGCGATATTTTTAGACAGTCCTTGCTCATCTTATATTTTTTTCAAACTATAGCGCTTCTAGATTTAGGGTATTTCGATTCAACAATGCAACTTACGTTCTTAATCGGGAAGTTCTGGACTGAATCTTCAATTTTGCATTCTAGGGAGGCGCCCTCTTGTGCTTGGCATCCAGTCACCAGCAAGATAACGAGAAAAGAAAAGAGCGACTGAGTGTTCATGCTAAAACTCAGTGTTCGTACCGTTACAAGTCGAGCCATTTCAGTATTTATAGCCAAAATCAACGCAAGCCCTCGTGACCCGAACAAAACAAACTCAAATCAAAGAGACAATGGGGAGACGGCAGGATTGATTTGTGTGTATATTTTTAGTTGAAGCGTCACCGCGATATATTATATTCGCCTTGCAATACTTTCTCTCACCTCCAACTGACAGGACAAATATTTATGTATCTTAGAAGAATACAAATACTTATTGATTCAACCACCTGAGGTGCAGTTCTCATAATACCCACTCGTAGATGGCCCAGTTTTCTGTGGCAATAAATAATAGGCGCAATGGCTGCAAAAACGTTGTCAGTAAACCGTTCTTTGTGGCATTAATATAATAATCAGAATCATTATTCTCAGCCTACTCATGTTTACTCCGAAAAGAAGCCGGTTACCATTGACTTCCAAACCCTCTGCCGTGCTCTTCTCATAGGTTTCTTCATGGAGCCCTCCATCGTGTTATAGGCCTCCCTTTTTTATTCCTGTCTCTTGGTATCGACTTCGTTGCTATGGAGCTCCACCAGTTTTAATTATTGTCGCTACGCGGCGAGCTCATGCTATTTCTTTTCAATATGGGAGTGATTTCTCGGCTCCGTGAATTTCTCGTGAATTCTGAAAGCAGCTTCGTCTGATTCAGCATAACGGTAAAGAAAAACAACAGGAATATTATCTGGCCCTGGTGATGACTTTAGCTTTAGGTTGAGAAGCATGGAAACGATTCCCTCATAACTAAAAAAATTCGGACTCACGTCGGTAGAATTAACTATCTGGTCGATGCTGTGTCGCCGATCAGGTTCAGAGAAAACGGACTGGAAGAGGCGATTAAATGCTACTACATCCCCTTCCTGAAACAGGATATCGGTTTCAGTTTTTTTTAAAGTTTACTTGTTAAGAGTAGGAAAATAAAGCCACTGGCCAAGAGCACATCAACAGCTGCTTGGCAGAATCCGAACTGTTATATTTAAAATGGACCCCTCAAGACTGAAGTGAGCACCAAACAGTGCAAGTGATTAGGAACAGTTGCACGATTTTTTGTGCTCCAGGAGAAGCCAACATAATGGCAGTGAAGGAAGTAGTTCTTGAAAACACTTGTCTTAAAGAAGTATAAATAATCCTGACACCCAAGGGAGAGGGAGATAAACATATATTTATCGTAAAGGGAAATGAGTAAGACCGGCAGCGGTCAGCCTCCCAAGTCCAGGAGTCCGTGCTGATTCCGGTGCCCGGTCGACCATAGCTTGCTGTTGCTCCGGAGCCGAGCTGGTAAGCACAGACTCCCACTGCTCAGGAGATGGGTTGAGGAAGAGTTTAGGGTTGTCTGGGCATGAATGCACTAAGTGGTAGTCAGTGAGAGGGATGTTGCAAGTGCGGAGGTCAGGTTATTGAAGTGCTTAAACTTTATTTCGTTGGTATCATAATAACAATATTCTCGCAAAATAATGATCTGGTTTTTCATACACGAGGTATGCTTGCTTTGGAATACTATGTTCAGCTTATCCTTCTACATGCAATCAATCAGGCACCACCCTCTGCTTTTGGCTTCCTCGGGTTTCAATAAAACCCTTGCTAAAAGTTTCGGGAAAAGCCAGCTTGCTCCAGAAGTATTTTAAAAAAAAGACAAGCTTGACAGCGAAAAAATTTGCTACAGCTTTGGGTACTCATTAATAATGTGCAGGTTTGCCGTGCTGTTGAGAAAGCAACAAGAGAGCAGGCAAATCGACGACATGGTTTGCTCTCCGAGCAGGAAAGGTGACCGCGTCGAAGGCTCGAGCTGCATGCCACACGTCACTGACGCAACCATATTTAAGACTCGTCAAGAGGATGTGCTATCCGGAGGCTTCTACCTTTTCCTCTCGGGAAACTGAATGGGACCACTCCCATTAGGATGTAGCCAGGAGGCAGCATAAGTTAACTATGTCATCTTCTCACATCAACATTGAGTGCACTGCATCTGGGTTGCACAACTGTTCTCAGTACCCCTTCCCGGTGGCATCGCCTGATGGGGTGATTTCCTGCGAGTGTTGTAGCAAGGGTGCACTCGAGATCAAGTGCCCTTAAACAGCCCAATGTGTCGCGGACGTTTGTAGCGGTAAGCAGGGTATTTTGACCAAGGGTTCAGGTGTCCGCCTTCAACTAAACCGAGGGCATTAGTAATTCTATCAGGTGCAGGTACAGATGTTTGCCACTGGGCTGTGCTATTGTGACTTCGTAGTGTGGGCAGTGCAAGACTGCCACATTGAAAGGATACAGTTTGCCTCTGCCTTTTTCAACAAGATTGTGAACAAATGCCAGCAGTTTTTTGAGCAAGTGTTGCTTCCAGAGATCCTCTTTAAATACTGGGCAGGGATGGGGCAACAGCCAAAGGGCGAGGACAAAGACGTGGGGTCCTGCTACTGTGGTGGCACCAGATCGGGAACAATGGTGGAGTCCCAGAATGCAGGCTGCAAAGGAAAATGTTTTCACCTTGCATGGACTAAAGTAAAGTGTGTACCAAAAAAGAAAAACTCGTTTTGCAAGGACTGCAGGCCTAGGTACTCTGGAAAGTAAAATACGAGACTGGCCACCTTTGCGATGCAACTTTCTTTTAAAAGAGCCTAGAGAATTGGAACAAACATGCTAAACTCGCGTTAGAATCTGTTTCACAATGTGTAAAAAGTTTTTGCAGCTAAGCAGAGTAAGCAAAACAAAACAATTTTTATGACAAGTCTCAGAGAATTTTCACTTTTTCAAGTAATGTCTTAAATTCGGTCATAGTTGTAAACATAACCCTTGTTAGTTTGCAGGGAATCTTCATAATAGGTAGCTGAAAGTCTGTTGCATGATATATGGAATTGCACGTGGATTTTTAAATTCCTGTTCTCCACAGTAGTGTCAGGTAAAGTGATGGACATTGACAATGAATGTCATTATCTTCCAAGTAGTCACTTAATTCCTGTTATAAAGACATTTACAGGAGCATTTTAATGTGCACCCATAACCCAGCCAGTAGATATGTCTAGTACCAGTGGTCATTCTGGTCACTACCTCCTGTATTCGCAGCATTGATGATTCTTGATTGTAGGGTTTAACGCGCCGACGCAGCGCAGGCAATGAGGCGCGCCGTAGTGGAGGGCTCTGGATTAGTTTTGACCACCTGGGGTCTTTACGTGCGCCGAAATTTTGCACACACAGGAGCTTTTGCTTTTCGCCTCGATCAGAAAAGCGGCCGTCGTGGCTGGGAATCGAACCCACGACCTCGTGCTCAGCAGCGCAACGCCTTAGTCACTGAGCCACCGCGGCGGGTGTATTTGCAGCATTGGTGATACCATTTCGGAATACTGCAACTTGCCAAGGAATTTAGTCCTGTCAGTTTTACCTTGCAATCTGATGATACTTTCATTTTTTGCAGTTTCTTTTAGTTGCAAATTAAGTGTACCAAGTAATTTTTTGCGTGTTTGCAATTCAGCAGAAGACTGCACTTACTGGGCACGTCTGGTATTGATGGTCATTTCTCCTCAACACATCCTGTATTTACAGATTTCTTTTCTCACTCCAAAAACTGCATCGGTGAAGCAATTTTGTAAGCCTGCAGCTCGTCGTCTTGTTCAGTTGTTATTAATGTGCTATGTTATAGAAATCACATCAATCTCAATTATCTTTTTAGTTAAAGAGTGTGGCAATATTTTGTGTATTTACCAGAAAACTATTACCTCTCTGTATAATGCCTTTAAATGCCTATTTCTTTGAACTGTTTCAACACTTTTCTGTGTATGATACTGTCCAGTTGCTGTGATTTTTTTAGCATGAGGAAAATGCAAATATCCTTTTAAGCAGTGACATCACAAATTACATACTGTGTGCTGAATAAACGTTTTCTGATGTTGACTAATAACAGCTTTGCAGTGTTTGCTTAAAGACATACCAAAAAAAATAAGTTGCAGATAGTGAATTTTCACTGTTGTAAACGCGATACCCAATACTCTGCTGGGAAAAAACTCGACATTGTGTACATAGAAGGGAACGTATTATCTGGCACACAGCATCACCAAAAAGCAATTTGCATGCCCATCATAGCTAAAACATGCCAACATTACCAGACTCACTGCTACATTGTAATTTTTTTATTCTAAGCATCCCCTTTTATTCACGCCCCTTGCACTTACTATAGATGCACTTACGGTTGATGCACAACGATTTGGAGTATTTAACATTCAATACACCCTTTAATAAAAGGGGGGGTGGGAACTAAGAATTAAGCAAATGGGGCTGTAAAAACTGGAACATTTCATACGGTGAAAGGTGTTCTAGGGCCAGAGACAGATGTGATGATAGTTCCAGGGCGCTTACTACTCTCCCCAAGTAGTAGCTGCGCAGTACGGTCTCCTACTGCTATTAACATTGCAACTTGGTGTGGCTGTGTGAGGACACTGACATAGCATGTGTGCTAGGCCTGCTCCCTCGTGGCACTCTGCAGGAGGGGCGGACAGCTACTGTTACCTGTCCTGGGTAACAGTAGCTGTAGATAATTAGCTGCGACACGAATTTGTCTTGATGTGCCTCCAAACCACAGATTCTCGGGAGGGATACAGATTCAGGTCAGCCGACAGTGTTTGGTGATATCCGTGTAGGACACTACTCTGTTCCTGCCCGACAGCGTGATGAAGCCACCATCCAGATTGACGTGCGCGTGGTCAGTGAAGCCGCAAGCGGCGTTGTGTGCGGATTCACTCCTGGCCAAGCCAAAGAAGGCAGCAGTCCAGATTAGATGTAACTTGCTGGTTCGTTTTTCGGAGTAGAAGCCAAAAAATAGAGGTGCGGACGCCTCTTCGGAGATCTGCCCTGGGGAGAAATTTAGGATTTCAGACTTGGAGGCTTTAATTAACAGCGATGCTGTTGAGCAAATCGTTTCTGTATGGTGCCCGCAGCTTTTAAAATACTACGAAAATGCCCACCGTCCATGCTCGCGTGCCTTAATACGTGTGCATAGTTTGTCGCTGACAGTTGATAGGCCGCGGATAGTTGGCATGGCCGAGGAAAGGAAGAGGCCAGTGTGCTTCGAGAGTCTAGGCATGCAAAGCATCTGCTAGAGACGATAAGTCATGCTTACAGGGCGGCACAAGAAAACGTCGACCAAAACGACGAGTTCACTCTGGCGTTTCTGACCATAAGGCAATGAATTGCCATCCCGCCGACGTCAACCACGGCACCACAGCGACGCTAAAACGAAACTTTGTGTCCGTCAATGACCAAGTCTTGCGCGTGAGCGCACGCTTCTCTGAATTTTTTACTGATGATTTTTGTGAAGGCCACCATTGCCAGTGCAATGGCTGCTGCATCATACACCACTGGGGAGGTCGTGTGGGGCGGGCCAGAGGCAATGGAGTTTCTCTGGTTATTGACTACCGCAACTAATATTACGTCAAGACGAAAATAGTTAGGGTAGCTGCGTCCCTGTAAACCACGTCCCCACATTTAGCTTAGCGCTTTTGCAGAGCTTGGGCCCTGGCCTATCGTCGCTTGACGTTGTAATTGGGGTGCGTTCGCGAGAGGAGAGAGAATGAGGATGCAATGTGCTTAAAATGCGACTCCTTGTTTGGCTGTTAACTAAAGCTCATGCTGCCTTAACCTTTGTAGAAAGTGTACGTCTGAAACATATCCTGGTATGCAGAAAGAGAGTTTTCCTCGATGTTCAAGAACCTTTCGCAGGCATAAAATGAGAGATAATGGTTGGAGAATTTCAATCGTAAGCTTTTTTTCAGGTTTAGAAATGAAAATATTTTTGGCTCTTTTCCACTGTTTCGGAATGTGGCCTCTATCCCAACACATATTGAGCTAATGAGGGACGGCTTCCGAAAAGTCATAACGTAGATTACAAGCATTTGTTCCTTATGTCGTTTTGCCTAAAAGCACATTTTGGTTTGTGCAAAGGGCCGTAATGGCAGCCGCGTACCTTGGCCGAAGTAATGTTGCAGAGGGCATTATTCCGGCTCGAGTAGGGGGGCAGTACCTTGGCACCACAGCTTGCAATATAAATATCCTGAATAACCTTCAGTAGTTCTGTGTCCGTGCTACACAACTGATAGGGAATGACACTTATGGCGAATCCCATTGGGAGAGCAGGAGATTTCAAAAGCACTCTGAAAGTGCTCTCTTCTGAGCAGGCGTGTTTTAGTGGTCGAACAGGAGTAGGAGCACTGTCATCCAGTGGTAGTGCGATACCACTTTCGGTGCTCCTAGAGCAGTCGGGAGCAGTTCAATCTGCTCCCCCTTGAAACGCGGAGTAAGCACAGTACGAAATAAGTCGCATGACCTTTAACGTCATATCCTCCCCTTTCTGTGTGTGTGTGTGTGTTTGTTTTTTTTTTTTTTTGCTCCCTTGTATCGGCAAGCACAGCCCGGGGAGCGCGGTGGTATCCATCGTGCATTTGCAAATTCGTGGAATGGGCAGCGAGCCCTACGAGCATGCGAGTGCTTCGTAGCGCCACACGTGCTTTGCCCGGCTTTGCTCACACATGCTTTTCCGCGGAAATTGCTGGGATGCCTAAAGGCCGGAATAAGTGGAGCAAACTTTCACGACGAAGTTCGCGCGGCGGGAAATCTCCCGCAGCAGGACGCCGTATATTCTTCGGGCTGAGCTACATGGAGCGACGACACGGCGCGCGCCGCCGCGCCGCCGGGTTGCTCTAAATTAAAGCCCCTCCGCCGCGTCAATGCCCGTAATGGAGGGGCTTTACTCTCACTGACCTCCATGCCCAGAATCAACGGTGCCGTTCAGTAATCAGACCGGTGAAGGAGCTTCCCACTTTGGTTGTACATCACTTAACGATTCTGCGTGGGGCGGGGGTGTTTCTTCTACTGAAATACTCGTTCTCAGTTCTCAAAAACGCTAAAGGCTGAAGCGAGAGAGAAAGAGAGAGAGAGAAACAAAAAACGAACGGCGCCGGGGAGATTCGAACCAGCGACTACAAGAACAAGTACTTTAACCTCTAATTCGTGGAATGAAGTAAACTTCATCCCGAGAGATGGCGCACAAGAGCAAAATAGCCTCTGTTACTTCTTTTTGTCGTATTTCAGAGGCCTTTGTAGTGATACCGCCTGTTCCTCACTCGCCAATCTTGCAGACAGGCCTCATATTGCTGCTACTGCAAGTAATGTAGCCAGATCACCCTTATTTGACCTGATAAATGCTATCATGTATGCCCATCTCAGTTACACAAGCCGCGACAGCCGGTCGGGACCATGTTTTCCCCTCGTCATTTTTTCCTCTCCCACCGGCTCTCCGGGTGCCTGCCGCATTCCAAAGGCAGGTGCAGTGGCCCTGCTCCCGCGTGCCCCCAAGTGTTCTGTCACCTACCCCTCACTGCACGACGCCACTGCTCCTGTTCTCTCAATAGAATTAGCCATTAGGTTGCATTGATGTGTGGCTTGGCTTTTACCGAGATCGATTAATCATCAGACGACGTTTCATGTCTTGGGTGGTTGCTTCTCACTCTGCAATCGCAAGCTGCATGCCAATTTTGTTGCAATGACTGAGTATTCTTTAATTACTTGGTCAAGCCAATCCAGGCGACAAAATACGTTACAACTGTCTTTGTTCTTGCGGACCCGCTGTTGCAAAGCACTCTTGGCCTCCCGCATGTGGGGAAGCTGCAAGTCAACCTGGCATTGGTTCCCTGCTTCAAATATATAATTAGTTGCCTGCTCAGCATCTCGGCGTAGTTCATCCGCTTTTGCCTTGATGTCAGTTATTTCTCAGATATGAGGACCAATCACCGAGTGTGAGGAATCCCACTGCACCACTCAGAGTCCACGAAATGCATCCGAGAAAAGTTGGATAAGCGGGCCTACCAGATCTTCGTTTGATGTTGCCGGGTGGTCCCTGCCAAGATTCTCCTATGTGTTGTGCAAAGCAGTCTGCCTTTACGCGCTTTCTGCAAAAGTGAGGAAAGGCTGCTCACACTGCTGCTCATCACTGCTCACACTACTTCCGGTGCAAGTGGGATGCGTGGGGTCAGTGGTAAGGGTGAGGCCTTCTTGTTGGGCATCAAGCCAAAGGTTTTGACTTTTTACTGGTGTCATGCTTGCAATCCCCACTCAGTGTGATGTGCATTAAAATCACCGACAATGAGTAATGTGTGGCACTGGAAAACTTCAAGAGTTTTCTACAAGAGCTTGGTCATGCAGGTGTTGCGAGAAGGGCTCCATATGTTTATGAGAAACGTGCTGGTCAGCCATGTTTTGCATTTACGAATTAATTTGAGGCAACAACACTCGAAACCCGGCCGGCAAATTTTACTTCTTTTCACAGACGCCGAAGTTTTGACGCCTCCGAACGCTCCACGTTCTACACCGTGTTTGCCACTTGCCGATAAAAGTACGAAAAGACTTTCCCACTGATGAGTTCTACGCTGTTTGTTGATTAGTACACGCATACCCTGAAGTACACGCATACCCCAAAAAACCGAAGCGCATGAAACGTTCCTTGCCGGCCTGACCCCTGACCCGACAGGCACAGTCAGTCCTGTGTGGAAGCAGCGGCTCACCACTGTTTGCATTGCTGGATGTAAAGAAATATTTCCTTTGCAGCTACATCAGCTGACTCCGCAGCCATGATTGGCTATCCGGTTTTGCATTGCCGAGGCGCGACGAGGGGATTCAGTCCTAGAGCGATCTTGTCCTCCGTCGCAAAGCTAGGAAAAGCGATGCCTGGCTCATCACTTGCGACGTCACGCAGCGTGCCAAGACGATTGGTGAGCACTTTGAAACTGTCCGCTGACGGAGGCCAGACGCACGCGCAGTCGATTTTATGGGGTCCACACCCCTTCACGCAGCGTCCTCAAAAAACTGGTGATGCGAATGTTGAGACCGGTGATTTCAGCACCAAAATTATCCTCAAATTGCGCTAACATGGCTTTGAATGTCGCACGAGTGTTTCCGTGATCTGTTCTCCAATATTTTGAAGCACACCTCCTGTAACGTACTAATCATCCGACCCCAAAGCAAGGGGGGGTTGCTAAGGCCAATTTTCTTGGCCCAGCGCTTTAACTGAGTAGACCCAGATGGAGAATTGTCCATCGCAACCGCGGACCCAATTTCTGAGGACCCCGAGGTCGGTGACCCACTGTGGCTGCAGTCAACAATGGCCTGAGATGTTGGTCTGACGTTTTGGAAAAGGAGGGGTTGACAGTGGTGTCGACTCCCTTAAGTTCACTTAGGGCTGCTTTTAGAACTATTTTTTCCAAAGATAATAGACTCAAGCATGTGATAGATTTTGTTAATTTCTGAGCATGAATCGGAATGTCTGCCGTGAGCGTGTTGACTCTGGGGGACCGTGTGTCTCTGAGTGTGTTTGCCGTTGGAGACCGTAGCTGTCCAGTTCACCTTGTTGTTTAGGTTGGTTCTGTTGGCATGGGTATGGCCGCCCGTCCTCGATGGTTTTGGCCCTCAGTGCTCGACAGCGGACGACGCGACATCCAGCGCACACAACCCAGCTACGGGTGGAGTTGTCCTTGGTCGCTGGTCCACAGCTCGCATTCTCTTGGCTTTGCTGCAACCGAAGAAAGGAGCCCAAATGGTCACTCTCCCCAAATGAGGCCCTAAATAAGTTTTACTGCTCCCCTCTATTGTCCTCATCCTTCACGAATAGTCACAAACTGCACATAAAGTGCAAACCCCGAAGTGCTAGGACTTGATTTTAATGAAGCCTGTCGTATGCTTAAGCTCGCAATTATAGGTCAAGAAAAAAACGTTCAATGCATTACTGACCGCTAATCGGCCGTCCGCCTAAAACGCTTCAACAAGGCCGAAGCTACATGTAGCCAAACAACAAGCACGAAATGAACATCGTGCTGTTAAAGTAGGCCGTACAGCCACTTTCTTCTTGCCAGGAGGCACTTATTCATGTGGCAGCATTTAATGCCTTTCAGCTGCTGCTTGCATCAATACAGAGTTTTGCTCCCGTGAGTACACCGCATTGTTTTCCTCAGCAGCTGCGTAGTTTAATTTCATCCAATGCAAGTGCAGAGGTGGTAAACATTTGCTTTTTTTTATTTCACGTAATAACCTACCCCATGTTTTTGCTCTTGTCGACGATAGCCGCCGTTTTCTGTATACGTTGCTTGTGGGGGAAAGATTGAAACTTCGAGGCACAAAATTTCAAGCAGGCCGAGAATAATGCTACAGCAAAGATACGTAGAAAGGAACCTTCTGTCTTATCATAATATTTACACCACTAGTCGTCTTGTCGCACTGCAGAAAAAAGTAAAATTTGCCTATAGTGAAACAACAATTGACTCTAGTGATGCAGCCTACAGTACGTTATTTCATTTAGAGATTATTTCTGCTGTTTTTAAATAGGCTCTATACAACTATTATAAATTCCACTTCAATATTCAATGACGTATGTTTAGTGAGAAGGGATAAATTCCAAGTATAATGCCGCTAAAATATTCCCGGTGAAGTATTTTCGGGCCTGAAGCAAGGAAAAACATCCGCACGCCAGTCTAGCACAAACTTCCGTTAGGTGGTTTTGACAGTGCGGGTTATTTTCAAAATTCACTTCAAGATACTTGTAACAATTTGTATGAAGAAGAAATTAGTTGTTGATAGGGATTTTGATAGAATGAAAATCTACGGTTTCATGACGTTATTACAACATGGTGTACTTTTGAATTGTCGGTGTTATTTTTAGCTTCTTTGCATGAAAGCATTTCGAAATTTTAGACTACTCGGAGTTTGTGCTCGATTCAATTTCTTCAATTTTATTCCAGCAATAATTATGGCTGGGTGATCAGTGTACTTCGAAACGTCGAAATATTGCAGGGACAACGGCAAATCAATCACTTATAACCAGAAGAAAAATGCCAGTATCACCACTCTGTGATTTATGGCCAGGGTGCGGAGTACAGAGACTCGAAATGACATCCAAGTTGCGCCCCCAGTGACATCCGATTTGCACCCCGACCGTCATTCGATTTCAGCCGTGAGTTGCACCTTGATTATTGCCGAAATAAAACTGCTTATCACGGTTCGAATCGAATTTCACTTGATTTTCGCTTGATGGTGGTGTGCGCACGGATGGACGCGGACGGACATTGTGCGGTCCTGAGGTACTCCACCCATAATAAGGGTCGAAAGAGGGACTTCAGTGGTACCCCACTTTGTACAAAGGGTGTTTAAGCGAACTATCTCATATCGATAAAGAAAGTAACTTAACAATACGTCACAGGATCAACCTCTAAAACCAAATTGTTTCAATAGGCCTAACAAAATACAATGATGCACACTGTTGAATGTTTTTTTATACGTACACGACAGCCACCAAATTGTTGAAATTAAAAATAGAGTCGATTGAATGTGTTATTGACATCACTGCGGTTGGTGTTGAATACTGGAAAGAACCCGGTGTTGTCGGGGGCACGTAATGTGATGTTTACCTAGAAATTTATGGACTCGGAATACAAGAATTTCTCATATAGATTGTTAAGGAAGCAAATTGCAGATGCTGGCCCGTAACTACAAGTTTTCTTAGTGGTCTCCGGCCTTGCGGATTTTTGCAACCCTATCTTTAATAATAAATATTGGGTACGTAGAAGTGAGCGGAGAGTGATAAAAAATGTTAAATAATGATAGAAAACAGGATATGCATATTTCGCTTCAGCAACCACGCCGTGATGCGGTCTGGTCAAGAAGCTTTATTCGTAGACATTTATGTTAAAGCAGCTATATTATCTTTAACTTCAACGTCATACACAATGAAGTGTTGTATAATGGATGAGCAAGAAGGAGTAGTCAGTGGAACTGTAAAATTTTCCTGCTAAACTAGATCCAACACGGCTGAAATATAGGTTAAAAATGGCGAGAGCACTTCAGGCAATGATTTCGGGCCGAACCAGTGACTTCGGGCTGCCCCACGGGACTTTTTCACTATTCCTCATATTTTTTTGGTATTACCGTTTGTGTATTCTATGATACGGCTAAAATGTCCATGTTTATGTTGTAATAACCGCCCCTGATTTTTTATGCACTGTTTTATATTTACCTAGGCAATAGTAGTTTTGCTTTCCTTCTTCCATTTATGATACCAAAAGAATTTTGTTTTAAGATAAGGAGGATATGTTCAGTAATCCATCGCCTCAGTGGTTCCTCCTAGATGTATTTTTTCTGCTGCTGGCAATAACGAAAGGAAGATTATCAATCAATTTGAATAATTCTTCGGGAACGCCAACGTTATGTTTAAAATTGTTGTCAACTGAAAAAAAAGGTTTTTCCTAATAAATAATAGGCTATTGCTGTAGGAGGTGCCGTGTTCTTTTGTTTTGATTAGATCAGATCACGACAGTCCCGACAGAAGAAGGTGCTCAGAGATAGGAACATCATAGTCATCAGCCAGTGATTGTGATGTAACATTTGTTAAGACGAGTTCAATTGGTGTGCCGAGTGTAGTCGTTTGTCGACTAGGAACGCTAATCAGACTCAAATTATCATCAGACTCTAACAGATACATGTAGACTTGTAGAGTTTTAACAAGGGTATCAATATTGATGTTACCGATGACAACTACTCAGTCGTTGTGCTTTAAAAGTAACAAAGATAGGTCGAAGTTTATTTGCGAAAGAAGCTATGGTTGTGTTGCGGGCGATCCTGCGAAATAGAGCTTCGATTGCAGGGAAGCTGAAGGGTATCGGCGATAAAGTTGAGTAAGTGAAACGATTCCGAACAAAGACAGATACTCCCCCTCCTCTTCAGGCAGAAATCTGCGACTTCGAGGTGTTTGTGTATCCAGGGATTGATAATTTTTGGTCATTTGTAACAACGTTTTAGCGGTAGTACTAATTTCAAAGAAATTCGTCTGCTGCAACCGATGGGAAATAGGCAAGTTGGTACAATTTTTAAGGTGCGATTGCTGCTGTGAAAGCCCGATACACAATCATTCGGCTTGAGCTTGTCACGCGCAGTTTGTGGAATCAATATATGATCAATCACCATATGAACAATTGCCTACACTTAGGAATTGCTAAGTGCAGGCCATTATTCGATATCTATGTTGCCTACTTTGGTGTAATGGTCTTCTACCACAATCGTGAACCGCGTTTTCTTCTTTATTAGTGAAAGGATCTCCCGTTAATACCCTCTACGACCTCCTAGACGTAGCTAGTACATGTACATGCAAAGGCCTAAATAATTTTTAACCTGTATTACTTGTTTAGTTTCGATCAAAGCGACTCCGACTCCGTTAATGCTAAAAGATTCCTCCAAGTTACCTGCTACACCTATGCGGACAAAACTTCAAACATGCTTTCTTATTTTTTAAGGTCCTCGGTAGCAAATAATATGACAGATACTCAACTCACTAAATATTTCTCATGTTTCCACTGCATTTATTCTTATCACATCACATTTTATGCTTGAGAGCGCCTCGAGTAGCACGACCATGCTTCCTTCTGCAGAGAAAGGTCATGAGGTCAACGCTCCCAATTCATTTTAGAGGCGCCGTGTTTGGATGCAGAGATTCATAGCCTCTGCTGTGTCAATGCCCTGACCTCAGCTTGGTTGGGGCACTACAGCCGCTGTAGACGGAGAACCGAGAGTTGCGTTGATCCGTATTGGTAGGGTTGGGGTCGAAAACTTACTACACTGAGGAACCAGATCTTTCTCTTCTGAGGGAGTGAATTACTTTCCAAATAGCCATATTAGTGTGTTGCAGCTATATAATGTAACCTCAGACATCCAGAATGACGAGTACTTCCGGAGCTGTCACGGAGCATGCATCACGCTTATTTTAGGTAGTTATTCATTTTTAGATCCGGCAGCCCAAGAGCGCTATCACAGGAGTGGGTGGGTACAATGCATACGATAAAAGCAAGGTAAGCGCACAAACAATATTATACAATATTACTCAAGGACTCTTAAATGCGTACAAAAATTCATCATAGGAGAGAGAAGATTGAGCCTGGTAGAGAAATCCATTTTGGATTGTATAAGATAATATACTGTACTTGAAAATATTAATGTGGGCAAAATACGGAATCACGTCGAAGGGGTGGAAACTACGCGCTGAGGACGATTCAGCGAGTATGACGTAATGATTATCAAAAAAGCGATAGTGCGAGTCGATAACACGATAAAAAACCATCAGTGATTCGGTATTCCGGAGCACAGCTAGAGGTGTTACCCCTAAGAAATGAAGCGCACTATTTGGTGAAAATTCGTAGTCAAAGGGGAGGCTCAATCGGTGACTGAAAGCTCTGGTTTCTACGTTCTTATTTGGCTAAATAAGATCTGGCATGGTTCCCAAATAGTCACCGAGGGCTACCTAATGTTTCGAGCAGCCAGCTGATACCACCCAAGCTGCAAGCTGAACTTCCAGTTTCTGCTGCACTCACGTCACCCACAGCCCGGCCGCGCCTACAGTATCTGCTCAGCTGAACACCGATAAGCTGAACCACCGGGCTCTCGCCGGGGCTCCGGGACCGAATATCCAAGCCCTCGACATGCCGAATTCAGCCGAGAATACAATGGATTTCGATGCCCAGAGCTTGCGGACCCTACCACCACCTAGCCCCTGGCAAACAATTTTGCGCCAGTGCAGCACCCTCAAAAAGCCACAAGACAACCAGCCCCAGCAACTAATGCCGCGTGAGCCTTCAAGCCTTCCACGCAGTACGCCTGCGCTCCTACTACCCGACACCGATTACAAGGTTGTTTTTCGACCACGAACTGGACTACGAGTAGCTGCCTGGACTGACCACCAAATTACCTAATTCTTACAACAGGAAATGTAACATCCCACAACGCGTTTTCTACGCCCAAGTTACCAGGCCGATTGAAGCCTTGCAAAATTTAATTGTCGCCAGCAGCACACCTGAAGAAAACTGCGTTCTTGCTTTGAGCGGAATGCCAACAGTTCAGCCTGGGGCAACGGCACATGAAGTTCTGCCTTACCTGAAGCCGATCCCAGGGAGAATTCGTGGAGTAATTCATTGACTGGAACAAAAACCACCACTGACCAGCTTCCCCAAATCGTGGCAGCCAACGTACCACGCATACTACATGCCCGATTTCTGGGCAATTCTACGTCGGCAGTGGTTACATTCGTAGGCATCCATGTACCATTTTAAATCAAACGGTCTGGACTTTTCACTCACTACCGACCATACCGCCAAACAGTGCAGTGCTGGTCCCTTTGTGGGGAGCTAGGTCATCGGCAGAATGTCTGCCCGAATCCCGACGCGGCTGTGTGCCACGCGAAGGATGTGTGCCACGCGAAGGATGCGACGCGGCTGTGTGCCACGCCCTGTGCCACGCGAAGGACGTACACACGGCAATGACTGCAGCCCAAAGTTCCAACTTTGTTGGCTGGACCACCCCACGGCCAGCAAGGACTGCCGAAAAAGCTCCGTCCTTCGCCTCCGCCGCTGCGGGTCCGGGAATGAGCCCTCAATCCCCAACGCTGGCTGCAACCCTTATCGAGTCACCAGCCTCATCATGCAGACCACCCACCGCCTCACATGCCGGGCCCACCCATTCTGCTTCACAACAGGTGAGCTGGTCAGCTGCCCTTGCTCCTCCGCCCACTGCTCGTGACCAGTTTCCCCCCCTCTCCACCCTTCAAGCATAACCTCCTGACTCCCGCATTCAAAGCCTTCAAAAAGAAAATACTCTTCTCAAACACCAATGAGAAGCTACTACAGAACGTACGGGCGCCCTACGGCCAAGCTCCGCCATGTTTTGTGTCCGCAGACAAATTTCTCGCGTATTGAAGTGCTATATGCATAATCAGCGTGCGTTCGCAGAATCCGAACGTTTTGTGCTGATTTGTAAGCATGAAGTTTCAGGCGATCATTTGTGACCGCTACAATTTGGTGCAAAGAAGGGTTTTTCCATGTTCCAGCTACTTTCCTTGTTTGTTTTAAATGTTCATATTACGTATGCTTTTGAAGTTTCATAGATACCTCTTGTCGACGATGTTGGGGTTAAAAACTGTCAACCCAGTTGTTGCTTAGGCGCGCTACACCCCTTTTGGGGACAGATGTCAACAAAAACACTAATGATTTGTTGGAGCTTCACTAGGGGATGCATTTGTAAACTGTTCATTTTGTCAGAACTAATATTCCCTTTGCCATATTCAAAAATGCACAATTTTTTAAGCAGTCATCAAAGTTATAGTTTCGAGGGAGAACATAAAACCTAGTGTAGAAAGCCATAATAAGATGCAGTCTTGCGCAGAAACTAGATTGCCTCAGCCCAGGACCAATGACCTGGAAAGTACTTCTTGGTCCATGGCCATCTCCACCAGCTCAACGCAAAGTACTGGAGGCGTTGTTCGACTATCTGGACGAGATTGGCGTCACTGCAGTGATTTAGAGTTTAGAAGACAGACTTTGTAATCTCACTACTCACAAACTGAGTGTCATTTTCTTGTTATTTTTCTGTCTTCTTTTATTTCTTCTCTTTCTTCCTCTTTCTTCTGCCCTGTAATCTATGGGGCCTTTTTTTCCCCCTCCCCCTTCCCCCGCCGAGTAGCATGTCGGTGTCGCAATTCCGGCAAACATCTCGGCCTTCTTTAATAATAAAGAGCCATCTCTCTCTCTCTCTCTCCATAATTAATGGCTGTCATGTGGGAAGAAGGTGTGGGTTGAGAAAAGGAAGACGCGCCCATGCCCGAAGGGAGATTGGCCCGAGAAAAAGATGATTGAAGAAAAGACGAAGCGGAAGAAGGATCAGCTTACGGGATGGCGAGAACGATTTTAAAGAAACGAGAACATACACAGGGTAATCGAAGAGGAGGAGGAGGTTAGCTGGACCAACAAATGGCAGCCTCACACAATACGAGGCGAGCTGAAGACTTGGACGACGAAGGTGGAGCAGGGAGTGTAGAACGAGGTCTTGGGAGGAATTATGGCAAGTTCGGTTCGAGCATCGGGGCTTCCAGGTGGTTGTGCCACCAGCGGGACGAGAGCTGGCGAGCGGGTATTGAGCCCCCTGGGCCCTAAAAGTGCCCTTTCTTGAGAGCGCACCGGCGGTATCACGCCGCTGGCGACCTGTCGGGCCATGCCCCTCAACGTACCGGCGGCCTCGCACCGTCGGCAGAGGGCAGCTCGGAAGCATCTATTACCAGCGGCTTTGCACTGCTGGCCTCCTGCTGAGCCATGCTCCTCAAGGAACCTCTGGCATCGCACCACTGTCATCCAGACCACTGATGATCAGCACGGGCCATCGCGACAAGCTGCTACGTTCGTCAACGCGTAAGCCACCCGACTCACTGGGTCATGTCATCGGCATCACAGCGGGTTCGTCGTTCTACAGGCGGTAGTATTTCTTTGACTTTGGCATAGACAGTTAATGTGTTATAGTGACGTTTTGACTAGATTTTTGATAGTGTGAGGTTGTGCTTGTTTGTTTTTTTGTTTAGTGTGATATGCTTGTACATTTCCTATGAACACATTTGTTTGAGGTTTTGTTTTGTAAATATATCGTGTGGGCATCGAATGTTTCAACGCGAGTCTCATTTCTTTGCTGCAGTTAGACGCGTGACCATAGCCGCGTATAAGTAATCTGGCCACATAACGCCTAAAGACACTCTTGCTCTTTAGCAGTTTCAAAAACCGTACTAACCCACCTCCCCCCAAAAAAGGAAAACAAGAGATAAATGAACCTGAGGCGGCTTCAGCACATACGAATAAGGTATTTTCAAATATTTTTTCTCCTCAGTCTTTGGTGTTCTCCGTGTCGGTCGAGCTCATCTGAAAGCCGCCACCACAAATATTGACTGACTTGGCTGATTCTAAATTCACTCCTCTGCATGTTACGTACACCTTCCTAAGAGAACTATCTTTCTTTTTTCAACACATCAGAAACGATGGTGCCAAAATGCTTCGTTCCTGTTGTAGCAAAAGATATGGCCCCTAAGCCAGCATTTCACGTGAGTACAGAACCAAACCAGAAGATTGGGCTTCTAGCGTAATTCCTAATTTATCCCGGCTTGAAAAAAGAAGAATGGCCTGACCTCGCTCGCAAACGGGTGAACGCTTTTTTGGCTTTCTATATTACCTGTCAGGGTGCATTTCGCAGCAATTAGTGGAGTTCATGCCCCATTTATAGCACTGATTCTGTAGCCGCTCGCGTGAATGATAAAACCTGTTTTCTGCCGTGCCTGAAACGGCCCAAAACGTACGCCTAATTTCTTCCGCGAGTCCCTGAGGATGGCAGTGAAAATTTTATAGTCACGTCACCAGAAATACAATTAGCGTTAACAAAAAACGAGCCAAGAGCCTGGGACGTGGCTGGTAATAAGCGGGTATTCAATAAATTAGGAATTTAAGAAAGCACAGTGATGCGCCATTCATAAACGTACTTTTTAAAACACTGCATAATCTAGAGCATTCGCCGAAACTCAGAATCATATATAAAACTGGTGTATTCGCATTCGTTCAGAAAACGCCGCGCTAACATGTGGGTTTAAAGAATGGGGGAAACTTGACATAATAAACTACCGCCCCATAGCCATATTATCTTTTTAGCAAGTTTATTGAAAAGCTACTTGTTTTGCAGGTCACAAGTTACATATAAAATTTTACTCTCGTATGATGGGTTTATGTTCAGCGAACTGGGTATGCCAATAAACTTACCTTAACAATTGTAACTTAAAAATGTATAGAAGAAGCCATCATTACTGGTAATCAGGTTGTTCAGCTGTTTAATTACCTCTGTACAGATTTTGACAATCAACCATAATATATTGTTTCGAAAATCAAACGCCCTTGGAATCACTGTCCTGCTCTAAGCCTAATGAAAAGCGTTTCGTCGAAGAGGAAAAAAAACTGCATGCATCAACGGTACACCTTCTGAACTCAAACTAACACATATAGAGTACCACACAATGTCTTGTGGGTTCTCTTGCATTTTTCGACAATCCCTTAACTCTTCAGGAAGTGTACGTCATGCTCATGAAATAGGTTTATTTACAACTGCTACGAAATTAGAATCGGAAAATGCGAAGCCTAATGCTAATTTAAATGAGTTAGCTACATGGTGTCGCCACGACAACCATTAGGCATCAAAATCACGAATAAATATTTTTCAATTTCAACAAACAGCAATTACGTAAAGCTCTTCCATTTGTCTAAATGGGGCCCAACTGCCGTGCTGGGACTACGGCACATTTTAGGTGTTTACCTTGATAAAGATGATCATATTGAAAAACGCATTTCTTTTTTAACTAAGAAGTAGCATATAGTATACGAATAATTAGTATTTCTTGTCGTCATTTAGGATTGGAGCGCTAGCTTTTTTGCAGTATATTTTCATTCATAGAGAGAGAGGAGACTCTTTATTACAGACAGCAGACAGGTTTGCCAGCATGAATTCGCCGACATGCTACTCTGCGGGGAAGGGGGGAGAAGGAAACAAAGGAAGTAAATGGAAGAAGAAGAGTAGGAGACGAAAAGAAAAGAATAATTACGCCCACCTCCCCTCGCGGGAACCCTGGTGTGATGCGACGCTGAGGGGGGTTCAAGCCCAAGCGGAGAGCAACCGTCGACCTAAAGGCCGCCGGAGAGCGGCACACCGGTTATATGCGCAGCACCCCCGAAGGAGAGGAGACCGCGAAAAGAGAGAGTACTGCACATGCGCAGCACCGCGCGCAGTGCCGCCCACCGGCGGAGTGAGAGCGCACTGGGCCGCACACCCACAGATGTTGAGAGAGAGTGTTCGCTTTCACCTGGGCACGCGCCGGCGCCAGTGCGTCTGCCGCGGCTATGACGCCACACATTCCAACACAATCCACTTTAATCCAATTCAATCCAAATCCAAGCCAAGCCAAGCCAAGCCAAGCCAAGCCAATCCAATCGAATCCAATCCAATGCCCCTCGCGAGAGAGTGTTCGCTATCGGAGAGGAGAGGGGGTGAGTGGAGGAGAGTGCGAACGCCGACGACGATGACGGACGCACGCAGGAAGGACAGAGCTGCCGGCAAGAGATGCTCTCAGCGTCGCATCTAATAAAAATAAAAGAATAAAAATTAAAAAAATGAATAGAGTCCTGTTTAAGGGCGCTGAGTAAAAACTTAACTGTACATGCTAGGGAGATGGTTACAAAGTTGTAGCAACGGCAATGTACTCGAGGTACTGAAACAATGCAGACAGGGCTTTGCGCTGGGAGGATGATGAGTGGAACGGTCTAAGCATCATGCTCAGTGTTAATGGTCGAGGTTGAAGACATTCAATTCTTCGCTGTAAACGGTCCCTTGATTCAGCGTAAGCAGAGTAATCTAGTAATAACATTACGCCCACCTCCCCTCGCGTGAACCCTGGTGTGATGCGCGCCACAGTTGTCACAGTATGGGCCGGAAGTCTGGCCTATACGATAAAGGAACAAATTTGTTAACGCTGCATTAGGGCGCAGTCGGTGGTACAGTGTCTGTCGGTGAGGTAGTCGTTCCGGCAGCCTCATTCTCATGTACGGGTTTATGCAATATAGAAAGGCCTCATGAAACTCCGGAAGGGACTATAAGCGGTTTCTTTCAGCCAAAACTACTGCCTTAGTCATGGCTGAGGCATCATTTTTCGTGAAAAAAATCCTCATTCGCGTTCTCAATTCCAGGCTCCTGCGGGTAGCCTCGTCCGCTTTCTGGTTTCCCAATATGCCACAGTGGCCTGCGAGCCACTGTAGCGTCACACGATGTCCAGAGACGAATGCGAGATGGTGGAGGTACTTCACTTCTCGCTGGGCATGTTCATAAAGGCTGAAGCAGCTAGCGCGTGGCAGGGTCTGAAGCGCTGCCTTCGAATCGCAAAAAAATGCTCCACTGTGTCGACGGCTGGCCAAGAATGTATCGGATGGCTTCTTTTATCCCATGAAGCTCAGCCGACGTGGACGGAGTCGGTCGCTCAAGCCAGTATGATAGGGCTTTCTTAGCTGATGGAATGAAAATTCCTGATGAACTGCACTCCGATGTTGCCGACCCATCAGTAAAAATATGAGTCGTTGCACTGTAAAATTTGTTCATGTGTGCAAGTGCCATCTAAAGAAGGCTGATTTGAGGCATTTGCATTTTTGAATCAATTCCACGTATAAATATTTTTTTCCAAAAGGGCGACAGAGTCCAGGGCGGTAATCCCAGGGGCATTGTCTGCGGTTCTTGAGTTGGAATTTTAGCTTTGATGGTCCTGATTGCTTGCCCAAAGTTGGAATTGCTTCGATCTGCGATATGAGCCAACGAATGCGTTCTTGTATGTAACCTGTGCTTCAATTGAATTCGTAGTGACTCTTGAAGTCGCAACACGTCCAAGGGCCGGCAGCCGGCTTCAGCAATTGTCCCAGAACACGACGATTCCTTAGGAAGGCCGAGGCACTTTCTGAGGCAGTTATTCCTCGCCGCTTCAAGCTGTCTTTTGCTTGTACGGGGACAGCTGCTGCAGGACAGGAAGGCTGTAGCGCAACACGCCGTCAACATACGCCTTTAAGAGAAGCTCTATGGAACGACAATCGCGGCCCCAGCGTGTGCCAGCAAGATATCCAATAATTTATAGTCACATTAGTTATCGCATATTGCCTTAAGGCAATACATACCCAACGCATCTGTCCCCCTAGCAACATATGCAGAATCAGGCCATACGGATCATCGTCGGTACCGCTGCTACGTGCGCATTATATTTTATCTGTTCCCAACTTGGTGAAGTATTGTCTTTTGATCACTGCAGTAAAGTTGCTCCGCGGAAGGCTTCCTGTTCTACTTATTCCTGAACCAGGCTCCGCTTCACAGGTGCACGATTTTCGCCTTACACGACAATGCTTTACTTCCTAAAGCTCAAAATAGTTATAGTAAACAAACGGCCATTATCTGCAGCTTACGAGTGGAACTGTTTTCAATACTCTAAAAACGTGCTTCGATTACTTATTCTCTCAAGTATAGCTTAAGCGCACATCTTAGGTCTATTTGAGCTCATTTTGTTTGATGGTTTTTTGTTCGGTTTTTCTACTTTAATTCTGAAATCACAGCCTGGTAATATCTCCATTTGTTTGTTTCTACATAAAACTGTACCCACTGTTTGTCAAAACATTTACCTGTTGATGCTTGTATTATAGAATGTCCCTCTGCTGTCTTTGACTTCGGGACTTCCTCCTGTGTTTGAACAATTTTTTTTCGGTTAATAATAAAACACCAACTAATCAGATCAAATCGACCCTATTTAATCAGTGACACAAATACCCAGCCACAACCTAAAATTAGTTAAAGCCAAAATATGCTAATCGTTTTTAAAATCAACCACACAAAATCCGCTCAGCAGAACGTCTGTGCGACGAAATGTCTGTGCACGGAAATGTGGTACTTCAAAATGTCCGCACTGATACCTCCTGCACCGAACTGTTCTACTTGAACTAAGATTGCACCGCCCTTCTCGGGGCCTTTGACTATACAGGTGCTTCCTCTTTGTGGCAGACTGAGCGTATCGGGAATGTTTATTTCACGTCATTTGCGTGCACGCATGATTCACCGCGCAACTCGCCACCTATTTACCTTGACTGTTTTTTTTACGTTTTTTACGCGAGCTCCTTTGGTGCCTTACGGTAGAAGAATCATCACCGTTATATTTATAGGGAAAGCATTATATCTCAATGCTTTCTACAATTCGGAAGACGCAAATGTTGTTGTGAGGTATACACAGGATAAAAAAAGTGTTACTTGCGTGACCCTGGGAGAGTTATCAGGGGAGTATGTGCCATGAATGGGCCTGAGATGGGCAGCGCGATCGCATGATCGAGCACCAAGGAGAGAAAAGCGAGTAAGAGAGAAGGTGCTGCCAAACGCGCAGTGGAAAGGTAAACAGCCGCACCAAGCAAGGCTAGGCGGCTGTGCACGTGCAACACCAACCAGCTTAAGAGGTTGGAGTACCTCATGCGAAAGATGACAGGCGTTCGCCTGTTTGCCTTCGCACGAGGAAACAGGCCTACTGGAGCAAACCGGCGTTCGCCTATTTGCTGCAGCAGGCGCCTTGCTCTGAAGGACCTTGCGCTGGCTATCGAGCGGAACAAGCTGAAGATGCTTTAGAAGATAGCCAGTGGAAGAAATAGCTTAGAAAGGTACCGTTCGCAGCACTGGCCCAGGCATGTTGTGGGTGGCAGCAATTTCTTTGGCTGAATGTTAAGGAGCTCATCATCAAAATGACTAGGGTTTCATGTGTCCTCACGTGAAAGTTTCACGTGTCCTCAGCGTGTTTTTGTTATTGTTGTCACGTGTAGAAAACGACCGCCGCTGCTAAGAGTAGATGTAAAAGCCAAATGTTGTCACAAAAAGTTTGAACTTCGGTCTTATAAATCAAATCAAGTGGTTTTACGCTGCGCAACCACAGCATTTACGGGGCGGAGCAAAAGTTAGCTCAATGCCTGTGGTGTAATAATCGAACACGGGGGTAGAACAGATTCACGCCTCCAACAAAATATCGTGGTTCTGGAAAAGCTATGCTGTGGAGTGTCGCCAGTGGGCCTATAGAAATTATTCACCAAAAAAAAAAAGAAAAGAAGACATAGAAATGTAGAAGCATGCAAATATCGCCATAATTACGCCTACAAAGAACGTGAGGACACTCATTTATCCGAATGAGTTTAAATGTTTGTGTGTCCAGCGGCTTAGATTTTGCAATGTTGTTTTCAAGCAGAAGAGACTAGAGGAAGAAAAAGAAAGAAAGAGAACACCGTCACGCAGTAAGTGGTAATTGCAGGAAAACATCTGACGGCTCACTGATATCTTTTTAATTATAGTAGATTAAGAGTAAGTTATTATATAATATTTACTGTATCGAGCATGGCATCTGTCAAATTGAATAATTGGCATCTGTCAGTGTATTGCTGACGACAGATGTTCTAAGTTTCCTGCATGTCAATTGCATTGTGATGTCCCGAAAGTATCCTAATGACTACTTGATCTTGCAGTATCTGTAGTTGTAACTTTGGCGCAACCAACGGCCATATTTTTTATGAGAATTCCCATCGAGTGCTTTTATATTGTTTGAGCGCCACATGAAGTAGCCGGGTGAACTTTTGTAAGCTAAGAGCAAAATTGCACAACATTTTGTCGCAGACGCATGCGCATACACAGCATTTTGTCGCAGACGCATGCGCACACGCCTTTGTTAGGTTGTGTTTCACATTGTGATTTTATATATTCTGGAGAAGCCATGATGATGTAGTTACAACGCAGGAATGAAAGTCGGAGACCTAGGTTACTCTGAAAATGCATGAAGGACATTTATGGGAGATGCTGCGCCTAGAAGGCACGTTTAAGTAAATGACAGATAAAAGAACACAAGCTACAAAGCAGAGCAAGGAAACTGTAAATTATATCAACTACCGTACAAAAGTCGGAAAAACGCAAATGTCTCAGGACGTCGGCAGGGCAGTTGGGGCACATGATGCATCGCCGACTTCTAAAGTATTTCGAAGTAAAGTGCTTCAGGCCATTTCGCAGGCAGTGGTGCCGATCAGGGGAGCTTGTTGATGCAATGACGAGGCAGGCAGCAGACACGAGCAGGGAGTGGTCGCATGGAGGTGCCATTACAGCGAGGCGTTGCCGTTGGCGATGTGGCGCACCGGTGTCCTACGACGGCCACTAATTCCCCTAATGCCGGAACACGGCACGGTGTACCTGAGGACGACGGGGTGCCCGAGCGACCTCACGACGGCCGTAGCCCACCAGGTCTTTAACCGTCCTTACGATAGGCTGCAGAAGCCCAAAGGCTCGCCGGAATTTCGACTTTACAAGGCAGTCTTTCTTCCGTCAGAAGGAATTCCTTCCCTTGTTTTCTTCTCTTATTCTTCGACCTGTCCGCACATCACGTCTGGCCATGATAGTGATGATGAAGGCTTCGTTTTTATGTGTCAATTTCCTGTTTTTGACAAATATTACGGTGTCATTAATATTTTTTGGTACGTACTTACCATAGGAGGAAGAAGCAGGGCTAAAACCCTCATTGCTGTACGAAGGGACTTTGAAATGCTAATTTATTTCCACAAAACGGATACCGTGATAAGAGAGTTCGCTATGATTAAAACCTGAATTTCCCATTTATTATGCATTGTGTAAATATTCAAGTGACCTGCAGCACAAGTGTGTGCTGGAATGGATATATGTATATTCCTTTTTGCGTACCCCATTTCATTGCCCCTACAGATAATATAAGTAGAACAGATAGGGTTCTACTCATACGCTCAGTCGGATCCTTGAAAATAAAGCTGTCTAGCTGCCCAGAAGAGGCGATATGCGAGTAAAAATGTTCGATTGATTCTAGGAATTGTACCGCGCAGAAAGTTCCGTCCGGGAAGGCCTTGATATAAACCCATAAACTTAGCCTCGGAATTCTGCAGGGAAGCTCGGAAAAGTTGAAGTCGCATTGCTGCGAATCCGGCAAACATTCTATTTGAGTTTTATTGTGTGTACTGATAATTTGAAGAGAGGGTACACCTATACGACTGGCGTCTAGCTGCCAGACTTTTGTTAATGTGGAAGAAGCGAAAGAAGCCAGAATACGTATGCCCATTCGGGCGGGAGCTGTGGCATGAGCCCAGCTAGGCTGTCTGCTAAGAGGTTTCCCATGATATCTGCATGGCCAGGGTCCCATGCCAAACGTACCTTCTTTATGAAACGTGGCTTGCAACCCAAAATGGCAATGTGCGGTACAAGGTATAGAGTGGGAAAAGAAAGTTAGTGCGGGAATAACTGACATCTAATCAGGTAATACGTCCTTTTCTGATGCAAGATGCGGCAATTTCCGTTGAGCGACAGTTCTTTCTAAAAATACTGCCATAAAAAGTGGTGTTTAGTCCGGATATGGTAGCATAAAAATCCAGTGTAGGCATTGCGAAAAAATATCACTTATAACTATCTCGTAATTTTGAGATGCATCTGCGTAACGCAGAGAAGATGCTGGATACTTCGATGAAAACTCATACAAAAAAGCTGTTAATAAAGAGCGCTAGAAATCTTTCGCAGTCGAAGGGAAGGGTTTTGAAAGAAAAACTCAGCTTTATGTTCAATAGCGGATGAGGCATAAACTCATCTACCTTGACAGAAATAGATGAAAGGCATGTTGGAACGACTGCACTTGGGGATAAATACCTTTCAGTCAGTGAGATGCAAGAAATAGCTGGTGCAAACAAATACAGGCTTAAAAACTCCGGGCGGCTTAGTACATGCGGAGGTAAATCTGAACCATTAGAAAGAGCTATGGAATGCGTGCTTCTAAGTATAAAATCGGGTTACAGACGAACACAGGCAGCAAAGGCAAAAGTCAGGGATGGGCTTTTCCAACATATACAACGGTCACACTTAGTACCTAGGCCAATTGCGGAATAGGAAACAGCTTAACTTCATTAATGACCGCACGTAAGACAGGTACAACAACCAACATGTTTTCCAGTGCAGTCCTGCTCGCTTCCCGCATAGCCACTTCGTGCGACCACATACTTTCTCCTCTTTAGTGACTGCTCCAGTGAAGCGCCGACATGTATGCAACCCCATGATGTTTCAACTGATACACCGGCGGAGTGACGTGATTAAATAAAATGGTTCCGGAGTGCACTAGGTGGCGTTCGCTGAGATCGGACACGTTTTGCACCGCTAGGTCTTTCACGTCCTGTGTGTTTACCGCAGTCACCCTGCCTGTTATGAGCTATTCCAATTGGTGACCCACCACCCCTGGAGCCGACTCACAAGGTTCATCGTCCCCTGCGTCCTCCTACCTCTTCTCCCGGCCACTCGCCTTCTTCGGTCCAGCAAGTAGGCCTCGCACGCCGGAAAGAACTGCGGCGGCAGCGCTCTGCCGATGCGCTGCTGCCCCTCTCGGTGGACCGAGCGGATCAGTCGAGGCAGCTCCATCGTAGCGTCGAGCCCTCCTTTGCAACCGCGTCGCCGGTTCTCCCATGGCAAGGACGTAAAAACGGACACATCAGAACCGCAAGTAAGTTCAGCTCCGGTCCCACCATACAACGCTGTTAAAAGGCCGCCCGGGTCTACAAGCACATCATAAAATGCAACACAGGACCAGTCAAAACGATCCCCAGCGTCGCCTTTATTACCAACAGCTCCAGTGCCACCTGAGGCATTATCGTGTAAGGTGTTCCTCAAGTGCCGCGATAACTTCGACATGTCTACAGTGCCCAGTTGGTTTATTCAAGCTGCTGTGGCCACATGCCCCAACGTCCCAGGTTTCCGCAGGCTTGCCGTGCACAAGCCCACTAATACGATTTCGGTGTGGATTCCCTCCTGAGATTTGGCCTCCAAGCTACGGACCTTGAACAACATACAAGTGTTGCGTACAGACAGCATACAGGTCCAGCCATACATGGCCGCTGGAACTGACTTGAAGCGCTACGTGATGACAGGCGTAGACTATGGTGAGATGCCTGAACAGCTTTGTCTGGAGCTTTCCTGCTCTACTAACGAAGTAGTTGCCGCCCGGTCATCATCATCATCAGCTTATCTGCGCCCACTGCAGGGCAAAGGCTTCTCCTATTCTCCAATTATCACGGTCCTGCGCTAATTGCGACCAACTTATTCCGCAAACTTCTTGATCTCATCTGCCAATCTAACTTTCTTCCGCCCCCTGGAACGCTTGCCTTCTCTAGGGATCCACTCTGTTGCCCGTAATGAACAACGGTTATCTTGCCTTCGCATTACATGCCCTGTCCACGTCCATTTCTTCTTCTTACTTTCTACTAACGTGTCCTTAACCCGCGTTTGTTCCCTTACCCACTCGGCTCTCTTCTTGTGCCTTGATGTTACACCTATCATCTTCAAGTTTCAAGTTTCAAGTTTCAAATTTATTTGAGACATTTAAATTACATGGCTGAGGAGGAGGGAAAAAAGCCGCAGCTTAGCGGCTTGACAACGCTCCCTTCCCCCGAGCTACATCGGCAACAAGGGTAGCGAACAGCAGGTATCAAGAAACAAAACAGCAATGCAGTTTTTGGTGTAATCAAATACAGTTGAATACTTATACATAGCTAGTATACTATTAAAAAATATTCTTACATGAGAATTGAACAGACATATATCCAACACAAGTGGTATCAAAGACATGGCAAAGAGAATGGCAGAGGCAGTGTTAACAAGAAGACATGTGAACTACTAAACGATAGGCAACCAAAGTAATACATACACTGAAAGCACCTTATAAAAACAAAGTTTTTATCTGTTGGTAGGACGGCAAACGATCACAAGAATTGGGGAGACCAAATCGGGTAATCAGAGTAGGCAGCGCATAGTTTAGCGTTTGAAATCCGTAATTAGTCCGTGGGCGAGGCACGTACCAGCGTTCATGGTGACGTGTTTGATGGGAGTGCATGTTCTTTTGTAAAATAATTGTTTCCTCAAGAAAAGACGCTCGAAGTTCCGATAATGATTTATACAGTTGAAGCAGGCGGGAATCATAAAAAGAAGTAAGTTTAATTACGTTATATTTTGAGTACGAGTTGTCGGAAGAAGATATACGTGGCGCGTTTGCTATTGCTTTCAAGGCCCCGTTCTGTAACACCGAAAGTTTACTAATATTGGTTGCAGTGGAGCTACACCAGATTAAATTGCAGTATCTTATATTTGACTCAAATAATTCAAAGTACAAAAGAAGCTTTGTTTTAGCCGGCAGCATGTGTCGCAACTTCCTAAGTATTCCGACTGTACGAGAGAGTTTAGTCTGCAGGTGCTCGAAATGAGCATCCCACAGCATAAACTCACTAAAGTAAACGCCCAGAGATTTAACTACATTGGTTACTTGTATTTCAATAGTCCCCAGTGAGAGGGTACTTCTTAGGTCATAAGTGGTGTTTTTGGCTCTAAAGAATATGGCTTTTGTTTTGGCAGAGTTTAACAAAAGAGCATTTTTGATAGACCATGTGTGCAGTTTAGCTAGGACTAAGTTGGCTTTTCCCACTAAGCTATTTACTTCCTATCCAGTTAAAAACAGGCTTGTATCATCCGCGTACATTACGTATTCAACTTCTTTATCTATTCGTATGAGATCGTTAATATAAATAATAAAGAGTAAAGGACCTAACAAACTTCCCTGAGGAACCCCATGTTTAACAGATTTGAAGGCAGATTGAAAACTCTCAATTGTGACACACTGCACGTGATTACTAAGATAATTAGAAATAAATTAGGCATATTATTCCTGATTCCATAGGTTGAAAGGTTGAAAAGAAGAGTGCGATGATTCATTCTGTCAAATGCTTTAGAAAAGTCTACAAATATCCCTAATGTGATCAATCTCTTCTTCATGTTAGAATGTATGAGTTCTTTTTGTCGTAGCAGTGCTAGTTCGGTAGAAGAATGTTGCCTGAATCCAAACTGTTCAGTTGTTAAAACATTGTATTTTTTAAGGAAATCAGATAGCCGTACAAAAATATTACGCTCCAAACCCATGGAAAATACCGGCAAAATAGATATTGGCCTATAACATTCAGGACGTCCTTGGGACCTCCTTTGTGCAGAACTACTCTAGCCTTCTTCATTTCGACAGGAAATACACCGGTTTCGACAGCTAAGTTTTAAATGTAAGTTAAGATAGGGCAAATAATGTCTATGACGTAAATAACTGGTTGCATTTTGATACCGAATGCGTCTTCGCATTTGCTGATTTTCATGCGGTCGAAAGCTGACTGAACCTCCATTTCATCACAGGAAGTGAGGAAAAGGAAATTCTACACATGGTTATCAGCAGTGGGGTCATGTTCACTATAAAGAAGCGAAACAAAGTAATCGTTGAATTTGTCAGCTAGTTGTTTTCCAGTGAATTTTTTGTTATCAATAACGAGACTGCTGGGTAGACGGGAATGTTTGTTGCAGAGTAGTGTGTTTACTCTATTCCAAACAATTTTTCGATCTGTGATGCCGGTGAACAGGTTTATGTAGTAGTTGTTTTTCGCTTTCTTCAGCATAGCATTTATTTTGTTACGGTGTCGTTTAAAAGTCTTAAAATCAGCTATGTTACGACTCCTAAGGAATACCCGGTACAGTTTGTTTTTCTCAGATATCATTTTAAGGATATAAGAGGTGACCCATGGGTTACGAGCCCGTGTAGGTGTTGTGAACGTCTTGTATGGGAAGCAGTTTTTGTAAATAAGCAGGAACTTTTCTAAGAAGAAATGAAATGCATTGTCAGCATTTGTATAGTTGCACACTGACTCCCAGTCCCACCTGATTATAGCATTCCTGAATGTTTCAAGCATATAGCTATTTATTTGTTGAATTTTATTTTGTGTCAGTGTTTTACGGTTCATGCGCTGGGAAGCGTTGCTGCAAATAGCAAAAACGGGGAGGTGGTCACTGAGGGAACTATCAATAACCCCTGCTAAAGAAAGTATAGTTGCTTTGCTCACAATTAACAGGTCAAGTATTGTTCCTATCGTGGGAGTCACACGCGTAGGTAGATTGATTACATTTTGCATAAAATGAGATTCTAATAGCGTCAGCATGCGCGTGCGTAGAGAAGAGTTTTCACCCATGTTAATGTTGAAACCACCTCCCGAATCACCAAATTCAAAAACGGTCTCCAGATAGGCTAAAAAATAATCGAGGTTTCCATCAGGAGGGCGATAAACCACAACAAATGGGGTAGTTCCAGTGCACACAGAAAGGATTTCATAGTTGGCTGTTACCGCACATGCTTGATTTTCTCTTTCACAGTGCATACATTCGAGTATTAAAATACCGACTCCTCCCCCTCGTCGATCTGCTCGTTTCAGGTAAAAAGATTGGTACTTGTTGACAACAAAACATTCATGATCGCGAAGCCAGGTCTCGGTGATCATATTTGGTGTATAATTGAAAAGAAATTAGTTTAGGAACTCTTCAAAAACTGCTTCTTTGCCTCTAGTAGATTGGATATTATTATGCAAAACTGGTAGGGCAGAGTTCTTTGCTGCGAAGTCATTCAAATCACTCGGTTTAGAGTAACCCTTCATATCAGTTTTGGGTTCATTTTTACATTAAAATGAATTTACGAGACACGCTTTACCAGGTCACTTTCCACACGGATGACGTGTACGGTTTCCTTACTAGCCCTTCGCACAAGCCCATTTCCGTTGCTGTGCAGGCGTATTCAAACCCATTTTCTTTCGCCCATTTCTTGGCAGTGAAGAGCAGAAACGTATTTCGTTGAGTAAGGTTCTCAGTGACCGACACATTGCATTGCAAGTTTCTCACCTTTTTGCATTCTTGGAGCCAGTTTTCTTTCTGGTGCAGCTGAGCGAAGCGGATGGGTATCCCCGGGACTTTTTCTGGTTTCGACGGTAGCCTATGTAAAGCCTATAATTCATTCATGCTCACGTTGGGAAGTTCCACCATGCGTCCAACTGCGTTGAGTTTGGAAAGCAGGTCTTCATTTTCTGAAAACTGTACACCCTGTATGACCAAGTTGTGGCGCCTGCTTCGCCATTCCAGGTCATTCACCTCAAGTTTGAGCTGCTGGACCTCAGCACTACCCTCACGGGCTTCCACAGCTTCAATTCGCCTGCGGAGTTCCTTCAGTTCTGCATCGTGCCTGGCGCCTGCCTGCAGCACTTCATTATATTTGTCTGACATTAACGAGATAGCCTTCTCAATTCCATCCACCTTTTCTGCAAGGTCATCTAATTTATCTAGTTTGGCATTTATCGCAGACAAGATTTGATGGATATCTGAAGGTTGCTTATCTTTGCCGTTGCCCACACTCCTGAGTCGATTTGCATAGCATGATGGGAACTGCCATGACTGAAAGAAAGTTTCAGCTTTGTTTTTTGGCGCCGCTTCCGTCACCCCTGAACATTTTCCCAGGTGAAGTAAAGAATCACATGTTGAGCACTGCATAAAGCGACCTTGACCTGAGAACTTTTTCGAACATGCTGCACACACTTGTTCGCTCATTGAGAAATACAAGGGATACGATATACAGCAAAAAAAGCCGCCCGCCCGTATCTTCCCACGGGGGGAACTCGAGTAAATGCGTCGCATAGGGGTGGTTTCCACGCCCCCCACCACGCTGTTGTCACGCAGCTGTCACGCCGCTAGCACGCCGCTATCACGTGTACACCTGCAGCTGTTGCTGCTGAGCGCGACGGAGCGCACGGGGCAGCTACGGCGCATGCGCGCGCAGACGCGCTCGTGCCGCACCACCGCAGCTGTTGTTGAGAGCGAGGAGGGTACGGGGGAGAGGCGCGCACCTGCCCCTCGACGTGACGTCATGAGCTGCGGACACCTATGGACGGAGGAGTTGGCGAGCCTAAGAAATGCTCCGCATTTAAAACACAGTGTTCCACGCTCGGCAGCGGCGGGAGCAGAACATAAACGAAAGGTCAAATGAAAGGAAGGAAGCACCAACCTGCAATAGGCTACAGAAACAGACTTTAGCCCAACCGCACCCTGCCACCGCCGCTGGCGATGTGAACGGTAGTGGGCGTGGCGATGACAGCAAGATAACGTGCAGAAAACAGCAGCGTAGCGGCGCCAGCAGCAGGGGCCTAGTTGTAGAATTGCGTCGATATCGGCTTGCACACCTCGGAGATAGGCTGTACGCGCGCTGACCGGTTACAGGCACAGGCAGCGAAAATTCATTCGGGCTTTTGGAACACCAGGCGAGGAGTCAGGAACTGCAATAGGCGACAGAAACAGTCTTTAGCCCAACCGCACCATGCCACCGCCGCTGCCGATGTGCAGCGGCGGTGGCATGGTGCGGTTCTATTTCTCGCCTTCTTCTGGCATTCTTCTGTTCCATTGCTCGCTCAGTCATCCTCAATTTAGGTTTAACCCTCTTTGTGGGCCTCCAAGTTTGTCCCGTAGGTGAGTGAAGGTAAGATGCAGCTGTCATACACTCTCTTCTTCAGGGACAATGGTAGGCTGCCATTCATTATCTGAGAATGCCTGCCGTATGCACTCCACCCCATTCTTATCCTTTTAATTATGTCTGCCTCATGGTTGGAATCCAGGGTCACAACTTGATCTAAGTAGATATATTCGCTTAACACTTCCACTGCCACGCCACCTATCTCAAACCGCTCGGCTGTCCCGAGGTTACTGATCATTACATTAGTTTTCTGTGTATTAATTTTGAGGCCCACGATTCTACTCTGTCCAGTGCGGAAAGCATGCTTTGCAATTTGTTCCCCGAGTTACTTAGCAAGGCAACGTCATCAGCAAATCTGGGGTTACTGAGGTATTCCCCATATGCCGCCCGGTATATGGGCACCAGTCTCACCTGTGTCGTCACCCTGCGAGGTCCGCGTTTTCCTCCAGACCGTACAGTGTATATGAATGCGTATTGCGCCCTCTGCCATACAAGGCATTCGTTGTATACTGCTGCTCTTGCTACAGGCAGAAGCACATGAAATCCTCGTGCCCTTAGCCACCAAAAGGAAACTCTTAGGATGCCACAATACCGCAGACCTTTCGATGCGGCCTCTGCAAATTGAACGACCACGACATCACTTCCCGGGAATGCCCTACTCAGCTGGAGGCCAACAAGAAAATCCGCGAGCGCCGCTTTAAAAGAAGTGAAAGGCATGCCGAAGCCCCAATGCAAGAACAGCTAGGTGCCTGTTTACAACCGTTACGCTGCGTTGACACCCTTAGAGGAGGACTTTCCCGCAGCAGAAACTGAACCGTCAACAATGATAGCGTACAGTTGGGCAGTCAAGATGTCACGTGCCAGCCGTCGACGTGCGCCCCCTGTGAAAGGGCCGCTACCAGTTCCTGTATTAGATGCATACTCCTAAATTGAAAACAGACTGGGTGCACTGGAAAAAGAAATTCATCGGCTGATAGAACGCCATGCAATACTTCAGCGCCGCCGTCCGAGTACCCGCCCTACGGACAGCCAAACCACACCGTCTCTGTAGCTTCAGGTAATCAAGGGGGTACATCAAAGACCATGTCTCCGCGTGAGTTGTTGTGTTTTCTCATGCAACAACTCTAGACTCTCACCTCAGTTTTAATAGCCAACCTTCGCCAATGATCGTACCTTGTGATTCGGGCTCATCTGAGAGTATGGCCCTGCCATACAAGCCCCTGTTATGCCCCTGCAATGACACTGCAGGGGCATGACTAGAAAGGTCGGAAAACTTTACCAACATCTTCTGTGTGGGAAGCTACGTGCATGGGCGCTACTACTCCAGGAAAAAATATTCCCCTTTCTCTGCCTGGATTTGTGGCGTATTCGTATCTTTCCATTTTGGTCCGCCGGAGTCTTAGGCCTATAATACTCCCCCAGGAAAGGTAGCCGTCTACGCCCGCTCCGGCTATCCTCCGACCCGCATCGACCTGACACGATGGTGCACACTATGGCAAGAGGTCGTCGATGTACTCGTTCGCCTCCCTCACACGGACGGAATCATAGTGTCGTAATATTCTTGCCCGTATAGTGGCCGTACAGCCAAGATTTGCCTTGGCTGGGTCTCCCATTTACGTCAACATCCCGGCTGCCCAATCTTGGTGGCGGGGGATTTCAACGCGCCCCACACTTCGTGGGGAAATTTCACCTCCAGTGCGCGTGGTAAATGTGTGTATGAAGCATTTGTGGACGCTGAGTTTGTGCGACTAAATAATGCTTCAGTGCCCACACGTCCGTGTGGACGTCAACGCGACAGCCCTCGCTCGCCCGATTTAGCTTGGTTAGGAAGCGGTCAGTGACCTGGATGTGCAAACCAGACGGCTGGGGCAGCGATCACGATCCGATTCATCTCGACCTTTCCCCCGGTCGTAGGAATCGCCTTCGAAGACTGTGTCGGGTGGTAGACTGGGATGTCTATCGATCGGCATCAGCTACGTTGGTCTCCAGCCCCTTACCTGACCTGTGTCCCAGGCTCTGTGTGGCCTTCGAAGCAGGGAACCACACTACTGGGGTGGAAGAATCCCGCCCTGCCCCTGACCTGCAACTCTGCCGTCTGTGGGCCGCCCCCCGCCAAGCTGAACTTGCTTCAATAAGAAATCGAACGTCAATCGACGCGCGACTGAAGCTTCAATGCCTAACAGCAGCAGCTTGCCGAATAAAACGACGACTGACGCGTGGCCGCTATTTAAACTGGTTCGTCTCGCTTGGTCTTTCGTCATCGAATTCTTCAGCCTGGCGAACATTTGGAGCAATGGAGTGCGGTCAACGTCCCCCGGATCCAGCGGCTGCTGCACTACTATCATCTGGGCAAGACCCGTCCACTTTCTCCTGCACGGCGGCAAGCAGCTTCTATCCCACCTTTGACGCCCCGTCAGCTACCTTTATTTTGCAAAACTGTTTGCCGAACGGCGCCGCTTCGTTGCCTACAAGCGGAGACACAGCAGGGATTGAAGCTTATTTTAGAATGGCGGAACTCTTGGCAGCCATCGACCATGCCAAGCCCAGACCAGCACCAGCACCGGATGGCGTTCCTTACTAGCTGTTCAAGAACATGGGAGGTATAACTCTCAATGTAGTACTTGCGGTTATAGACACAGCTTGGACTACAGCCACCATTCCGGATTCTTCGTGCCACGCGGAAATTGCTGCAATTGTGAAACAAAGCCAGACCGCGGACCGCATTTCCAAACTTCGGCCAATATCTCTTACATCGACGACATGCAACCTGATGGAGCGCATGCTAGCGACACGCCTTTCATGGTCGCTGGAGCGGTATTCATGGTAACACCCTGGTCAAATTGGATTTAGGCCACAATTGGGTGTTGAAGACGGACTCCAGCATTTATCCTGTATGTTCCTTATGGGAGGTCGCTCTCATTGGATATGAACGGCACTGGCTATGGATATCAAAATACAAGCATCTCGGAGTGCACATTTACCCGTCTCTATCATTCGCGCCGCACGTGCAGTTCGTCTGCTCAGACGCTCGGCGCACACTTGGATTCCTTCGTGGTAATCTAAAATCTGCATCTCCCTACATTAAAAAACGGCCCTGGCCAATCCCCCAAGTGGGTATGCGCCACAAACTGCGCAGGAGGCCGCCTGGTTCTTGCTGCGGCAGGAAACTAAACATGCCCCTCGCGAGGGGCACGATCAAATGCAGAGCATTTCCGGGGGCGCACGTCGTTAAGTAGTTTGCGTTACGTTAATGTTGTTGCACTTGTTGCTGCTGGTTATTGTATTGTAATTAAATGAGGAGACGTAATTACGTGGTCACGTAACATCATTTATTAGCAGGTGGGTATGAAATCATTTATTAGCAGGTGGTTATGATTATTGTGGCGTAGTGGGAAGAGCACCATGTACCTCGCCTTCCGCCCACAGGTAGTGAATGCGTTGTATCAGCAGTTTCTTGACGTAGTTTGAATGAGTCAAGGATATAAGGCGCGTTCGTAGCCCTCCATTCTGTGTCGGCTTTGTGGCGCAGTGGGTAGAGCACCGTGTACCTTGCGTTCCGCCCGCAGGGTCGTGGGATCGAAACCAGGCGCCGGTGAGTATTATTTTTTTATATAGTGTAGGGGGAGGGGTGCGGACTCCGATGGACAACTAGAACGGGTGACATCGTGAGTTAAAGAAATGCTCTGCATTTAAAAGCCTATGGCAACGTCTGTCGCGAAGCTATTGTTGTGATCCTCGAGTGGGTTAAACTTCCAAGTTGTGTATGCACGTTTGTGAAAGCCTTTTTTCAGAACCGCACCATCTCTGTTCGCTTGGCTGGAAAAGCTACAGGCCGTTTCAACTGGTATCGGGGGGTTACACAAGGCTCAGTGCTGGCGCCAATATTATTTATTACCGCCTTGCTTCCCTTAGCCTGGCAGTTGGCGGGAATTCCTGACGCAAAGTACATAGTGTACGCCGATAACATTACTGTGTGGTCTTTGCACCCTGATATTGATGTACAAGAAAGAGCTCTACAGACGGCGTTAAACACAACCATCTCCTGGTACACCAAGGTAGGGCTCGAACTCTCAAAACAAAAAAACGACATATATGTCAGAGGCTAATACAACGGGTGCCGCCGACTTGGGAACCGGCCTGTCCGGTTGTTTCTTGATCAGCAACAACTCTAAGAAGTTTTATGTCTGCGGGCTCTTGGTCTCGACGTTGCCTCGTCGAGATCTGCGGATCCGTGAGTGAAGGGGGCAAAGGAGAGTGCTGCATTCACAATACGCCTGATACGCCGAATAGCAACGATGGCTGGCAGCTCGCGAACCAGAATTGCTCGCCTCCTTTCTTTGTGCAGTCTGTCTTACAACCCTGACTCGTTTATCAGGCCCAATTCCACCATCTCACGACGAGGGACTGGGATCGCGTAGAAGCCATCAACCGAGATGCCATGCGGGTTGTTACTCGGTTTACCACGACTGGCCCCGGTACCAACTCTGCAGGCCGAGGCCCCACTCAGGGCTATCGATGAGCTGGTACATCAACGCCGTTCTGCCCGCAATTGTAAGCTCTCTAACATCGGTACAGCAGCTGCGTTAGCCCATTACATGGGCGTTTGAAGATACAACCACGAAAGAGTGGTACCTCTCTCCGTGGCAGCGAGTAGAGCTGACAGAATATAAACCCATCGGGCGTCACCGCCGCCCAGTCCCTCGCAGGGCTACGGCACAGGTCTCTGGTCTTCATTGTACAGACACCGACGCAGTCATTGCGTATGTAGATGCCAGCGCTAAAATGGCATTGCAAACACCGTACTCGTCTATCCACAGCTACTGGAGGTTGATCAAACCTGTTGATATGCCGCCAATCCTCTGCCAACCGTATATGATGTACTGGTCTCATTACTACCAGTTGTAAGGGCGTGGCCGTGCTCCCTAATGATCATCCGGACTGGCTCAATGCAAGCCGTAAATAACATTTCTCGCTCGGCACAATCTACATCCTTCTCAGGTGCCATTCATCGCTTGACAAGAAGCACCGTGTTGAAGATATGAATCGAATGGGTGCCCCGTTCATCTGTGCCTGGCCATACGGAGGCAGGCTCAGCTAGCCGCCCGAGTACCGTCTTATGGCCACGCCTACCTTTCCCCGAAGACGCTCGCGGTCACCTGGAACGACAAAAGAAAAATCTCTGGTGCACCACACGAGCACTGATACCCCCGTGTGGTTCAAACCTCCCTGGTGACTTAACTCCCCGAGAGGAGGTTGCGCTCGCTGCGGAGACTACGCGTTGGGGTGGCCCTTACGCCGTCCGTGACTGCCTCCTGGCCATCGCAATACGACGGTTCATACGCATCCACCTGCGCATTCGGCGCCACTGCCATTCGGGACGTGAATTGCAGCACCTGCTCTGGGCCTGCCAGGGATTGCATCAAGCTCGCCTGCGGCACCTTCGTGCAAACGGTCTCCACCCTAGGCGCCCTCCTGACCTACAGCGCTGGGTGCATGGACCGTGTCAAATGATGATGACCGTGCTGGGTTTTGGCGCTAGGGCGTCACGGCCAAATAGCGCTAATACAATGATGTTGACTAAACTCAGTAAATGTAAGGAAATTGAGCGTACGCTAAAGAAGGCATTCAAAATGTCGTTTTAAAAGGACGTTACAAATATTGGTGTAGAGAACCATATAAAAACGAATCACGTCATAGCATTTCTCTACATATACCACTCGCCGTAGTCCTTTCTCTAGCAAGGCCATACCCGTTCGCGCTGGAGCGTCAGGTCACGGTTGGGTTGATAGACGATACGAGATGTTAAAAACATTTACACCTGAGAGACACTTCAAAATTCGGTTAACAGAACATTGGCTCGTCGGCTAAAGACAGTAACAGATGCTGAGGTATCCGTGTGCATAGTTCTGAAAAGTGATGCTGCCTTTGTTTTCTCAGTACTTCCCATTCAATTAAGATATGAAAGACTGAGAGCACCCCCCACTACTTTAGCAGCGTCGCTATTCCACACCTTTTAATAGGTATGCATGGGTTGCATGGGTATGCCCTATCCGGAGACTACAAAGGGAACCTCTGTTATCCTATACAGTTTCTAAGGAATTGATTTACGTAGTTTGGGTTTTCTTATGTGCAATTAATTCACCATTTGCCGAGTAGTCTTCTTGCCAATGTTGACGCACTCTTTTCTGTATGTATGATTTAAGATTCTCGTACGGGAGGCATCTAGTATCTAACCCAATTGGAAGAGCAGCAGCTGCAGCATTTCTGTGTGCTTCTTCATTTCCCGCGAGGCCACAGTGGCCTGGGACCCGACAGATGTGACTACTACTTTTTTGTGATGTGACTAGATGTGACTACTACTAATTTTTTTAGCATTATATTAGGCGTAACACTGTTATCAAATTTAGCTGCATCAAAGATCACTAATGCACCAACATGTTTTCCTTTTTGACCTAAGCGAATGCCTTCGTAAGTCTACATAAGCGTTCAAAATTTGACATACCCGCCTAAAACCAATGAAAACAGCTATAAGTAGTTGCCTGTCTTGCATGAATAAAGAGAAGAGTTAAAAACCATGTGTTCACTTAAGTTTGACTGTGGTGAGGTCAGAACAGTCGTTTTAAACAAAACCCTGACGTCGCTTTAATCCAGAAAAAACATCTAAGACACTGCAGTTTTCTGGAATTGTTAAAAAAGAACTTGAGAGAAATTTATTACGTTGTATAGAACGAATTTAAATTCCTGGGTGAAACCGTTATTAGCAGGAACAGTACCATCGTCAAGCCCCAACGCCGCAGAGCGTATAATAAACTTAGGCTGCGTCGTTTCCGAGGATTAGATTAGAATAAAACCATCAGGAAGAGAAATCGGAAATCTTTATTACATACAGAAAACTAGATAAAATTAGCTGGAAAATCATCTGGATCCAGAGCTGGCATCGCCAGTAATGGATCCAAAATATATTAGTCACAAAAACAATCCAACGCAATACTACTAAGATAAAATACACCACGCACGAGGAATATATATTGTGCAAAATCAACACGGTGAAGCAAAAAGCTCAAACATAAAACGTTTTAAACAAATGAGTTCTATGTCTGTGTGTTTATTCGACTGGTATATTATTTATTAGTTTGGCTCCCAAGAAGGAAATGGTGTGGCGACTATAAGCATTGTCTATTTTTGGTGAATATAATTTCCATTGTTGGGCGTGCCTGGTATATAATTTAGGTTAAAATGAAATTTAAATAAAATGAAGCACCTAACTAGTCGTTTAATATAAAATTGAACGACCGGTTCGGTGTTTTTAGCACTTTTGGGGCTAGTACCTTTGTCTTGAAGTCTCTTGCTACAAAAAAATCGCATGATTTTTTAGTTCTGAAAAAAAATGGGATGATGGTGCATTGGTGAGGGCGTATGTCAATATTCTAATCGCTTTTTTTGCAGTTTCGCAATAATGTCACTATATGACGCGTATGTGAATCCCCAAAATTCTATACAGTACGTAAGCTGAAAGTGGAAAATTCTCTAGTACACTAATCGTAATATTTTACTGTGAAAGTGTTTCCGTGCTTGAAATAATGTGTAGGAACCAAACGGCAACTTTTTTCTCAGTACTTCAACATGGGGTGCCCAGTTGTGTGACTTGTCAATCATTACTCCTGAATATTTATGTTGCTCAACCTTACGAAGTGCGGTATTTCCCAGGGGTTAATTTGCAGTCTACTGTTACCTTTTTTCGATTACAGCAGAAGACATTAGTTTTTTTAATGTTGAGAGCTATATTATTTCTGGTAAACCACGTTAATATATTACGTAATTCAATGCTTGCTAAAGGTCCGGCTTCTGTGAAATTGCGATCAGAGATTCGTAAAACTGCATCAAAAGCGTAGATCGTGGTATCGGCGTGTCTAAGCGAATTTGAGAAGTCAGTGATAACCAGAGAAAGTAATGTACGACCGAGTACACCCCCCCCCCCCTGGGGTACACCAGCCATGACAGTTTTTAGTCAGATTTCTGTCAGCTATGTGCAAGACTTTGTTGCGGTTTGGGATGTCGCTGCGGAAAAAGGCCAATGCTGGCCCTCGAAATCTATAACGGAAGGTTGTGGTCAACGGCATCGACTGCCTTTACAATATCAAAGAATATGCCTATAGCAAAACAATGATATTTAGGGCTTGCGTAATTACTTCTGTAACTTCACTGAGAAGAGTAATTTCTGTTAAAACCATGTTATTTAGTTTTTAAGATACCATAGTTTTTAATGAATTCCGTTTGGCTTTTTGCTGCTAGCTTCTCAACAACATATTGATGCATGATAAAATTGCTATAGGACGGTAGTTTTCAATTAAATTAGGATCACCTCCTTTATATACGGGCACAACTCTCTCAATTCTTAGCTGCTTGGGATAAGTTCCAGTGACAAAGATTTATTAAATATGTTTTGCAGTGTGTAGCCAAAATGTCAGTGTTATGTTTTACTGCGCTAATCGATATTTTGTCCTGACCCCCTCTCTTATTTGCTAGCATATTTCTAGTCACGTCGATTATTTCTGAGGTTGTGATCTCTCTGAAAGCGAAGCTGTTAATGATCGGCGCAGGTAGCATGGGGGTTTGTTCATCCCTGAAGGTATTAATTATCGCGTTGCTTATATTAACAAATGAATCATTGAACTGTGCTGGAAGAGTAGCATGGTGGCAATTTAAGGCTCAAATCAAGAACTATGCTAAGCTTGTACGAAGGCTTTATAACCGAGTTTATAATGCGCCAGATTTCTTTGGAGTTGCCGCTATTTATTATAATTACCTACAATAATCTTTTCTCTGCTTGCATATTAGTGAAAGAGATAGGTTCCGCAGGTTTCTATATTGTTCTTTATAATAATTATCTTTTTTTGCTTCGTTTTATTCAGTAGTGATCTCTCTTTAGTGAGTTGTCATCCAGGGACAAGTTGAGGTCCATGAGTGCAATGCTCTCCGAGATATGTTCGCTATTTTGATGCAGCTTTCTCGTAATGGTTTAGAAAAATGTTCATACAATAAGTTATTATCTGTGTCAATGCCTTTGTTAAAGAATTTTTGTTGCAATATTGTTCTTGTTTTTACATATTCCCATCATTGTGAATAATGTATTGTAGGTTAAACTTTAGAAATGGGAGTGTTTGGGCCAATCATGTAGGAAGGATAATGGTCAGCGAATTTTTTTGTTTTAAGACCCATAGTTGAACATCGCATTCCCAAGTCCATCGTTTATACACATTCGCTGAGCGTCGTCCGTACATTGTCGCCCGGAAAAAAATCAAAAAACCACATCGTAATCTTGTTTTGAAATTAAATATGTTAGCCTGTTCTTCAAGCCTTGAGGTGACTGTGTGTTGGGTGCCAGGCCACACTGGCATCGGCAGAAATGAGCTGGCAGCTGAAATGGCCGCTAGCGTTGCCCTCCAAAACACAATAAACATAACAACGCTCGCTCACAGAGACCTCAAGCCACACCTCAGCCAACAAATCCGTAAAAATGGCAAGCAGAGAGAAGCGAACAGACAGACAACAAACTACACATAATAAAAACCACACCTGAGACTATACGCTACTGACTCGCAGAACAGACATTTTGAAGTTACGTTAGCTAGGTTACGGATAGATCCCTTGGGTGTTATGACTCGCACCTGCTCACAGGATCTCCAGGACCCCTGTGTAGCCGGTGTGGAGAGGGCCTATCGGGACACACGTCCTCATTCAATGCAAGGCACTTGACATTACACTACGCAAACACCGCAGAGAACTCTGCAGATAATATAGTTCATTACATCCATCACACGTTCAGGAGATGATGCCATGTTCTCCCTTAAGCGCACATTTAGGTTTCTGTCATAGCTTCAATTCTTACAGCTGATCTCATACAACGCATAGTTTTACCCCTGGACCTATACACCAGCCACCTTATTTATCTTTTAACCACTCTTGGTCTCATCGTGGCTCTGTACACCAGCCATCCTCATCGTCTTTATTTTATTTTATTCATGCTCACTGTAATCAGTTTTAGCAGTCACCTATTCATCAAAACACTTTGTTGGTGCTCTCTGCCCTAGTTGGCCTTGCGCCAATAACATTCACATATCATCATCAAGTCTTTTTAGCTACGGCGCGCAGCTTGAGAGCACATTCAATTCAATTTTTTATCTATTGAGTTCCACACTTGCGCCAAGACGGAAACGTAATATCCCTCAGCCACTGCCAACACTTTAAGACAGCATAGCCTTGAACAGCTATCAGCATAGCTGCAAGCACTGAGGCCCTAGATGGCGAGACTGCGCGAAAGACAGCTGAAGTCAGCCTGCCCTCATTGGAGCCATCGTTTGCAATAGTTTTCCTTAGCCAAAGCTGTGGTGCCTGCTTCAAGTCGTTTATTCTTGCCGTGTTTGTGTGCAGCGAAGGCAGTGGGTGTTAGTTGTTTTCACTTGTTCCTCGGTACAGGAGTGCTCAAATAAAACCTTTTTTTCAGCAATACAGTGAACGTAGGACTGCATTCTGTCACGCTGACCTTGTACAGATTGCTAACTGGTTCTTGTATTTACTGATTTCAAGTGGTCCTTTCAGAGAATCCTTTACAGTTTACTCTCAAATGCATTGCCAAAATTTATTGTCTTGTCCGCGAATGAAAAATTACGTAGCCATAAGAGCTGTAATAAAGTGGTACTGGGCGTGTTCGCGATTTCATCACTGCGTTACTCAATGAAGCGTTTAGCAACTGTATCCAGAAAGTCACCAATTAACGACTTCAAAGGTACAATTTTACGGTTACCAGTTTGCCAATCACTGCACAATTCCGTTCCTGGTCAGTACTTATTTTATTATTTTGTGGCAGGAAGATGACCACGCACGCCTCCATGAAAACACCCAACCCTCCCATTAACTGGCTGAAGGCGGCCGGCAGCTCCTCACAAGAGGTGCAGCTCCTGACCATCACTAGGGCTCAAGATTACCTGGTGCACCTTCCCCACCTAAGGAACACTCGCTAGGACGTAGTCTCGCCAGGAATTAAAGCTCCTGTCTGTCTGTCTCTCTCTCTCTCTTTCTCTCTCTATCTCTCTTCATGAAAACATTTTTTAAAGCGAAGCTTCTGTTTGCGTACTTGTGGCGCCATCGGCGTTGCCTCCGCCGTAGGCCAGAACCGAATTCCTTTTCCCTCCCTCTTTGCCCACACATGGAGAGCCCTGTCTCAAGTGACGCGCCGACGCCATAGTCTCAGCCAATCACAGGTGCACCCTCTTTTTTGGAGAAGGACCCGCCACGGTGGCTCAGTGGCTAAGGCGTTGTGCTGCTGAGCACGAGGTCACGGGTTCGATTTCTGGCCGCGGCGGCCGCTTTTTTGATAAAGGCGAAAGCAAAAACGCCCGTGTGTACGAGATTTCGGCGCGCGGTAAAGATCCCCACGCGGTCAAAAATAATCCGGAGCCCTCCACAACGGCGCGCCTCAACGCCTGCGTTGCGTCGGCGGGTTAAGCCCCACAATCAATCAATCTTTCTGGGGAAGGGAAAGGAAGGTTAGCTCGCACCGCTCGCGCCATTTTCCCGCCAGTTCAACGTTATCTGTGCAATGGGTAGGCCGCGGATGTTATGCTCAGCCGACAAGCAGACAACAAGCCGGTGATACTGCGCTACGGTCAAGCGCAGCTGTGAACACGAGGGTTAGGTGGTGATTGCTCGAAGGTTGTATTGCGGTTGCCGAAGGCTTGGCTATTAGGTTTGGGGTAAGTCTTGCGAGAGATTGTTTTACCGTTTCACACGGTTGAACAGGATTCCATTCCACCAGCGTTCCTTGTGTGGAGGCCTTGGTCATTTTAAAACTTCACAAGTGTACACCATTTGTTATGACGGGGATGCAGCGGAAAGGCTTGATGCTAGACGGTCACACAATCTGCACTTTGTGCAGAAAACCGGTCAGTTTTGAGCAGGTTTTGCAGAATTGTTGGCCGGCCATCTGTTTTCCAGACGAGCTTTAGAAACGTTGAAAAAATACCTGCCCATTCCATCACAAGGATAATGATCTACTTAAAGCGAGACTGGAGTGATATGTAAGATTTGCGGGATTACTAGCACAAGTTCCACTTTAGAGTCTCTAGCCGATGTCTCGACCGCTATCGCCAGGTTTACGAGACTTAGTCAGTAGAAAAATCAATTCGAAAAAGCCATCCTCCTCTCCCCATTATCCTTGCCGATTTTCTATGACGTTTTGCGACGATGCGCACTGGCACAATAGTAGAAACATCTAAGGATTTTCGAAGGCGGGAGAAGAGTCAGAGGGGTTACTATAGCTACTAAGCACTTAAACCAACCCAAACGTTTAACGCGTAGTGTAAAACCGCGGTGCGGGAAGCACTGTTGCGGTGCGTGAACTAGCACAACGGTCAGCAGCACGAACACACTTCTGCGAACGTCTTTCGGCCTAAGGAGTACAGTCGCTAAACATTATATCTTGTGGAAATTTGGGGCACTCTTACTGCACCTTCGGTTTACAAGAAATAGTTATCTGAGCTGGTTTAAATGCTAAAACTACATAGAAATATAAACTGGCTATAGATTATATCCTTAATAATTCCTACGCTGGCAGCACTGGCGTATCGCCGATTGTCTGGAGGACCAAGTACATTGTTTTGTAAATGACAAGTTCGATTCCCTGATAAAGCATGGCTGTTTTAGATGCAAAGCAACCCTTGCTCTCCGCTCTGTCGTCCGTCGTCTGTCGTCCTTTTATCCGCCGGCCCAGGAAGACACTGGCAACACTGTCACTCCAGCATCTCATGGTCGGGGCTATGTCCCTGCCTTGTTGTGGCGCCGTCCACACCCCCACTGCGCATGCTCGGCTCATCTCGGGCCGGCCCAGGAAGACACCGGTAACACTGTCGCTCTAGGTGCCATTAAAGGGTAAGACACCACCGGGCATTCAGCAAGCCGAGCATGCGCAGTGGGGTGTGGACGGCGCAACAACGACAAGGGAAGGACATAGCCCCGTCGCATCTAATAAAATTACACCCTCTTCCCGTAGGGGAACCCTGAGTAGTATGCGAAACCGCCATGGGCTCAACGCAATTTCCCATTTCGTAGTTCCGGTAAGTGAAAAGTGTGGTAGTTACCATGGAAACCAAACTGTAAATATAACGGTACCTACGTACCTAACGGAAACGACGAAGTGAAAACTGATGGGCACTTGAATCGATTCCATGGCTGCTTTGCATACTACTCAGGGTTCCCCTACGGGAAGATGGTGTAATTTTTTTATTCGATTATTTATTTTTATTCATTTATTTAGTTTTTATATGTCGATGTATGTGTGTATTTGTTTTTTATTCATTTATTATAGTACGCTCAAGTACTTTTCAAGTATTTACAGTCTTGGCAGAAAGTAAAAAATCGCACAAAATACAAGAAAACCGAAATATCATGTAAGCATAATGACACGCCGAAACCCACCATGTTGAACGAAGATACTCTACAAGGAATACAAAAATACATCATTACGCATAATTGATAAAAAATAGTTGGGTAAAATATTTCATTCGCTGATAGTTCTAGGGAAGAAAGCAAGTTTAAACCATTCGTTTCTACAATGCATTTCGTTTATTTTAAGAGAGCGATCGGTCTTTGCGAAACGTAGTCTGGACACAATATATAAAAGTTTGGTCTATCCCTGTTCTGTTAAGAAATATATCGTAAAAAGTTTCAGTCTGAGTACTTTGCGATGCTTTAGCGAATCCCAAACTAGGATGCGCTTAGCAATGGACCCACTGAAGTTCCTTGAGTAGTCTTTCAGATCAAAGCGAGTAGCCATGTTTTGCACTCTTTCTAGTTTCCCGATATCAGATGTTATACGTGGATCTCACACTGTGTAGGCCAACTCGAGTGTGGGACGAACATTCCTCTTGTAGAAGAGCTATTTCATCTTCACTGAAATACTTTCCCGTTACGACGTAGGAAGGCCAAATGACGACAAGCTTTCGCACAAATAAGTTACATGATGGCGCCACGATATAGCCGAGGTAAAATATATACCAAGACAGTTTTGTTCAAATGATTGGTTAAGAAATTTACCATTATTGGAATAACAATAAACATCAGCCGTTTTCTTTCTCGGGAAGCACATGGAAACCTATGTTTCAGGTTTATTTCTATTCCCCTCGTTTGACACCATCAATTGGCCTATTCAGATCAGTTGGAGCGTGGAGCAGTCATTTAAGGGAATCCTAATTCTATATATTACACAGTCGTCTGCAAACAATCCCCCACACCACCATCCTGGAATCCTTGGACTGCATGGGCGTTGTGGGGCACCTATATATGTACAGGCGTTTTTGGCTGGCCCGACACTATGGGTAAAGGTCGGTCGGGCGACCGGAAGCCCACGAGACGTCCGCACTGGGGTGCCACAGGGGAGCGTGCTGAGCACGTTGATGTTCAACGTGGTGCTGGGTACCCTGCCAGACTGCATTCCCGCTGCGCTCCGGTATCCAGTGGGAGTAGCAGTCTAGGCGGACGACGTCGCCATCTGGACGCACGGGCAAACAAGACAGCTGTCCAAGGTGAAGGCGTAACTCCAGGAGGTGCTGGGGTCGGTCGCAGACTACCTGAGAAGCCGCGGCCTACAGCTTTCCGAGGCCAAGACAAAGGCCGTGATGTGCCACCCACGTGGCTACCAGGCAGGCGGGACAACACCCCCCCCCCTCTCACCCTGAGCAGCCAGCCGCTCCGGTTGTGCCTCAGGGTCCAATACCTCGGGCTCTTCATTGACTGCCGGCTCACCTGGATACCAGCGGTGAGGGCACTTCAGCAGCGCACGTCGGGAGTCTAGCGGGGAGTGCGGAGGCTGCTTTCATGAGGCGAGCGCTGCTCGAACTCCGTGGCCCTGCGAGTGTTTAATGGAATGGCGTCCTCAGCCATCCTGTATGCTCTGCCACTGGTACACCTGCAGCCACTGCAGTGGAAGGAGCAGGGCATGGACCAGCGCCGGGTTATGCGTCTCTTCCTTGGCCTCCTGAGCACGTCCCCGGCTGCGGCTACGTACACAGAGGCCACCTGGACCATCGAGATGCGGGCCCTGCAGACGGGGCTGTGCAACTTCCACCGACTACATAGCACGTCGGACGTGGCAGCCCTTCTTCAGCGATAGCGCAGCCGCCCGTACTCACAGATGTGCATGCTAGCGTCCATATACGAGGGTCACATTGAGCTGCCGCAACGTCTTCCCCTCGAGACATCGCCACCTAGCACGGGCGAGCTCTTCTCGTCAGCACCACGCTCCCGGCGATTCGCAGCAAGCGATCAACACCAACCCAGGCTATGCATCAGGAGGTTGCTGCCCTGCTGCAAGACGAGACGACCGGCCTCCTGCAGCTCTACACAGACGTCGCCGTGCAACCGTCTATGGGCCGAGCTGGAGCCGCCTGCACGACAATGCAGCTTGGCACCAGTCGTGTGCGCTGCTGCCCTTCCCTGCCTCCTCTGCCCATGCAGAGCTGGCTGGGCTGCACCTTGCTGCGGACGTGCTCCTGGAGAAGAGCAACCAAAATCAGGGGGCCATCGTCTTCAACGACTGCCGGCCAGCTCTCTTGCGACTGCGAGCGGTGTACCAGCCATCGAGCTCTAGTGGCTACGTATAGCGGTCGCTGGCGGCGAAGCTTCACCTGGGATAGTCACCCGGTTGTGACCTGCGGCTGCACTGGTTGCTATCTCATGTCGGCACCACCGGCAATGAGGTGGCTAACGCCCTGGTCAGAAGTGCTGCTCGCTGGGATGGGGTCCCTGCCTGCAGTGACCTTAGGCCCTTCGACGCCGCGCAACCCATCCTGTCGCGGGAGTTGGAGACGATGCACCCGGAACCCCGCGTCATCAGCTGCCAATCTCCACGGGTCCTTCCTGGCCGCATCAGTAGCCGTCAAGCCGGCGTCCCGACCACTCCGTACTCCTCCGAATGCGGCTCGATTGCTGCAACGTGGCAACCCGCTTGCACCGACAAGGCCGCCAGTGTTCGCCAACATGTGCTGACTGCCCAGAGCCAGAGACCCTGGAGCACCCGCTCTTTTCCTTCCGCCAGCACGATGCCCTGGGAGCAGAGCTTAGGGCCGCACTCCAGCGTCTCGGGCTGTTCAGCCACACCCTTATAGACATGATTTTCCCGAATGGCCCCAACTCCATCCGGCGTGAAGCATTCCGACTTTTCCTGGCCGTTCTTCAAGGAGACCAACCTTATACAACGGCGGTAGCCCAATGCCTGCCGGCCGGCCTTACGCACTTCTTATCTCTTTCCTTCTCTCTCTCTCGCCCTCTTTCTCTGTCCCCATTTGCTCTCACCTATCCTCTTTCATTCCGCTTCTCCACTTCCCCCGGGGTGGGCTGCATGCTGTTGAACTCCTAGATGAGTTCAAAATATCCCCAGTCCACTTCTTTGCCACTTTCTAATCAAAAGCAGTCACTCGCTCACTCTGCAAACAACTTTATTGTAGAAAAACTTCGATATAAATATCATACATGGATATTAAAAATAATAGTGAGCCCCAAACAGAACCTTGCGGTACTCCCTAATTTGCGTCGACATCTTCCGACTCTTGAGTATTTACAATTTACAATAACAAGCTGTCTTCGGCAATTCAGGTACTCTTGTATGCAACGAACAATGTCAGGGTTTGTAATATACCACGCCAATTTTTCTAGGAGCAGGGGATGAAGACCAACGTCAAACGACTTTGCTAATTCAAAAAATATGCAGTTCAATGAGAAACCTTGATTTAATGCACCAGCAATGTCGTGAGTTAGCTCTGCTAACTGCGTCGCACAAGAAAATCCAGCTCGAAAACCATGGTGTCGCGGGCTAAGCAGCGAGAATAAATATAAGTGGTTACTAAGGTGAGTAAAATCAGGCGGTCGAACACTTTACATACTACACTCATGAAAGAAACAGGCCTATGATTGGATTCGTGGTTGCGTAGTCCCGATTCATGCAATGGCCAACATTGCCAAGTTTCCAATCTTCAGGTAGAACTCCTTCTTTCAGTGACCTAGAAAAAAATAAAAAATATTGTGATGACGTGGCTGCACATGACGATAGCCACGCTGTCGATAACTCATTAGGCACCAGGGCACTGGAAGGTTTGAAGCGTAAAAGCAACTGCTCAATTCCGCGTATATCAAACTCAGTATCACCCATGGGTTCAGCACAAAAGAAACCAAATCAGGAGTTATCAGTACCAGGCCACCGTTCAGTAAAAACAGCTCTAAAAACGCTTTGAAGCATGTAGCTTTCTCGCGACTATCAGGCACTACTGCACCGTTACATTCCAGATTCAAAATCGACATTTGGTCCTTGCTATTGGATTTGATAGAGCACTATAGTTCCTGCGTCGGTTCATAATGCTCTCGTTCAAAGAATAAAAGAACGAGTTTAGGGTTTTCCTAGTGGCTACTGTAGGTTCATTCGTCACAGCTTCCAGTTTTACTTTATTACACGATTTAGGATTTTTTGGAAAGCTGCATAAATGTTCTTTTTGGCATTGACATGGCGGACTGCTTTAGTCAACCAAGGTTTATTTTTATTAGAGCGTGATGTCAATGCACATTTAGTTACGTGCCGGTCACACAGTTCACAAATTTCACATTTTAGAACTTCCCACAACTCTTGAATGCTATATCTTTCCGAAAGAGCTTCGAATACGTCATTAAACATATCAAGGGAGCGCGAACTCTCAGTAGTGCGAGCTTTCTGATAGTTAAAAATGCGTCGATTACCGGGGCCTAACATTCGGGCATACTCAAATGAGATCTGCGATAACTTATGCCGGGCAGAACCTGCAGCAAGCAATCTCTTGTCGAAATATTTCCCAAAAATAAATCCACAATATTGTCGCCATGCGTCGGTTGCGACATCAGTTGACAGAGGGAAAGTTAGCTGCACATTTTAAACACCTCGATGCCCAGTACGGTTCGCCCTTCTTGCAAAGCAGCTGTTTGGACGAATTTGCACCCGGTAAATTGAAGTCGCCTCCTACAACCAAGTTATCTGCCTGAATACGTTCAATTTGCTTTACGAAGTCTCTAAGTATTTGATGTGAACTACACGGCGGACGGTACCAAGAAGACACCGAGACACATACACCATTTCTGAGACTAATTTGGACCCACACTGCTTCAAATAATCCCAGGTTAACTTCCAGCCGGCTTGAATTTATTTCCTTTTTTACAAGAAAGAAAACGCCCACACTATGGCTGTTCCGGTCCTTTCTGTAAAATACATAATTTGTAGAAAATATTTCATTATCGTTTTTTCAGCATGTAAACGCAACTTCGTACCAAGGACTACTGGCGAATTTGTCTTGTTAGTAAGGCTAGAAAAGCTCATCTACCTTGTCTTGAACGCTTCGGCGATCGATAACCAAAAGTGACAGGTTGCATTTTTTTGGTTTCTCTTTTCATGTAGCTCGTTGTACTTCGACGCTTGGTTCATCATAAATACACTTAGTTTTGTTGATATAACGCACGTCGTACCTAAGATTCACTTTCCCAGTTTCCTTTCGTACTTTCTTCGCATATTCCCAAAGCTGCCTTTTCATTCTAATGGATTCTGCGAAGACTTTTGGGATGCTAATGGAACTGCCTTTCAACTTTTTGGCGTTCGTTAGAACGCATGCCTTGATTTTGTATAACGTACAATTAACAATTCTCGGGTGGCAGTTACAAGGATTACATTCACCCGCGCGGTGTGCTCGTTCAATTTGCAGATTTGACTTGCAGAGATCTAGTACGAGTTGCTCAGCCGACTAGTGGGTTTCGCGCTCCTCAGTGTGTTCTATACCGCAGAACTCCAAGTTACATTATCCTGTTCGGTTTTCTAAATCCTGCAGTTTACCCTCCTAAATCTTGAGTTCTGCCTTTTGCAACTGAATGGTTCTAGTGCACTCTTCTACACCAGTCTGCAGCTACTGAATTTTGGAAATTTGATCCTCTCAGTTAGATAGGCGTTTGTATTCTGCGGCGTGCATAGCAACCTTGTTCTCAACCTGGCATGACTCAATTGCCGGCAGTTTTGTTTTGATTCCACACTGGCCTTCAATCAATTTTTTCGGACCAGCCTCCATTGGCCCTGGGTGAAGTTTAATGTGACAGCACACAAACCGTAGCAAGAGATAAAATGCTGAGTGACGTAGCAACAAAAACCGATGGTTTGTGCAACGCACATGATTATGGGAGCCTGAATGAGGACAGGCACTTGCAAAATGCAAACGAAGTGGACCCGGCAGAACAATGACTGATGTGCGTAATAATCAAAGCATCCGTGAGCGACGCTGCCATTACACCGGTTCAACACCTCGAAGGTCTTGTAATGCAGTGCTTCTTATGTACCCTGTAGACGCCCTAGTTTGCAGCCCAACGTTCGCTGACTGGTAGCGGGCTATATCCGAGTTCAACTTAGAATAAATCCACAGCCGACATCGGATTCACTTCTTGCGGATCGCAGGCAAAAGGTAGAGTAGCCAACGGCCGATGACCAACCGCATGTTCCGCGCAGTGGCTTGTCACGTGCGCAGATACGAGGCACAGCTGCTGAATACCTGCGTAATAATCAACCCATGCGTCAGCGACGCTGCCATGGAACCAGTTTCACGTGATGGTAAGCCATGTTTCTATGTGAACCTTCTAAAAACTCAAGAACCAACTAAATTTCGCCCCAAGATCATCTGGTAAAATAGACCCTAAGAAATCACCGAAACTCCCGCAGCTCTATGCTTGCACCTGATTAAAGTAAAAGTATAAATGTGTACAGGCATGCACTCGGTACTTCTCAGACACACAGAGAAATTGAGAAAGGAAGAGAGAGAGATTTTATTTTGATTGATTATAGGATTTAACGCGGCAACACAACGCAGGCGAAAAGGCATGCTGTAGTGGAGGGCTCCGGGTTAATTTTGACCACCGGGATACCTTTACGTGCACCAAAATATCCTACACACGGGCGTTTTTGCTTTTTGCCTCCGTCAGAAAAGCGGCTGCCGCGGCCGGGAATTGAACAGGCGTCCTCGTGCTCAGCAGCGCAACGCCTTAGCCACTGAGCTACCGCGGCGGGTGAGAGAATGTATTTTAATGATGCTGTCGAAGTTTGTCCAGCAGAAAGGTTGAAATGCTAGGTCACGTAAAAACAGAGGCGTGGTAGAAGATACAGAGACAAAATTAAAAGAGAGGGACCTAAGGAGAAAACAGAAAAAATATGAACAGAGTAGCCATCTAGAGGGTTCTGTAGGTAAATCTGAAAAGTTAAAATACACACGCGAACGCTTTATCTTTCCAGTTGAGCAGAGTTTGTGACACCGCAGAGTAACCACCCGCTTTTCGAGCACATTCAGCGCTCACAGAGCAGTCCGGCTAACCACATACAAAAATGTTCGCTTTTATGCTTCGAAGACTATGAACCTAGAAAGATGAGGAGCGCAGTCCTGTAGCACTTCTATCACAAATATGCAGCACCGTAAATAATACCGTTTAGGCCTGAACTGCGGAAAACCTTCCTACTTGGTGAGTAACCTTCTGAATGTATCTTGCAAAAACGAATCGCCCACGTTGCGCCCCCTTTAAACCTTACCTAGAGAATTCCCATAGACGGGCTCTGTTTCTTTCCCCCAGCTTATCAAGCATCCCACTAGATCAACATATACTACCGCCAACATCCTTCGTATTGTGCTAAATGCGCTAAATGACACCGTTTATTACTGGAAATGGATATTTTTTGCTAAGGTTAAATCAATGCATGATCCATGAATGGTGGTTGGTTCAGTTGTATTGGGGAAGCTCATGACTGAAAACTTGTTTTATCAAATAAAAGGTAGCTCAAACCCCGTTATTAGACGCTCACTTATCATCCGTCTCTGCCGCAGCCGATGGAGGCGATGAATCGCCCCCAGAGACGGGGAAGAACTCAGATGCCATCCGTTTGTGTGAGCTTCCTTTACTTTTTACTCCTTTACTTACTTACTTTAGCCTACTCACTTTACTTTACTTACATACTTTAACTCCTAGCGCATGCGCATGGCGCGCGCACGGCCGCTACATGTGCCGTGGGCGGAGCGCACAGTGGTGCGAGAGGTCGCGTGACGCTATCACTTGGCATTCAGTGAAACCGCACGAGGCAAACCGTCTGTCGCACACCGCCCCTTCTCCCCCCGTCAACGCGTGCGCTCGTATCTCAATCGGCAGAACAAGGGGCTCCAGCTTTGTTTCGGTTCGGGTGCCAGGTTCGGTTCCTGGTGGTGCCAGTACTTTATTTTATTTCTTCGCCTGAGTTTTCTATTGACGCCGACGGTTGCCTACAGAACCCTTGGCATGTATAGGTACAAATATTAGCTTTTAAATGCTGCCAAAACGATGACGCTTTACGAAAAAAGGTATTTTAGTGCAATTAACGAAGATCTCTCCAGTTTTTTTGCACCTTATTCTCATATTTCAACCGTCGCTTAGTACAAACCGCTTGGAACATTTTCTGTAACAAAATATTGAACTGAAAGATACGTGCATACCAAATCGCACTATATATACTGGCAAATGATAGCTAGCCATGTTACTATACACCCTTAAATCTTTTATCTAACCGAAAGAACGTTTGTTCAAGTAAGCCCGACTCTCTCCTATCTCTATTCGGTGGGCTTCCAACACGACGGTATTCAAAGATTACGTAGACGCTCTTAAAATGCGCAAAAATGTTTAGAGTATTACCTTGCCATCGATGTTTACGATTAGGCCAAAAAGGTTTGGCGCGTTATAAACCCTTCTAAAGATGGCGACTCTTTAATGCTTTCTGATAATACTCATAAATACCTCTATTCCATCTAACTGGTGGGCTGAAGTTCTAAACGAAGTCTTTTCATCTAACGTTTCTGGATCTAATAAGCTCATACTATGCTTACCTCGCAATTACAATCACAGGCCAATACCTCCTCTTGCCATAAATTGTTGTGTTCTAGAAAAACTTTTTAGGTCAATAAAACCATAAAAGCTCCACGTTGCGACCTGACCAAGCTCAAAATTTTTGATCAGTATTTGTTTTTGTTCTTGCTAACAAACATTTTTCAGCAGTCGCTTAATCATAGGAACCAACCTGCTCAATTTAAAATCGGGAAAGTGGTTCCAGTACTCCCACAAATCCGGTAACAGACACTCGCCCCGTAATTACCGCCTCATTCCACTACTAGTATTCCTCTATTACTCTCTAATCTTGATAAATTTTTGGAATGCAACTGTTAGTTTTCCATATCATAACACGGATTTACAAAAGGGTACTCACGTGCAACGCGGCTTGCGTTGGTTACTCATAAAATGCATACTCTTCTTGACCATTCGTGTACTGTCGATTGCATTTTTCTGGAATTTTCCAAAGCATTTGACAGCTGTGTCACAAAAAAACTTTTGTTTGAACTGCACAAGCTTAGGCTTGATTCCAAACTTTCCTCTTGGCTTGAGATTTTCTTTACCAACCGTTCTGTATGTTTCCGCAAGTAGTTTAGGTCTGAGATAACACGGGTCGATTCCGTTGTGCCAGACGTCTCAGTGCTTGGTTCTCTTCTTTTATTTATTTACATTAACAATTTCCCTGCATACATTTCTTCTAACATTCATTTATTTACCGACGAATGTGTTGTGTACCGGCAAATAACTTGTTACCATGAAATTACCGGCTTGCAATCCGATCTTAACGCTAGTTTTTCCTAACGCAAAAATTGGGTCATGAAACTGTACGCTAACTATTATGTCAACATTAAGTGTCACAAGAAAAGCTCAGAAGTTACCTACATACTGTATTCGTAACTCCCGTTTTGATCATTCGTGATCTTATAAATACATTGGTGTTCACATTTCAGCCGTTCTCGCATTGACTGCTTACACCGAGTGTGTAATTGGCAATGATAACCGTATGTTATGGTGCCTCCGAAGAAACTTTTCAAAGGCCCTCCGTCACCTAACATATTATGTACAAAACATTACTTCATCCCTAGTTCAAGTGTGGGGCATCAATGTGGGACCCACGTCAGGATACACTAATCTTGATATTCTAGTTATGATATTCAAGACTATAATTCTCATTCTATTCTAATCATGACTGATATTATGGACTCTAACCTAGTCATGATACTCTAACCCATTCGCAAGAAATGGTGCAAAATAACTCTGTTCGGTTCATTCTTTTACTCCCCTTTATTCTCCTTGCCAGCATAACAGCATACCCTTGCTAAAATGTAGCCTTCAACTGCATACATTATCTCGTCGCTAAAAACTTTTGCGTACCCCTGTTTCATAAAATATTTATTTCCCACAACTACGCCTTGAGCTTCTTTTGCCTCCGCACTTAACCTCGAACAGCTTGCACCGTGCTGATAAAGCTGGAACACCACTGTCACGAACAAATGCATTTTTTCCGTGTTTTATACCCAAGCCTTTAGTCGAATGAAACCACCTTCCCACATCAACCACTGCCGCTATTTATCATAGGTAGTTTCAGAGCGCAATAGCAAACATTGTATAACTATAAAGTATTTTTCTCCCGTCCTGTTGTTATGCATTTGCTAATATATTATAATTAAAACCCAACATGATATCATTCCACTTTCCTTACTATGCGTAAGCTGTCACAGTGGGTTTAGAAGCCATTTTTTTATTTTACTGCTTCTATAATTACTTTATGCAACCACTCCCCTCTGCAGTGCCCTCTGGCCCTATAGGAACTATCACAAAGTATATAATTAAAGGAGCCATGAAGAGAAAATACAACTTCGTGTAATTTGAAAGAACTAGGATTCAGTATCTCACTCATCTTTATTACAGCCCCAAAAGATGTTTTTTTAACGAAAAAAAAGCAAGAAGTATTTAAAAACTTTCAAATTTTGCGCCACAGTGACGTGTTATGAGCAAGCATGACGTCACACGGGCCAACAATAAAACATAATTTTCAGTGCGTTAACTGCACGTTAGCATTCAAGTGATGCAGTCAAATGAAACTAGAGGCCCCATTACAGACGTCGATTCATGTGTCATCGCAACAGGTCACTTAGCCGGCCGCCAATCGCGCAAACAAGGTTCCGTGACGTCATAGAAAAGTTGCGGGAAATTGGCTACGGGGTCGCGCCTGCTTCACACGTTTTCTTTAATATCTCCGTTATTTGTTCGAAGATTGCGATGATATTCGTATCATTGTTATCGGGACTAAGCAGTCTTTCTAATAAGCGCAACTTGTATTTTGTCTTCATGGCTCCTTTAAACATAGAACTTTAATAAAAATTATATTGATATGTGTCGGCAAGACAAAGGAAATCAACAATGAAAGATGAGAGCGATATGTATACACTATGTACAAGATGTTGGTCATTAGACAACCTGTGAGCTTTCTCGTTTTTTTCTTCTACAGAGGTTGAACCGACAGCTCTCTTTTGCTCCTTCAAAGTGACCATCCAGATCATGGCCATAAAGATGTTCAGATGCGAATAGGATGTGCGATGGGGGCAAATACGGCGGAGTCAGCAGCGCCACACATGATGATGATGACGATGGTGAGTCCACACCCCGTAACAGCTAGCTCCACCGACACAGGGAAGTAACGTTTAAAAGCCTCGGAGACGCGCCGTATATCTTAACCGATGTTCAGGCTGTGGCTCGTCACGTTTTGGTCTCCGCTGGCCATAGGATGACACCGGGCTTGGGTGTGTGTCTATTGCTCAAGGAAAGAGGGGCGCGAAGACGCTATCCAAGAGCCCTTGAGTGACGTTCTGAAGGCGAGACGAAGTGAAGCGGGGGCCAAGATGGGAATGAACCCCGCAACCTCTGATAGATAATGTTACACTGCGGTAGGACGCAGAAAATTAGTAATAGAAGACTTAAACGATATATATACACTATGTACACAATGGAAGCCAATGCGAAACCGGAAAGCTTGATCTTTTTTTCTTCTCCTCCCGAGGTTGGGTCCACAGCTCTTATCTTCTTTTTCCCGTGAAAGGATATTGCAGTCCCTTTAGTGCGCTTCTTTAAAACAACCTAAGTGCACCAGGGTAGAGGTCACCAAAGAAGAGGTCCAAAGTTGTCGAGAAAGCTTTCACTGTGACAGCAGATCTAGGGCAATGAACGGGACAACAAAAACAACAGGGCGATCCGCAAACAACGAAATGCTTTATTTTATTTACAGCCTATGAATTCATAGAAAAATGACGCAAACAAACCAACGGCTAACAAACACTACGAAGGGAGGGAGTCCGATAGATACCTTGCTTCGTTTGATGGTAGAGCCGATGGTGGAGCACTCACACACGTCTCATCGCGATCATGTATTCGGTGCAACTCACATATTCAATGAGATCGATTGAATATGTCAGTTTTTATTATTTGGCACGGTTAAAAGAAATCTGTACATTTTTTAGGGTCAGCTAAAAGACGACAGTTCGGAAAACGTTTTCGTGGGTTCGCGTGTTCGCGCAGGTGATCTTTACTGCATCGGCCTGTTGGCATATATAGCATCGTTTGCAAGAAAAAGGGATTTCGGGGAGACTCTTTATACAGCACTCAACACGTTTTCGAGCCTGTTCATCGGTGCTATGAAGCTTTTTTCAGCTTGCTTTATTGACGCGGTTACAAAGACCAGTAAGTTTTCCTGGTGCTGAAAAAGGTACCCTTACACCCGATCTTTGCGCCACTGCTTTCCCAATGTGTGAGACAGTGTGTCTGTACAGCGGTATACCCACGGGTTTTGATTTTTTCCTGTGACTGCTCGTTACCTTCATTAGCTTCTTTTTAAGTTCACGAACCACGCGTTCTTACACAATTACAATGACAGTGGCTTGAGCTCAGAACACTTTTTAGAACTTTTAGAATTTTACTTGCAATCAACCATCCTAAGTTTCAATAGATCAAAACAGCGGCATTTGCGTCGGGTCATCTGTAGCTCCTGTTTTGTGCGACATCTATTTATCATTCATTGACAAACGCATCAATGCCCATTTAAACAATCATAATGTTGTTAGAATATATACATATGTAGATGACTACCTTGTGCTTTTAAATCCTAATGACCTTAGACTTGACGTTGCTGTTTCAGATCTCATTTATCTTTTCGGGGTGAAATCTGGCGGTCTAGAGTTTACATGTGAATTGCCAAAGATGACTCAATGCAGTTTCTGGACCTTAAACTTAGCTTCACAAGACACATGTTTGCTAGATGCATAACACTAAAACCAAGAAAAGCATTTTACCTTTCGACAGCGCAAACAATAATATGATCAAGAGGAGGATTGCTAACACATGCCTCGATTCGGCCTTAACCAAGTCTTGTGAGCGCAATTTGGTTACGGGTTTCCGTAGCCAGCTGAGTCGCCTTCAAGAAGCTCGATTTTCTCCCACCATCTTTAAGAGCGTGTGCGAAAGCCTTTTGCAGAAACCTTTTGCAAAGCCTAAAACATGGCAAAAAGATGCGCAAGCAAAAAACTCCCAAGCATTTCCCCGAGGGTGAACGTGGTTAAGTGCGAATGCACGGGGTGATGCTATGAGGGGGAGTAAAGTTAAAATCCGTTGGCATTCGCCCGTGAGCGCGCGCGAGCCGACCCACGGAGGTCTGGCAGTTTATCGCTGCATATATAGGGGGGTACGCCGCGCCGAGCGCGCCGAGCCAGGTGGCTGAGAGAGGAGGCGAGCGCAAGGGGAGAGGGACAGCGGCGCACGGCAGCTGCAGCCGAGCGAGGGGGAGAGGAGAGAGTGTGACGTCACGGTGGAGAGAGAGGCGCGCGGCAGCTGCTGGGGAGAGGAGGCGCGCTGTGGCGTCATACCATGACGTCACGGCGCGAGGAGCGGTGCGGGGAGCGGCGCGCACCCGCGCAGCCACGGCGAGGAGGCGGAGCGAGCGCGGTGACGTGGTGAAGTGACGTTACCGCGCCGTTGCTACCGACGCTCCTCTCCGCTCCACGCCGTTGCTAGGGAGAAGAGGACTGCGGACGCCGCCGCCGCCGCCGCCGCCGGCGGTGGAAGGTTTGGGGTCGCTTATAAAGTGCATTCGCACTTAAAATAAAACATGAAAGAGCATGTTATACCATACGTGCATACACTATCGCACAATATTGGCGCGAACCATGCATTGTGTTTATTTGTGTTTTGCTTTTCCCGCCCGGCTGCGCCGGTCTGTGTTATCTCTGTGCCAAGGGAAGCACGTGTTTCATTCTTTCTTTCTGTGCCGCATGTGTTATCTGTTCTGATAGGGAGAGCATTCCGATCTAACGTGAACAGCCCAGAATAATCTTCTTGGATCTACAATGTTCTAGATGTGAATCGACGGATCGAGAACCACGCACGCCGGAAAATAAAAATCCTGCAGAGCAGACGCCGGGGTATTCGATCGCCGACGCTCGCTTGCGTATACGTTATTTTGCTGACTCCTGCTTCGCCGCCTGTGTATTCTTTGAGTTGCTAGGGGAGCACAAGTTCGCTTCAATAAAGTTGCGTTCCTTCAAGACCACTGCGTCGTCTTTGGCATCATGACATCTGGTGGAGGTGCTGGGTACATGAACGCTAAGCCATCGTCAAGCCGACAAGCCAGCCCAACTCGTGTCAGCCGCCGACAGCAAGGTCTTCAACCGGAGTTCGGACTGCTTCCAATGTGAAGAAAGAAGACGACGTCAAAACCACCATGACCAATGCAGGCACCATGACCAGCGTTTCTAATCGTGCCCTCGCCCTGCGACAGCCTCAGGAACCACCATCGTTCCGCGGATCTCCGGGAGAGGACCCTGAGGAGTGGTTGAAGAAAGTGGAGCGCGTCCGCATCTTTAACAGGTGGGATGACGAAGAAACTTTCCGCCATGTTTTCTTCTATTTGGAAGATACAGCCCGAACGTGGTTCGAGAACAATGAAAGCTCGATAACCAACTGGACTCTCTTTAAAAGCGAGTTCCTTAAAACATTCGCCACCGTCGTGTGGCAAGAACGAGCCACACGTTTGTTGGAAACGCGCACGCAGCACCCCAACGAAGGGGTCGTGATCTTCGTTGAGGAGATGAAGCAACTATTTCGCCGCGCGGACACCGAAATGACTAAAGAAAAGAAGCTCAGGTTTCTAATGCGAGGAGTGAAGAAAGAACTCTTTGCCTGCCTTGTCCGCAAACCCCCTAAAACGATGGCTGAATTCATGTCTGAGGCTGCTGCATTGGAAAAGACTCTCGAAATTCGAACAAGGCAGTACAACCGCCCTGTCAACGCGCCGTTCTCGGAGACAATCGATGCCGCAACTGTAAGCTCCGATACATTGCGTGAGACCATTCGAGCAGTGGTCAAGGAGGAGCTTCGGAAGCTTTTTCCAACGGTGCAGCAACCTCAAGTGGCTTCCCTGACTGACGTCATCCAAGAAGAGGTTCCACAGGCACTAGTGGCTTCTACGCCGTCCGAAGAACCCCGTGAGCCACAAGCGATGACCTACTCCGCAGTTCTTCATCGACCCCGCCCTGCTCCAATCCATCGCCAAGAGGCCCCGCCATACTGCCGTCCCCTGTCGCCCGCCCGACCCCCAGTAGTCCAATACCAGACGCTGAGGAAGACCGACGTGTGGCGAACGCCCGATAATCGCCCGCTGTGCTACCACTGTGGAGAGGCCGACCACATCTACCGTCGCTGCCCTTACAAGAGGCTCGGTATGCGAGGATTCTCTGTCGACGCACCACGCCCACGACCCGGCCAGCGCCCTGCTGAAATCGACGAACATCAATCGCCCAACATCAACCGAGGACCAGCCCGCTTCAACCGTTCGCCGTCGCCCTACCCGTACCAGTCGCCAAACCGCCTTAGCACCGCTGACTTCTCACGTGTAAGGTCCCCCAGCCCACGCGGGGGAAACAAAAAGCAGCAACTTCTGCAGGTGAAGTTGCACAACGGCAAAAAAACGAAAACCCTTCAACGACGCATGGCCGCACCGAACACCGTACCCGCAGACCAACGACTCGATCTAACCCGGACGTGACTCCCGACCCCGACGACGACACGACGCGACGCGTACCAGAAATGACAGAGCCTCCCACTGAGAAGACCACGACAATGACGACGCATAGCGCCCGACCGTCAACACGCACAAGTCGAGATACAACGCCCAGACGAACCCGAAACTGGAGGAAAGCGGCGTCCGACGTCCAGTTGTCCATCGACGGATTTGACGTAGTCGTCCTCATCGACACGGGAGCCGACTGCTCGGTAATGAGCTGCTTATTCGCGTGGAAGCTGAAGAAAGTTACGACAACATGGGTCGGTCCGCATATACGCACAGCAGGAGGCCATCTCGTTACGCCAAGTGGAATGTGCACATCACGTGTCACCATAGGCGGAACCACGTACCCTGCTGAGTTCATTATTTTGCGTAACTGCTCCCGGGACGTAATTCTTGGAATTGACTTTTTGACGGACAATGCCGCAATAATTCATCTGCAGACCAAGTCGATAACTTTTTCCTCCGATCACTTCACGACGCCGCAGCCGAACTCCGATCACCGTGCTGCTGTAAGGATCGCCAACGATCAAGTCACCCTGCCACCCCGCGCAAGCTTGATGATCGCCGAATACTGTGAGGATGCTGCTCCTGACATCAACGCTATCATAGAGAGTGACCAAAGGTTGCTTCTCAACCGCGCTGTCTCCGTCGCCAGAGGCATTACGCGCTTTAAGCAATGTAAATCCAACATTTTAGTCACTAATTTCACCGAGGACTACCACAATCTAAACAAGGACGCTGCAATTGCGTTCCTCGAAGAAGCAGAAGAAGCAAGTCAAGTGATCGTGGTCGCCAACTTTGAATGTCCACGCGCAGATGCTTCAAGCTGCCGCATCCTTTCGACGTGAACCCAGCGCTGCCGCAAGAACATCGGGACAGATTATTTGATTTGCGGCGTCGCTACAGCGAGTGTTTTTCGTCGAGTTCAAAATTACGTCAGACACCCCTAGCGAAACACCGAATAATAACCGACCATGGAGCCCGACCTACCCGACAGTCACCGTACCGCGTCTCTTCACACGAGCGGGAAGCCATCAGGACTCAAGTCGACGACGTGCTCAGCGACGACATTATACAGCCATCGAAAAGCCCCTGGGCTGCGCCGGTTGTACTGGTGAAGAAAAAAGACGGCACATTAAGGTTTTGCGTTGACTACCGGCGACTGAACAAAATCACCAAAAAGGACGTGTACCCCCTGCCACAAATCGACGACGCCCTCGACCACCTCTGCCACGCGAAGTACTTCTCATCGATGGATCTGAAGACCGGCTACTGGCAAATTGAAGTGGGTGAGAGAGACCGAGAGAAGACTGCATTAATAACAGCGGATGGCCTATGCGAGTTCAAGGTGATGCCTTTCGGGCTGTGCACGGCGCCAGCAACGTTTCAGAGTCATGGACAGTGTGCTAGCTGGCTTGAAGTGGCACACTTGCCTTGTATACCTCGACGACGTTGTGGTATTCGCCCGCACTTTCGACGAACACCGTGCAAGGTTGGAGTCTGTACTCGAGGCCATTCGTACGTCGGGGTTAACGCTGAAGCCTGAAAAGTGTCGTTTCGCGTATGAGGAGCTAAAGTTCTTAAGCCACGTCGTCAACGCCGCAGGAGTCCTACCTGACCCGGCGAAAACTTCAGCCATTGCGAACTTCCCAAGGCCGAAAGACAAGAAGGGCGTGCGAAGATTTCTCGGACTGTGCACGTACTACCGGCGCTTCGTCGCAAACATCGCACGCATTGCAGAACCGCTCACACGGTTGACGAAAGATAGCACGCCTTTTAGCTGGGAAAATGACCAAGAAAAGGCATTTTGCGAGCTGCAAAAACGCCTGCAAAGCCCGCCCGTGCTCGCTCGTTTCGACGAAAGCGCCGAAACAGAAATGAACACAGACGCCAGTAATATAGGTTTGGGTGCCGTCCTCATCCAAAAGCAAAGCGGTTGCGAAAAGGTAATCTCCTATGCCTGTCGGGGTCTGTCGAAGGAGGAGAAAAACTTCTCTGCCTCGGAGAAAGAGTGCCTGGCTATCATATGGACCATTTCAAAATTTCGCCCATACGTGTATGGTAGATCGTTCAAGGTTGTGACAGACCATCATAAGCTGTGTTGGCTCGCCAATTTGAAAGAACCGTCTGGCCTCCTTGGGCGATGCAGCTTGCGCCTGCAGGAATTCGACGTTACAATTGTCATTAAATCTGGCAGGAAACACTCCGACGCCGACTGTCTGTCCCGTGCCCCGTCGATCCACCACCGCAAGACTCCGATGCCGACAGCGCGTTCTTCGGAGTCGTGACGTAGAGCGATCTAGCCGCCCAGCAGCGTGCCGACCCCGAGTTACGCGTCATGATCGACTACCTGGAAGGAGGCAATGTCGCCGTGCCTAGGGCCTTCAAACGAACCTTAACAGCATTCACCCTCAAAAACTCCGTCCTCGTAAAGAAAAATTTCACCCCGGAACGAGAACGAATTACCTCTTTGTCATCCCTGCAGGTCTTCGTGACAAAATTTTGGAAGCATGCCACGACGACCCGTCTTCCGGACAGCTCGGCACAGCCCGCACTATTGGAAAAATCAAGGCGAGGTACTACTGGCCCCGCCTTACCTCTGACGTCACCCACTACGTCCGGAGCTGCCGTGACTGCCAGCGGCGAAAGACGCCACCGACGAGACCCGCCGGGCTTCTGCAGCCGATCGCTGTCCCATCAAGGCCCTTCCAACAGATTGGATTGGACCCTCTGGGCCCGTTCCCTACGTCAGGATCCGAGAACAAGTGGATTGTCGTAGCAACAGACTACATGACGCACTACGTGGAGACCGCCGCTCTTCCGAGGAGGACTGCACAAGAAGTCGCCAAGTTTTTCATAAGACAAGTTGTTCTGCGACACGGAGCCCCTGAAGTCCTCATCACGGACCGCGGAACGGCCTTTACTGCGGAGCTCATGCAAGGAATCTTACGCTACAGCAACACGGACCACCGAAGAACGACGGCGTACACCCCCAAACGAACGGACTAACGGAACGTTTGAACAAGACGATTGCGGATATGCAGTTTATATACGTCGACGTTGAGCATAAGACTTGGGACGAAGTGCTACCGTACGTCACCTTTGCGTACAACACGGCTATCCAGGAAACTGCGCAGATGACGCCGTTCAAGCTTGTCTACGGAAGACGGCTGACTACGATGCTCGACACCATGCTTCCGCACGTAGAAGACGACGACTTCAACGCCGACGTCCAAGGATACCTTCAGCGTGCAGAGGAGGCCCGCCAGCTGGCTCGAGTTCGTACAACGGACCAGCGGCTGGTGGATGCCGGCCGCTACAACCTCCGACGCCGAGCCTCCGAGTACCACCCAGGGGATCGTGTGTGGGTCTGAACTCCCATCCGACGACGCGGACTGAGTGAGAAACTTCTGGGATGGTATTTCGGACCCTACAAGATTCTACGACGTGTTGGCCAACGTACCTACGAAGTGATCCCCGATGGTGACTCCGGCACACCCCGACGACACACGCGGCCGGAAGTCGTCCACGTGGTTCACTTAAAACCTTTGTACGGACGATGACGTACTTTTATATTTATTTCCTTAGGCTGTCGCTTATGTAAGCATCGGGTTGATGCCCTCTTAGAGGGGGGGTAATGCCGCGAACCATGCATTCTGTTTATTTGTGTTTTGCTTTTACCGCCCGGCTGCGCCGGTCTATGTTATCTCTGCGCCAAGGGAAGCGCGAGTTCCATTCATTCTTACTGTGCCGCATGTGTTATCTGTTCTGATAGTCAGGACATTCCGATGTAACGTGAACAGCCCAGAATAATCTTCCTGGATCTACAATGTTCTAAATGTAAATCGACGCTTCGTAAACCACGCGCACCGAAAAATAAAAAAGGCCCATCTCCCCGCGAGGGGGACTCGAGTAAATGCGTCGCATAGGGGGTGGGTGTATTGCGTTAACGTTTAGTGTTTGGGGAGTTGGTGGTAGTGAATGCGTTGTATCAGCAGCTTCTTGACGTAGTTTGAATGAGTCAAGGATATAAGGCGCGTTCGTAGCCTTTCATTCTGTGTCGGTATTGTGGCGCAGTGGGAAGAGCACCATGTACCTCGCGTTCCGCCCACAGGTAGTGAATGCGTTGTATCAGCAGCTTCTTGACGTAGCTTGAATGAGTCAAGGATATAAGGCGCGCTCGTAGCCTTCCATTCTGTGTCGGCTTTGTGGCGCAGTGGGTAGAGCACCATGTACCTTGCGTTCCGCCCGCAGGGTCGTGGGATCGAAACCAGGCGCCGGTAAGTATTATTTTTGATATAGTGTAGGGGGGGGGGGTGCGGACCTGTTGTTGAGAGCGAGGAGGGTAGCGTGATGCGGGAGACGAGGAGTGGGGGAGAGGGCGCACCTGGAACGGCTGTTGCGGACGCCGAGGCACGCCGACAACGCCGGGTGACATCGTGAGTTAAAAAATGCTCTGCATTTAAAAGCCTGCAGAGCAGACGCCGGCGTGTTCGATCGCCGACGCTCGCTTGCGTATAAGTCACTTTGCTGACTGCTGCTTCGCCGCCTGTGTATTCTTTGAGTTGTTAGGGGAGCACAAGTTCGCTCCAAGAAACTTGCTTTCCTTCAAGACCACTGCGTCGTCTTTGGCATCGTGACAATATCAAGAAGGTTGCGGCCAGATACAATGTGCGTATTGTATTCTCGGCACCTTGCAAGCTGGCTAAGATTTGCCTTTTGATTGCCAGTAAGGCAGCAGCAACAAGGACCAAGAAGCTCCCTACCCGCTACAAAGATTGTGCAGCAATGTCGTGTACTTTCTCGTTGAAATGCGGGAAGGTGTACATTGGCAAAACTGGCCGCTGCTTAAACGAACGGGCCAGAGAGCACCGGCTGGACCACATTTCTGGACCACACGACCTTCTTTGAAAAAGCGGGAAACAAGACGGAAAGGGAGATTATCAAAGCTTATTTCATCAAAAAAGCGGGGAATGACTGCGTCAGCACGCCGTCACTATCACTTAGTGATAAAGAGCTGTCTTTTATTAAGACAGCTCATAATCACCCAGAGTACAATGTGCTTTAGTCTTAATGTTTATGTGTATGCAGTATCAGTAGTGCGTGTGTGTGCCGACATGTCCAATGGTGTTATATTTTATCTGATAGCCGTCAGCAAATGTTCATTCCTGACAGTAATCCTGATAGTGTACTATTGGCCTGTATATAAGCAAGCGTGGTTTTCATAAATAAACAGTTGGTAGTTGGCGCCTGTACGTGGTGTATGTTTCTACTTCTTCGTCTGCTTAGCGCCCTTTTTATTATTTCCAATAAGATGGTACAAAACCCTGCCGCATTTAGTCGGTCGACTGGCCTATGAATACTATGTTCGACCATATATCTCCAGGAGCGCGTCAGAGCTGCTTTCAAACAGGCTTTCGCTATGCCGTATTTAACCAGTTTTGAGTCTGCTGCAGAGTAGGGTAAAATTGCCTTCTTCGGCCGCGGCTCATTTCACCCTCAAACATGTCTTGGGTTTAGACAAATACGTAAGCCTAAATTCTGATATTGCAATCAAGGGGAGGTCTCTTGTCAGGTTAAGTGTTTGTAGCTGCGATTTACGAGCGTTTAGTTCAGAAAGTTGGTGTAGTTCAGAAAAAAAGTACTTCACAAAGCCGGTGCAATTAACAATCGTCAAGGTTGAAAGTTGTCAGGTAGCCTTCAACGTAACACATTAAGTGTTATCGTCTGGTCAAGGTTAGCCATTAAACTTCTGTCAAAGCAAGGCGCCAAAAGAACACTAAAAACTCGTGCAAGCCATGAACCTATGCATATTCCGTCTTTTTGAACCATTAACCGGTAATAGTGATAAATAAAAGTGGATTGCGGGTAAAAGCTTATTCGGTATGAAAATCTGTTCCCGCTCACTCCACACGAGTTCTCAAATTTGACGGTGCCATGACGTTCAATGCACTTCCAGGCTAATTCCAAAAAAAAGGTTTTTTGGCAAAAATAGTACAAGCCCTTAAAATCAACAGCAACGGCATTAACAATGCTAGGGCACTCATTGTGGAAGAGCAACGATTCTTCCAGAGGTGTCCTGATCAGGTAGGGGACATGTATTATTTGTAGAACAGACATGCATTTCTGGACATAACCTAAAGTAAGGCGTTGCCTTGTTCCACTCTCGGGTGCAAGGACAAAAAACGGGCACTCCTTGTGCCCGTTCGCGGACCAAAATACTGACAAGCTTTTCATCGTGCACGCCTTCACCAATGATGCCAGTTTCAACACACCCGCCTCTTTGCAAAGGATAGCCACCCTGGTCTTCCTGTATGCGGGGCTGTCATCTCCCTTTTTTTGAGATGCCTTTCTAGGCAATTCCGCCGGCTAAAATAAGCCAGGCTTTCTTCCACTCTCATTCTTAGTGTTTCAGAATGTCTGGAATGTGAAATGAAAAAGAAGGCTTATCTACATCAAGACCAGAGAAAAGAAAAAACAAAAATTTACTGTGTTAGTGTATTACACAGTCTTACACAATGTGAAAAGCCAGGCGAAAAAAGTGTACTTATTTCAGCTCAAAGCTAACCTGCAGCTCCTTGTGAACGGGTCAGTGAAGAAAGTGAAAAAATTGCCCATGCCCCAAGATGCACGCTCAGAAATTTGTTTATTGTGGCAACTTCTTTTTCGTCTAAACGATGATATGCCGAACAAACATGCAGATGTAAAAATGATCGCCTGCACGAACATTGAAACGCGCTAAAAGAAATTCTAAACACTCATATCATTTCACTAAAAAATGCAGACGCACACCTTGCTTTGTGCATAACAAATATTAAAATGTTGTAGGAACCAACGAGCTCGTAACGTATGCGAGGCGCACCGCCTTCGTGAACGCTGTGACACGTGTGTGACCGCTCCATTGTCAGCGGCACTGTCAAAAAAAATAAGATATCTATCACACTTTTTCCACTCGTGCTGTTCGTAAGCGTTTGGTATGTTTTGGTCCCCCCCCCCCCTCCTTCTTCCTGACTTTACAAGTCGTTCACGAAAATAAATCCCTTGGTTGTTAGTCAGCGTTTGCTTCTGTTCTCCTTCCTTGTCCCATTCATCGACTGTTTCTGCTGTAAGAAAGCATACCATTGAGTCCACTTTTCTACCATGTTGAAGTATATTTTATAGATCAATTGAATGTGCGGTGTTAAATCTTGAGCTTCTTTGAGTGAGCCATAACCGCATTCATTTTGCTGTATCATAGGTCAATATCTATTGGTTATTCATGCATTTTACAGCTTTTGACGGAAAAATTTCAAGTTAAAGGAGCCATGAAGAGAAAATGCAAGTTGGTTTTATTCGAAAGATGTCGTGTTTTATACTGCCCCCAGCGCTTGTCCGGATACAAACAATGCTTTGTTCACTAAGAAATTACTCAGTGTAAGTTAAAATTTTGATTTTCCCGCTAAATCATTTGTTTTAGGGTTCCGCAATGACATCACAGGAACCGACCGCTCTGCAGCCTAGAGTGCCTTGATTCACGCGTCCGCCGTACAGGGTAGAGACACCTATACGCTGGCGCTGCCATTTTGGGTCACTCGCTCGCCGCCGAAGCAAGTCATTGTGTCAAAACCACGCTAAAATTATCGCCGCAACTCGGTGTACTGACGAAGTTTGAATCATCTTATCTGTTTCTCATTGCTAGGCCTCGTGTGAAACGAAAAGAACAACGCGTTGAGCACGTCGGCCCAATTTCGGCAGCCCGGGACCGTTCAAAAGGTGTCTCCACCCTGTACAGCGGTGCTGGGTTCTAGGTACCATAGGGACCGGGCGGCCGTTGTATGGCACCACCGTCGCTTCAGCGAACAGCGCCGCCCATGGCGAACCGCTCGTCAGTGGAATACCGGTGGCGGTCAGCGCAGCGTAACTGTGCATGGCTTTCTCTCGTTTTTCTGCGGTGCGGCTTGCGAAGCGTGCGTAACCCCACGTGCATTTTTCAGATCGGTAAATCTTGAGCGTGGATGTGACGTTTACAGGCATGCCATGTTTGCGATTTACGCCCATACTCAGTATTTACAAATAGCAGACGACGCTCAATGCGCCAAGCTGGAAGTCAAGCTGGAAGTGAAAGTTCGTTGCTGATATAGCAAATGACAGTCACGCCAAGTGCCGGGGAAGGAAAGAACATTTATTGCAACGAGCGCCCTGCTCTTATACTCGCCGCTCGCGGCGCATGCGCACTGACTGTACTTGCGTCAGCGCCAAGCCACAGCACTTCCCCCCCCCTTATTTTTTTCTTATTCGTAGCCCCAACGATGTGGCTTTCGCTTGGGTCTTGTGCTTCTACGGAGAGGTGCGGGGGAGACTGGCACTCGAGTTTCCAAGCATTGCTCGCCTCCGACGTTCGGGCTTGCAGCGTTGGAATTGGAGGGCGTCGATGGCCGAAGAGTGGTTTCTGAACCCTGTCTCTGTTGTCCCATTTTCTCGTGGTGTTCCTCAGCTGGTGGTCCTGAAGGGGTTGGCACCGGGCTTGGTTCAGGGTCGGGCTGAGTGTCACCAGGGCACTGCTCTGAGAATTGACGGGGCAGACGTCTTGGCAAGGGTACAGGTTGACGAATCACTCTAGGCTCAGGAACGGGAAATGTAGCTGCTACCAAGTGGTCGGCGTGCACATAACGCTCTTCGGTGTTGACGTTCACAGCATATGTCACTGCACTCACTCGCCTCATAATGGTGCCAACTAGCCACGCAGGGTCACCTGGTCTCGTTCCTTTCAGCCGCACCCTGTCACCTTCGTTGAACTCGCGCCACCGGGAAGCAGGATGTTCCGTGCCCACCCGTTTGTTCTCCGGGCGATCCCCGAGCTGAGGATGTAGCAGTGTAAGCCGTGTCCTCGGGGCCCATGACAGGAACAGCTCCGCTGGAATTTTGGACGTTGCTGCACAAGGGGTGTTGCTGTAGTGGAAAAGAAACTGGTCGACACGGTGCTGAATAGTCTTCTGCACACCTCGCGTTTTTTCATCCTGCAGTTGCTTTTAGAGATCTTTCTTAACGGTCTGTAGAAGTCGTTCCGCAGTGCCGTTAGACGCTGGATGATAAGGTGTTGTCTTTTTATGGCGTATGCCGTTAGATGAAAGGAACGTCGTGAACTCGGTAGAAACAAACTGCGGTCCATTATCTGTCACTACCTCTTCTGGTAGACCGAACGTTGCAAAAATGGTTCGCAGCTTTTCCACAGTTTTTGCGGCCGTTGTGACGGTCATGCATACGACGTCAACCCACTTAGAGTAGGCATCCACAAGCACCAACAACCAATTCGGGTTGCTGTAAGCAAAATCCAGGTGAATCCTTTGCCAATGCCGAGTCGGCCATTCCCATGACGTTATGGGCAAGCGCGGGGCGGCATTTTGAGTCAGCTGGCAAGTTTCACTCTTTCAAAGTTTGTTCAATGCTTTCGGTCTGCCCAGGCCACCACACGTGACTTCGTGCAAGCATTTTCATCCGAGTGGCTCCCGGGTGTCCTTCGTGGAGCAGCCGCAAGACCGGACCTTGCAACGAACACGGCACAACAACACGGTTACGCCACGTGACACAATCACGTTCTATAGACAGTTCGTGGCGCCTATTAAAGTACGGTGCCAGCATTTCATCGGTTACTTTTGAAGGCCAGCCGCTTCTCGTGTACAACAGAAACTTCGATAACGCAGCGTCTTTCTGCGTTTTCTTTCGAATCGAGTCCGCTGATAAGGGCTAATTCTGAGCCGCTGAGAAAAAAATCGCGCCAATCCACCCCGTGAATGTGGTTGGAAAGCAAAGCTGTAAACGGCACCCATAACGATTACTCATGCGACGTCACTTAAAATCACTCACATCTCTCTACAAATAGTAAAACTAGAGAGAAGTGACATGCACGTAACCACACCATTATTACTTCAAAGAGATATTCTTGGTAAGGTTAAATCAATGCATGATGCATGAATGGTGTTTGGTTGAGTTGTATTGGTGTAGCAAGAATGGAAACTTTTTTTTATAAAATCAAAGTAAGCTCCAACCCGGTGTTAGACGATCTGACTTCTCCGTCTCTGAGCCGCGGACAGAGGCGACGAGACTTGCGGCTGAGAAGGAGGAGGAAGAAATACTTCTGTTCAGATTTCTGAACGGCCCAGAGTGCAGCCTTGGGGAGTGATTCCTTCTTCTGTGGGGCCCATATGCAGTCCGCGCGGCCTGTGTTCTGTCCACCCGCTGAAGATGGGTAGGTAGAGAGGGCCTGGACAGCAGCATCTCCCATTGCACTTGTTGGGTAGTTGACGGAAAGAGAGGAGGGTGCTCAGGGCTAAAGTCGCACACCCCGTTTACGGGGTGGAGTATTCCTACTTGTGAGAAAAATTTACATTCAGCGTCGTAGCGATTCGCATGCATTACGTGAAGTCGCGTAGGCTGTGGGAAGGAGCCCGGATTGTATGAGCCGTAGGGTAGTTGGTTGTTCTCTGGAAAGGTCAGGGTAAGGCGATGGTACGGTCTGTCTCAGAAGGCGATAATGCTGGATTATCTCCCTGGACGTGACAAGCGGGTGACTGTCCTCGTGATGCTCCATAGCACGGGAGGTAAAAGCGCAGGCTTGTTGGGTGGGCGTATTTGTTGCCCTCCATTGAAGCGTGAGGCGGTGTCCAGATGAGCTGAATGGAACCGTTTGGGGAGTGGTTTTTTAGCACGCACAGTGCAGGTCAGGACACCCAACCCGACTGGTAATTCCAGTAGGCGTGCTGGGAACCGGTGACTACCCTCCGAACCCCTGGTTGAGTGAGAGCCAAGGTGATGGCTGCCTCTTCTGCTGCCGTCATTTGTTGGGTCCTAAGCGAGGTACACGCTAGGAGGTTGGTTCTGGAGGTAGCCACGATGATGGCGTGTTGCTGCCCTCGATGTTAGGAGATGCCTGTGTAGATAACTGCATGAGCCCCACCGAGGGTGGTGTTGAGCGCTTGAGCCCGTGCTTTTCGTTGACCCTCGTCATGTGAGGGGTTCATATTTCTAAGAAAAGGGAGCATCTTTAGTTTTAGTCGACAAGAGTCTGGGAGTACGTCAAGCGGAGGGACATTCTGGGCTGCCCAGCCAATCTGGTGAAGCATGCGGGTACCCACCGCAGTTCTGAGTCGGACCTTCTGCTTAGAAAGATGGCCTTCTATCAGCTCCTCCACCGTGTTGTGGAGCCCGTGCTAAGCAGCCTCAGTGTGGACGCACTCATGATAAGACCAATGGCCTGCTCAACCGCCTTTCTAATCATTATATAAAGCATCTCTATGTCTTCCTCGTCGAGAAGATAGGGGTTTGTCGTAAGTAACTCTCGAGAGGACAAAAGCTTCAATTAATCGAAAGGTACCGGATTCTTTTAGGCCTCGCTTCTTGGTAGCAACTCGCCTGATCATGTGTATGATTAGATTAATGCTGTTTTTGAGGCGCTGCAAGGAGACGTCACTCTTAGTGTTGGCCTGGAAATGTAGGCCCAGGATCTTGATGCTGGGGTTTGGAGTGATGGCCTGGTCATCAAGGAGTATTTGAATGTATTACTTGATTTGGCGTGAGGGCGGACGACAAGGAGCTGTGATTTTTACGTGAACACTGGAGGCCACAGGCTTTAGCACATTGGCGTACTAAAAGTGAGATTCCATGGATTGGTGTGAGCTTCCTTTAATTTTTGTAACTCTTAGCACATGAGCAAGGTGCGCACAGGGCCGCTAGACGGGCGTGAGTGGTCGTGTGACGCTTTCACGTGGCATTCAGCGAGAAGGCAGGGGGTAAACCCGTAGATGTGCTTGGCCAGTACACCATTTGTCTTCCCGTGTTCGCGTGGGCTCGTAGCTGAATCGGTAAGACAACGGGCTCTCGCTATGTTAGTCTATTAGTTCCAGGTTCGATCCCCGGCGGTGCCAGTGGATTCTTTTATTTGTTCGCTGGAGTTTTCTGGTGACACCAACGGTCGCGAAAGAACCCTTGGGGGGTAGAGGTAGAAAGCTTTGCTTTAAAACTGGACGTAGTCACTTGCATCGCGCGCGTTCCTCAACGGAATGCGCGATAGTATGTCCGAATTTGCGACGGATTGCCCCTTGCGATACTGCCATGTGTAGCGGTATGCTGCCAGTAGAAGCATCCACATTTGCATTCGAGCTGCGGCTGATGCAGGAATAGGCTTGTCGTGACCTAGTAAACCCTTCAGTGGCAAGTGATCCGAGTATATTGTAAACTCCCGACCGAAGATGTATTTGTGACATCGCTTGATTCCAAATACGACTGCTAGAGCCTCTTTTTCGAGGTGCGAATAGCCTATCTCGGCCTTGCTGAGGGTTCGGGAGGCATACGCAATTGGTTTTTCATGGCTATCAACTACATGAAAAAGCACTGCGCCCACTCCGTAGGCTAACGCATCCGCCACTAAACCTAACGGTTTTGACGGATCGTAGAAAGTGAGGACGCTTTCATGAGTGAGCCACCGTTTGCTTTCTTGGAAGCATTTCTCTTCGGTTTGGGACCAATGCCAGGGCTGGTTCTTTTGTAGAAGATTATACAAAGGCTTTAGCCTTGCTGACATCGGGGGAATGAACTTCGAGTAGAATGTTAGCATTCCTAGATATGCCTTGAGCTCTGTCTGGTTTGTCGGAGCTGGTGCGTTTTTCACCGCCTCAATCTTTTCCTCACATGGGTGGATTACGGCACTGTCAACAACGTGGCCCAAATACCTCACGGAGTCTTGAAAAAACTTACATTTTTGTTCCTTCAACCGGACTCCGTGGCGCTGAAACCTTTCCAGGACGGCCTCGACACGGTTCAGGCATTCTTCAAATGAGGCTCCCGCAATCAGGACTTCGTCCAGGTAACAGGCAACGCCATTGAGTCCCTTGAGCATCTCGTCCATGACAGACTGAAAAATGGCCGGTGCGCTTGAACTTCCGTACGGCATGCGCAGGCATTTAAACAGTCCCAGGTGCGTGTTAATTGTGAGCAATTTCTGAGAGTCTTCATGCACCTGAATTTGTTGGTACGCCGTTGACAAATCAAGTACTGTGAAGAACTTGCCACCCACAAGCACAGCGAAAATGTCCTCCACTAAAGGAAGGGGATAGTGCTCAATCTTTATAGCTTGGTTGAGCGTGATTTTGTAGTCTCCACAAAGTCTCACGATGTTGTCAGACTTCTGCACTGTCACCAGCGGTGTGGCCGAGTCGCTCTGCAGAACTGGCTCCAAGACTCCTCGTTCTTGCAACGTGCGGAGCTCCAGTTCAACGGGGTCTTTCATTGCGTAGGGAACAGCTCGGGCTCTGCAAAACACTGGCTGAACTACATCTTTCAACACCACTTGCGCTTGATAGCCCTTGATCAAGCCTATTTCCGTGGAAACCACGTCCCGGAACTTCTGAAACAAGTAGTTCACTTTTTGTTCCGTTTCTACGCTGAAAATGTGAGCCCAGTTTAGTTTCAGCTTCGCGAGCCAATCTCGTCCCAGCAAACACGGTTGTAGTCCGGGTACGACAACTACAGGCAAAGTTTTTCTTTGCCCTTCGCATTCCACGACAACATTCGCCTGTCCTTCCGTTTCCAGTAAAGTGCCCCGTACGTCTTCAGTTCGAGCGGGCATTTTTCCAGCTTTACTTGTCGCGGCAGCTTCGCAAAGACTTGGTCATTGATAATAGAAACAGCTTCCCCGGTATCAATGTGCATGCTCACTAGATGGTCAAAAATTTTAACTTCAACTTGATAGGGACGCTGAGTCTGTTGGCTTCCTGTGCACGTGAAAAAGTTGCAACTGGTCATGCTCGCTGTCTGCTTCAAGAACGTTGACCGCTTTGCCTCTCTTTTTCATGCATACCTTCGCCAAGTGTCCCAAATTTTTGCACCAGTGACATCTCGACTTCCGATACCGGCATTCGCTAGCGTCGTGCTTCTCACCGCATCTGTGCCAAGTACCAGCAGTGAAAAAGTTTGACGGCGGGCTCACCTTCGGTTTGTGCTGCGGACGACGCTTTTCCCCAATAGAGTTCACGCTCCCTTCTGCCGACGCGCAGGCTTCCGCCGGCCTGAAACTTCTCGACTCCTTTTCGGCCAACTCTGTGGTTCTCGCCAACTCGCAGGCTGTTTCGAAGTTAAGTTCTTTCTTCTTGAGCAGCGCCGCTTGGATTGCAGGGTTCCAAAGCCCCGCGACGAACCGGTCGCGCAATGCGTCGTCCAGAAAATTCCCGAATGCGCACTTGGCAGCAAGGTGTCGTAGTTGCACGCAAACGTTGAAACTGTTTCCGTTTCTAGCTGGTATCGGCGGTTGAACTTGAACTTTTCCGCTTTGCCTTGACTCCCCGGTGCGTAGTGCTCTTTCAGGACTTTCACGAGGTCCTCGAACGACTTCTCCTCCGGGCTTGAGGGCAACAGCAGATCCTTGAGGGTCTTGTACGGGTGCTTCCCGAGGGCTGTGATGAAAGCGGAGTTCTTCAAGCTGTCGTCTTCAATTTGGGTAACCTTCCAGTAGTGGTTGAACCTTGATGAATTCATACCGCAAAAAGGACGAGGACATAGAGAGAACACACAACACAGCGCTAACTTCCAACTAATTTTATTTCACACAAACGTACAAATATGTATCCCCAGCCTACCCGCAATCACTTCCCACCGTCACCGCCAATGCTGACGTGCTGACCGCCAATGCTATTGACGACCCGTTCATGGTGAGGAATTCTGAAGAAATTGTTGATTTTTTGAAGTTAAATAGTGACAAGGGTTTTCTGGCCTGCTCGATAGACATCAAGGATTTATATTATTCGCTGCCACATAAAGAGCTACTTAAAAGCGTTGAAGAAAGCTTTGATCGGTTTGGCTCGGTGCGTTTCCAAAATGCGGCCCTGGTCTCAGTGGACGGGTTCCTTGAGTTACTAAAGTTTTATTTGAGGTCAACTGTTGCTGAATGGGATGGGAAATACTATGTTCAAAAGCAGGGAGTGTGTATTGGTTCCTGTTTGGCTCCCGTTTTAAGCAACCTGTTTTTAGCCCACTTGGACAGGTGTCTTGCAGACCGTTTAGATGATGTTCATGTTGTTAAAGTTTGTAGATACGTTGATGATTTCTTAGTAATCTTTGACAGCAGTGTTACCAATTTTCCGATGGCTGTTTGTAAGCTTTTAGCCCTATTTAGAGAGTGTTTTAGTCCTTTGGTGTTAACTCATGAGATTCCGGACAACAACGTGCTACAGTTCCTTGATATTAAACTGACGCTCTCTGAGCGACATGTACGTTGGGCATATCACCCGAGGGCATACAAGGGCCTGTTACCTTTTCATTCGGCTCACTCCAAGCTCACAAAAAGAGGAATAATTAACCTGTGTTTCAAGAATTCTCTTGAAAAATCGTGCCACCATTCAATGGGGAGTAGCTTCAAAGAGCAAACGGAGCGCTTGATCGCTCCTGGGTATCCGGCGGCCATTCTTTTGTCGGTAGCTGAGAGTAACCTCAAGAATTTAGAACAGAGGAAGGGCAGGTCACAGGAGGGTGAAAAGAAAAAAGTAGCAGTAATTCCATATCTGCACAATACGTCTCACCGTCTCAAAAAGATTGCAAATCGGGTGAACGTAAAGGTTGTTTTTTCTGCACCTAACAAATTGAACAAAATTTGCAAGTTGACTAACCCCTTCCGTAAAGCACCGGTTGGGTGTGTAAAAAGAACATAGGAAACCATGTGTTCAGGGCGCAGTCGGTGTGGTGTATGATGTTCCCCTTTCGTGTGGAAAGCGTTATATAGGCCAAACCGGCCGTTGTCTTAACGACCGGTTAGGCGAGCACAGCCGGAAGGTCAGCAAATACAGGGATGGCCATTTGTCTGTTCACTGCCACGACTGCGGCTGCGTGCCACGGTTTGAGCAATGTGTGATACGGTCGAGACACAAGGAACAAAAAGTAAGAGAAATAGTAGAGGCAGATTTGATTAGTAAAGCGGGGTTGTCCTGTGTGAGTGTGCCGTCACTGAATTTGTCGGATAAGGAGGCAACGTTTCTGCGCATGGCTGCAACACGTCAGCATTGGCGGTGACGGTGGGAGGTGATTGCGGGTAGGCTGGGGATACATATTTGTACGTTTGTGTGAAATAAAATTAGTTGGAAGTTAGCGCTGTGTTGTGTGTTCTCTCTCTGTCCTCGTCCTTTTTGCGCTATGAATTCATCAAGATCGCCACACCAACTTGCCCAAGAATCCGTACTAGTGGTTGAACCACTCGACGTACGAACTGAAGTCTTCATCGCCGCCTTCGACGTAAGCGTCAAACTCCCAGAACTTTGACATGCTTCCGTTGACGCCCCTTCAACAGCAGTCCCGAACACGCCGGTAATGCTATCAGTTTGCCGCCATCCTCGTCGCCAGTTGATATAGCAAATGACAGTCACGCCAAGTGCCGGGGACGGAAAGAACATTTATTGCAACGAGCGCCCTGCTCTTATACTCGCCGCTCGCGGCGCATGCGCACTGACGGTACTTGCGTCAGCGCCAAGCCACAACAGTTGCCTCATGCAATTTTTATAGCAAAGCTTTCTACCTCTACCCCCCAAGGGTTCTTTCGCGACCGCTGGTGTCACCAGAAAACTCCAGCGAACAAATAAAAGAATTTACTGGCACCGCCAGGAATCGAACCTGGAACTAATAGACTAACAAAGCGAGAGCCCGTTGTCTTACCGATTTAGCTACGAGCCCACGCGAAGGCAGGGAAGACAGGTGGTGTACTCACGAAGCACATCTACGAGTTTACCCCCTGCGTTTTTGCTGAATGCCACGTGAAAGCGTCACGCGACCACTCACGCCCGTCTAGCGGCCCTGTGCGCACCTTGCTCATGTGCTAAGAGTTACAAAAATTAAAGTAAGCTCACACTAATGCATGGCGTCTCACTTCTAGTACGCCAATGTGCTAAAGCCTGTGGCCTCTATTGTTCACGTAAAAAATCACAGCTCTCTGTCGTCCGCCCTCACGACAAATCAAGGAATACATTCAAATACTCCTTGATGGCCACGCCATCACTCCAGGCCCCAGCTTCAAGATCCTGCGCCTACATCTCGAGGTTAACACCAAGAGTAACGTCTCCTTGCAGTGCCTCAAAAACAGCATTAATCAAATCAAACACACGATCAGGCGAGTTGCCACCAAGAAGCGAGGCCTAAAGGAATCCGGTACCTTTCGAATAATTGAACCTTTTGTCCTCTCAAGAGTCACTTACGTCAACCCCATGTCTTCTTCTCGACAACGAAGACATAGAGATGCTTTATATAATGATTAGAAAGGCGGTCGAGCAGGCCATTGGTCTTCTCATGAGTGCGCCCACACAAAGGCTGCTTTGCACGGGGCTCCATAACACGGTGGAAGAGATGATAGAAGGCCATCTTTCTAATCAAAAGGTCCCACTCAGAACTGCGGTGGGTAAGCGCATGCTTCACCAGATTGGCTGGGCAGCCCATTATGTCACTCCGCTTGACGTACGCCCAGACCTTGGTGACTAAAACTAAAGATGCTCCCTTTGCTTCGATATATGAACCCCTCACATGACGAGGGTCACCGAAAAGCACGGGCTCAAGCGCTGAACACCACCCTCAGTGGGGATCATGCAGTTATCTACACAGACGCCTCCAAATATCGAGGGGAGCAATACGCCATCATCGTGGCTACCTCCAGAACCAACCTCCTTGCGTGTACCTCGCTTAGGACCCAAGAAATGAAGGCAGCAGTAGAGGCAGCCTTTACCTTGGCTCTCACCCAACCAGGGGTTCGGAGGGTAGTCACTGATTTCCAGCAAGCCTACTCGAATTACCAGTGGGGTTGGGTGTCCTGACCAGCACTGCGCGTACTAAAAAAACGACTCCCCAAACGGTTCCATTCAGGTCATCTGGACACCTCATCACGCTTCAATGGAGGGCAACAAATACGCCCACCCAACAAGCCTGCGCTTTTACGTCCCGTGCTATGGAGCTGCACAAGGACAGTCACCCGCTTGTCATGTTCAGGGAGATAACTCAGCATTATCGCCTTCTGCGACACAGCGTACCTTCGCCTTACGCTGACATCTCCAAAAACAACAAACTACCCTACGGCTCATACAATCCGGGCTCCTTCCCACAGCTTACGCGTCTTCACTTAATGCATCCGTATCGCTACCACGCGGAATGTAAATTTTGCTCAGAAGTAGGAACACTCCACCCCGTAATAGGTGTGTGCGACTTTTGCCCTGAGCACCCTCCTCTCTTTCCGTCAACTACCCAACAAGAGCAATGGCAGATGCTGCTGTCCAGGCCCTCTCTACCTACCCAGCTTCAGCGGGTGGTGGAACACAGGCCGTGCGGACTGCATATGGGCCGCACAGAAGAAGGAATCACTCCCCAGGGCTGCACTCTGGGCCATTCAGAAATCTGAACAGAAGTATTTCTTCCTCCTCCTCCTCCTTCTCTGTCGCAAATCTCGTCGCCTCCGTCCGCAGCGCAGAGACGGAGAAGTCAGATCGTCTAACACCGGGTTGGAGCTTACTTTAATCTTATAAAAAAGTTTCTACTCTTGTGCTACACCAATGCAACTCAACCAAACACCGTTTATGCATCATGCATTGATTTAACCTTACCAAGAATATCTCTTTGAAGTAATAAATGGTGTGGTTAAGTGCATTTCACTTCTCTCCGGTTTTGCTATTTGTAGAGCGATGTGAGTGAATTTAAGTGACGTCGCAAGGTAATCGTTATGGGTCCCCGCACGGGGCACCTTGAGCAATCTTGGTGACGGTACTGGCGATACCGCGGACCCCGAGCCCCCAAACATAAGCTGGATCCAACCGTGGTGATGTGTTTTTAAGGTGAAGGGTAGAAACCTCTAACGGTGGCCGTCGGAGCCCAGGTCAAGCTCCGGCGGATGGGCTCCCTGTCTGTTTACCAGGCAGGGAGCTCCGGGACCTCCTCAGCTATCAGGGTAAGGTTGTGGAAGAAAGTACCCCCGTCTCCCTGCTTTTATACTATGCTTTATGGTATTGTCTAAAACCCCCCCCAACCGTGATCGGTCCCTGAAAAGGGGCCGCACCGAAGTATCCTTTCCTCCGTTGCCGTCGTTAACCTTTCCTGAACCGGACCATTTTTCTCGATTTCTTGTGATGGAATCCCTCAATCCAACCCACCCTCTTGCATCTCAGTCAGTCTTCTTGATCGCCAAGTATCTTGAAGCCATAGTAGGAAAATCGTATAAATGCAAAAAACAAAGGTCTGGTGAACTCCTAATTGAAATAAATGACAAGCAGCAGTCTGCAAAGCTTCTAGCTCAGACTAGACTGGCTGATCTTGACATCCGGGTCACACCCCATCGGAGCCTCAACAGATCGCAGGGTGTCATATCCGAGACAGACCTCCTGAACGAAACCGATGCGGATCTCCTTGACGGCTTGAAGGATCAGGGCGTCACTGCCGTGAGACGCATCACCATCCGCAGAGACGACAAGGAGATTCCCACCAAACACATTATCTTGACTTTCGACCGCGCAATTCTTCCACAATACATAAATGCAGGTTTTATCCGTTGCTCCATCCGTCCGTACATCCCGAACCCGCGGCGCTGTTTTAAGTGCCAGCGGTTCGGGCATGGTACGAACTCTTGCCGTGGCCGAACGACGTGTGCAAAGTGCGCGGCGCACGATCATCCGAGCGAGAACTGCTCAGCCGAAACTCTCACTTGTGTAAACTGCGGGGGGCCGCATGCGGCATACTCCCGCAAGTGCGAAAAATTTCAACTAGAAAAGAAAATCATCAACATCAAAGTTACTGAAAACATCACCTTCCCAGAGGCGCGAAAGAGGTTCGCCTCTTTCCCCCTGGGGAGGTACGCCGACGCGGCTCGCCGGGGGGCGGAGCGGCGTCTCGTTTCCACAGGGACCCAGTTCAGCGAGTCTGACCTGGTCCCTCGCCCGCCCCCCCCTGGGTTGCCTCTGGCAGCCCAACCCGCCACCACGCCGCTTGCTGAGGCAGCAGCGGTTGTGGTGGCAACCTCTTCCGTCGGGACCGGTGCCGCTCCCGCCTCTGTCTCCCCGCCCTCCAGTGCGTTGGAGGGTACAGAGGTGATGGACACCACGGGCCCCGCACCGGTTCCCACCGCCACCGCACCGCCTGTGCCACCTCTGGCGCCCCGGACGCCCTCGGCGGTGGCGGCTCAAACAAAGGGCTCCCGAGGGGGGGCCAAGTCCAGGGGGCCCGGTCCGTCGGGCACCCCTCGGACATCCGACGACGAGATGGATGTCGGGCCGTTCCTGCCTGCAACGCAGCGCAAGGAACGCGTCCCGACGCCAAAGCCTCCTGACAAGCCAAAAAAGGCGAGAGTCACAGCCCCGAAAGACGACACATAAACAAACACACACACTCCAGTAGCTCTCACACTAAATAATGGGAAGAGAAAACATAATTCAATGGAACTGTAGAGGCCTTCTTAAAAATCTTGACGATGTATACGAAATACTGCATGCTAATCAGCCAAGTGTGATGTGTCTTCAGGAGACGCATTTGAATTCCAAGCACACAAATTTCTTAAATAGGTGCATGGTCTTCAGAAAGGACAGGGATGGCTGCACACACTCTTCGGGCGGTGTAGCCATAATAGCCCGGAAATCCCTAGCATGCCATCCTGTCGCTCTCAACACCGTCCTTGAGGCTGTAGCAATACGCACAATAATTTTTAATAGGTTGATAACGGTATGCTCCATATACATTCCTCCTGATGTCACACTTTTGAGCTCTGACTTCGAGGCGCTGGTCGACCAGCTGCCCGAACCGTACATCCTAACAGGCGACCTTAATGCACACAACTCTCTTTGGGGCTCCTCCAGAACGGATGCCCGAGGTCGCCTGTTGGAGAAGCTTCTTACATCCTCCGTAGCATGCCTTTTCAACAAAAAACAGCCTACATATCATAACTTAGGACACAATACATACTCTCATCTTGACTTGGCTATTGGTTCCGCAGTTCTCTTTCCATGTCTTGAGTGGGGTGTGGGCACGGACCCATATGGTAGTGACCATTTCCCCACTTCATTAACGTATATAGGTATAGGCCCGAGCAGTCCATCTTCCCATAACAGGTTTAATGAATCCAAAGCAAACTGGAGTACATTCACAGAAACATCTAAACTACACCACACAACCATAAAACACCTACACGTGGAGGAAGCCGCCCAACTCGTCACGGCGCACATCCTCGACGCCGCCGAAAAGTCCATTCCCCAGGCCTCCAGTGGGTCCCGCAGCCCAAGGAGGCCCTGGTGGAACGAGGACTGCAGGCGGGCGCGAGAGGCCCAGAACAAGGCGTGGGGTGTCCTTCGCCGGTACCCCACGTCAGATAACATCATTTCTTTTAAACGGGCAAAGGCTTTTGGAAAGCGAGTGCGTCGTGAGGCGAAAAGGGAGAGTTGGCGCACCTTCCTCAATTCCATCAACTCGTACACTGACACACATAAAGTCTGGACACGAATACGAAAACTAAAAGGACAACAGACACACAGCCTGCCCCTGGTTAGTACAACAGGGGACACACTGGAAGACCAGGCTAACACACTTGCACAACACTTCGAACACGTGTCCAGTTCAGCACACTACACAAACACTTTCATGAAACACAAAACATCTGTAGAAAAGAAGTCCCTGCGTGATAACAAGTCGCACACTTCTTACAATTCTCCTTTTTCAATTCATGAGCTGAAGGTTGCTCTGAGCACATGTAAGCCTTCAGCTCCAGGTGCAGACAAAATCACATACACCATGATACAACACCTACACCCAGACACTCTTGAAACACTCCTACATCTATACAACAACATATGGCTTTCGGGGCACATTCCTCGCTCTTGGAGGGAGGCTATAGTAGTGGCTTTCCTGAAGGAAGGAAAGGACCCTTCCTCTCCCGCCAGTTATCGCCCCATTGCCCTGACAAGCTGCCTGTGCAAGCTCCTCGAGAAGATGATAAACAGGAGACTCGTGTACTTCTTAGAGTACAACGGTCTTCTCGAGAGCTGCCAGGCGGGCTTTAGGGCGGGGCGATCTACGAATGATCAACTCGTTGCGTTAGAGTCGTATATTAAAGATGCTTTCCTGCATAAGCAGTACTGTATGACAGTATTCTTTGATCTTGAAAAGGCGTACGACACTGCTTGGCGGTACGGCATCCTCAGCGATTTGAAGTCCTTTGGTATGTCGGGTAACATGTGGAACACGCTTGCCAGTTACCTCTCTGAAAGAACGTTTCGCGTGCGAGTTGGAACTGCACTCTCTAGAGTTCATGTGCAGGAAAACGGTGTTCCGCAAGGTGCAGTTTTGAGTTGCACGTTGTTTATTGTAAAAATATACTCTCTTCGGAAGGCTCTGCCACCAACCATTTCCTGCTCAATCTATGTAGACGACGTGCAATTATCCTTTAAGTCTTGTAACCTGTCTATCTGCGAGCGCCAAGTCCAGCTTGGTGTTAACAAGCTAGCTGGCTGGGCAGATAGCAACGGTTTTAAATTTAATCCAGTGAAGTGTACTTGTGTTTTGTTTTCGAAAAGGCGCGGAATTCGGCCGGATCCAGACATCAAACTCAATGGTGTCTCAATTCCAGTCAGAAATGAACACAAGTTTTTAGGTGTAGTCCTTGACGAAAAGCTCTCGTTCATTCAACACATAAAACAACTTAAACATAAATGCTTAAAGGCCATGAATATACTCAAGGTTCTCTCCCACTCTTCATATGGGGCTGACAAACAACTTCTTTTACGTGTTTTTACCAGCCTGATAGGTTCACGATTAGACTATGGAAGCATTGTTTATGGGTCAGCAAGTAAGACATCCCTCAAAATGCTGGACCCAGTGCTTCATCTGGGGCTCCGGTTGGCATGTGGCGCCTTCCGGACTAGCCCGGTCGAAAGCCTCTATGTGGAGTGTAATAAGTGGAACCTACAACGTCAGCGAGCATACACAGATCTTCTTTTTGCTTTTAAAATTTCATCTATGCCACACCATCCTTTTAAATCGGCTTTTTATGATACGTCTCAGACTGCACTAATCCTAAACCGACCATCGTTCTCTGCGCCCTTCTCTTACAGAGTTAGAGAGGAAGCGTCAGAGCTTTCTGTCTCCTTTTTAGACACCATACAAAGTTCTCAAACAGATTTTATAGCACCATGGCATCTCCGCCCTGTATCATGCGACACATCCTTCACACATGTAGATAAAAACCGAGCTCCCACATGTGCAATTCTGCAGCACTTCTTGTATTTGCAGCAGAAGTATCAATTTTCTGAATTTTATACGGACGCCTCTAAAACTGCCACCTCTGTGTCCTGCGCGGCGCATGGGCCCGGCCTTAATGTCACTAGAACTCTTAACAGTAATACCAGTATCTTTACGGCAGAGGCTAATGGTGTACTTCTTGTTGTTAATCATATCCTTCAAAGTCACATCCCACAATCCATTATATATACAGACTCCCTCAGTGTCGTGCGGGCGTTGTCGTCATCAACGTCTTCCAAAAATCACGTGGTAAATCTAATAGTCAAGGGTATTATGTCGGTGTATGTACGCAAATTTGAACTGGTTCTTTGCTGGGTCCCTGGCCACAGTGGTATAGCCGGGAACGAAGCAGCGGACCGAATGGCTGCTGCTGCTACACTCTCGAATACAGTAGACATAACCACATTACCCTACACCGACGTGAAACCACACATCAGACAACAACTTCGCAAAACATGGCAAACACACTGGAGTGAACAAACAGACAACAAGTTACACGTAATAAAACCACACTTGGGACCATACACCACCGACACACGCAATAGATACACTGAAGTCGCCTTGGCCAGATTACGGATAGGGCATACTCATGCAACACACTCGCACCTTCTCACTGGGTCTCCAAGACCTCTGTGCAGTAGGTGCGGAGAGGCCCTATCCGTGATGCACATCCTCATACAATGTAAGGCACTCGACACTACACGACGCAAACACTTCCCTCAACTACACACACGACATATTCCACCACACCCGTCACTCTTCTTAGGAGACGAAGCCCTGTTCTCAATCAAACGCGTTTTCGAGTTTCTCACCGACGTAAAATTTTTACATCTCATTTCTTATCATGCTTGTTGACAACCTGGCCCTTTACACCAGTCATCTTCATTACGTTGTGTTTTACTTTGTTTATTTTTACAAAAGTGTTCTTTTACTTCCATGTCACTTTCATGTAATCACTTTTGTTTGGCGCTCTTTGCCCTTAGTCGGCCTTGCGCCATTAAACTCTAAACATCATCATCATCAATCGTTATGGGTGCCCTTTACAGCTTTGCTTTCCAACCACATTCACGGGGTGGATTGGCGCGATTTTTTTTTTTTTTTGATGCCTGCATTCAGTTTCGTGTATCGAGGAGTATACTGCAGCTATATACACCCACAAAGCCGGTGTGTGCAACCGATCTAGGAATGCTGCGGCGCTCGCCTTGGGCAGTTGATGACGAAACGGCGTCGACGTCGTGCACAAGCGAAAGACAAAGTTGGGGGGGGGTGTCTTCTAAGATTTACCTCAAAACAGAAATTGCGATGGACGACGCTTCCGTAACTTCATTACCTACGGCTAAAACGTGTTTAATTTCACAGAAATGCTCTTACTACAGTAATCGGGAATCGGAATCGTTGATAGAATAAATACCGCATGGTAGTAGAACGTTATTGCTTGTCGTGGAGAAGCATTGCTTTACAAGAATTGTAATGGCTGCTGGCTAGTTGGTAAATGGTTTTTCAAACATCAATTCCTATGTGGCTGAAGGACGCAAGACAGGACGGTGCTCAGCTTCCCAACTGAATGCTGCGGTCGGTTTACGAGCTGCCACCTACACTTGAAAAATCATGCACACCTTCGTCTAACGACGTTGAGGGTTTATCGCAAAGCTCTATCGTATGGGTTTCCTTGGTTGCCCTCTGGATTTAAACTTTGACTAGTTGAGCGTCGAATTTGACCATCACGCAGTTTGGTGTTTTGATCGCAGCGTCTTTGACTTTGACCATTCCCATTCGATTTCGCAGGGAGAAAGCTTTGCGTTCAGCCATCATATTCATTAGACGGAGGGCTAGATGATTTTGCTGTTTAATTTTGAACTTCCATGCCCCCCTCTCAAAATCTAAACTTGGTCCAGCCTGTCGGAAATGTTTCTGTGCTGGAGGACTCGGGCTGATGCACCCATATTTGAGGCAACTAATCACGCGTTTTTGGTGCATTCACCAGGCATTACACGATTTTTTAGGTACTCTGTAAAGAATACTTAAGCACTAAAAAACACCGGCTGACGTTAACGCTGCCACGTTTTTTGACTATCAGTGCCAGCCTTTATTCTACGCAGGCGGTAAAACGGGAAGCGAAGGAGGGATGGTGAATGGTTTGTAGCTTGGGCTGTTGAGTTGGTGAATAACTTTGGCTCTTGATAAAATGACCACCGCAAATGTGGGATTTCCACTTCGGCTTTCAGGCTCCCATGCTGTCATAGTGTCGCTCACCAAAACCGAAGGCACAAAGCTCACGGTTACAGAAAGTGTGAACTACCGCAACATTTCTACGGCTACACGGTAATCCATCTCGTATGCAGGTGCCTTTCTATTTAAAGCACACGTATCGAGGTATCCCAGCAGCTTAGGCTGGCGTTGAAACCGTAGTCATTGAAACCAGTGAAGATAATTTAAAGTGGTAGAAATGAATAATAATATTGCTAATAGTTTTATTCCTACTCTTATCGCGCGGAGCCAGGCGCAGAGCGCTGCAAAAAGCGCTCGTATCAATGTAGCCCATTCCCAACCTTACAAGCATCCAATAAGTTTGCGTAACCGTTAGTGCATTTAAGAAGAAAATAATACTACTAATAGTAGTTTTATTCGTACTCAGAACGGGTGTAGCCAAGCGCAGATCGCTGCAAAAAGCGCTCATGCCATTGCAGCCGATACCCAACTTTAGAAGCGTCCGACAAGTTTACGTAGTCATTACTGCATCTAAGAACCCAACACATCTATCTAGACTTTGTTTCACCGTACATATACGCTCACAACACCACCAAAACATTCAAAGCACCGAAGCAAACACGACAAAAACAACGGGAGGCTGTGTAGTCCAATCCACCGGCTAATTCCACTGACCAGCGAAGCGCCGATTGGTGGCGCCACCCGTCCAGCTGCCCGGTCCCTATAGGGTGGCGTTGCCGCGTTGTTTTTTACGTTACCTGAACCTAGATGGCGCCACCATACAGTGCCAATCCTTTGGTTTGTTTTTGACCGTATTTAAACCTGGCTTGTTTTTGTTCTGGGAGAAAATATTCGTTCCCTGAAACAGTGCTCGCTCGACAAATATGGTCACGTAAGACACTGTTGCTTGCGTCATTCGGCCAGTGTCGTCTGAGACAACCCCAAGCCCCGCAGTGCTGTGCAGCTAAACTAAGCATAGTGCACGCAGTACCAACAGCAGTACGCATCAGTACTTGTATGTTTACATGTGCTTTCGTAACTTCCACTGTATGTCCTACCATTCCTATTGCTTTGTACAGAATGTGCCCTAAATTTAAGCGAAAATCGCTCGTTCGGCTAGCTTCTAAGCTCTACCTATTTCGCGTCTGCTTGTGCTGGCCTCCGCCAATCGCAGAGCTGGCTCGAATGATATCATAGGTTCTGCTGCGGGAAATGAGCTGGAGGGTCGCATGACCATTCCTTTTTTTCCTAATTATGTAGCTTATTTGAGCGAAGTTTACGTTAAAACTGGTGTCAGTACGATTTAACGAGGCAATCTTTTGAATGAACCAAACTTGTGTTTTGTCTTCATGGCTCCTTTAAATTAGTGGTCCGTTTTGCCGCAGGCTTTTTAGCGCGAGCGCCGAAAGGGGGTTTTTGAAAGTGCGACGTTTTTGCGGGTAGTTATTTGATTCGCCTTAAACTGAGGATTTCTGCTCACTGCCTTGGTTTTCTACTCAAAATACGTTACAAGGAAGCATTGTATGGAATGTCGAGGTTTAAATGCATAGAACACTGTTTTTTGATAACGTCAGGTTGTGCAAAGGATTGCATTCTAGGTTGTACTGGTGTTCTTTTTTGCTAAATACTTATATGCCATGTGGCTGCTTTCTTCAGCTATGCTGTCAAAAATATTTACAATGTTTACACAGGGGTGGGCATCAGCACACTTGTATTTTCTAACATTTTTCGGAAGAAAGCTTTGTAAAAACTCCCGCAATGGACTGGCTTAGTATCTCCGAGAAATCTATTTTTTCAATATTTCAGAAAAAAATGTTGGCAGAGCCCACTGCCATAAGGTTCATCAAAGGCTGGCATCGTCCCAGCTACCTCTACTCACGATATTGGCTGTTAATAAGTGCAAATTATGCTAAATTAGCACAACTGCCCGAAACTTTCTCACATCGCCGTATTACGCCCCATCAGAATTCAAAGTCTCGCTTCGAACGTTTTGCAGCTGTGCAATCAATACTTGAGAACTAGTTGGGCTTGCTGGTACATAGTTAAAATGGTCGCAGCGCATAAACGACGACGGACGAGTGAGGAACAAACGGGACGAGCGCTCGTCCCGTTTGTTCCTCACTCGTCCGTCGTCGTTTATGCGCTGCGACCATTTTAGCAATCAATACATTTTTATTGCCGCCACTGATGCAAAATGCTCTTTCATGAAATAACCACCGCCGTCAATTGGGTGTATCTTTTCATACTTTTACCACGAGTGGATTTCATTTAAATAACTCAACATTTCTACTCATTGCTTCGGGCAATAATTGGCCCTTTACGTAGACAAAAGGGGGTCCCTTTGCTGCTCAATAGGGGATTTTTTTTTGAAGTCTGTGGCCTTTTTTTCCTAAAGATACTAGGGGTTTAAAATATTGTCATTTGCCAAGAAAAAAGTCGTTTACAAAACTGCTTTACACAACACGACCATAGTTTCTGCACTGCATAACAGGTTGTTTGAATGTCATAAGAATTTCACACTTGTATTTTCTCCTTCTCATCCCTTAAACGCGTGTTCTATGTTTTTGTTAGTTCAGTTCCCTTAAAACACGAAGTGGCAAGCATACACGGCACCCACCCAATTATTATTCCAGGGCACACCCCACACACGATGCCATTCTAAAATCCTCTTTTTCTGGTCTCTTCAAGGTGAAAACTTAGACGGCAGAGGCTATTCATTGGCGCAATCGAGTAGTATATGTGGAACGATCCTCGAATGGCGCTGCCCTTCACTGGACGCGGCGCTGTCATCCAATAGGACACGTGCTTCTGCAGGCTTCGAAGGCAGTCTTGGAAAGATTAAGAATCGTCCAGTCGAACAATTTGGCCCTTAGGTAAGAAAGACAGGCAAGCGAAATACATTTTCTTCTACGGACTCACTCCAATCAACTATGAGTAAAAGATATGCGAATCATTTGTAGAAATAACTAAATCATTATTCACCAAACAAAACTATTCTGGCCGTTATGCGTTCTCATGAGACTTGGAGACGATAGCTTTGCGATGCGTAAAGTTTTTATTGCTCTGTTGTACTTGCATATGTTTCTCCACTTTTGCATCTTCGTCTTTTCCACGAATTACTCCCACGTAGTTTTTTTCTGCTACACCGTGCTAGCTCCTGTTTTTTTTTTTTTGCACTTATAGCTTTGTCTTGCGACGCTAATTATATCAACAAGCACACTGGCACATGCCACACGTTCTTTAGAATCAGGGTTCTCCTTGGCTCATGTGCACCTGCTCAAGTAGTGTGCCATCATGCTCAGGCGATGCGTGGCGCAGACAACTCAGAACCTTTTACGTTTCGATTCGCAGTTCGAAGCCGGATCACTTCCATAAGTGGACATATGCCTTGAAGAAAAGAGCAACAAGGACAACTTTCCTTCCAACTGTAGAGACTTGCTAGAATACTTGTCTTTTTTCGATAGAGCATCGTGCTGCTTTTGTGGAGACAGGAACTAAAACCTCAAAACATGCATGTCTTTTTATGTATTTCTTCTTTAGAGGAGTGCCGCTTTTCATTATCTGCGAACAACAGCCACAATAAAACTGCGCTTTTCCCTTCATGCACCTCATGCTTTCGCCTAATAAGACGTTTAGTCTCCAAATTTACGAAGCCGAACAACCGTGCAAGATCAGACACTACAATTTTGCAGCTTCACAGGCATCTGACGATGGCAAAAAAACGAGCAAATCGAATCCTACACGAAACAAAAAGTAGCGCGAGGTGTACTCCTCTTTATGATTGCTCAACAAAGTGCAGTGCAAATGTTCAGAATCAGATCGCAAACAAAAACTATAATGGTACACGGCCTAATACAGGCGCATAAAATAGCCTGCATATTTTCACTGCCAGGTCGGCATCCTGGCAGTAACTAAGGCTGACTGATTTCGCTGAAATTCAATGTGCGGTTTGGGGAAGTTTGCATAAACTTCTGATACGTGTGAAATTTATTTATGATTAAGTCATGAACCACCCTACACCGTAAGGCGCGTAATACTAGAAAATTGGGAAAACAAAGACATCCAAAGTTGTGTCGCTGGTCACGGTTGTATACTATCTAATTCACTGCAAGCAAGCATTCGCGCCACACAACAAAGAAGCAATGAGCTCATATATGCTGACACTGTTCGCATTTTAACACAGTTTAAAGTTACACCCATCTGACTGAAATAAGGATGACAGATTTCACTTGACGTCAATATGCGGTTTGTTGAAGTGTAAATAAACTTTTGATACGTGTAAACTTTATTCATAGTTATGCACCAGACACTACGCCATACAGTGCGAAATACGAAATATTATGTAAACAAAGACGTCCATAGTTATGTAGCAGGTCACGGGCATATACCATCCAATTCACTACAAGCAAGCTTGAGCGCGACACAAAAAAATAAGCTCATACATCCAGATGTCGTTCGCATTTTAAAACGGTTTCAATTTATACGCATCTTTTGGCCGTATAAAAATGATCGAAATGTTCAAAATGGGGCTGCTTGTAGCGAAAACAACTTTCCAATATTCCACAAGTATTTCTTATATACACATGTAGCTTGGCACTACAATATCCATTTCTTTAGAAAACCCCTTCTGCTTGTTTCGGTGTGCGGAAACTATTGCTCATTTCTATACCCAGATAATGATAACGCAACGTATCAAAGCATTTGAAGAAAATTGAGATATGAAGTGTTACTCTTTTTGATGTTCATATTGTTTATTTACAGTGAGGTTGGAAGGTGTAGGACGAGCATGGATGAAAGAGCGGTGCATGGATGGCGCCAAGATGAACCGGAATCCAGTGGACCTGGCCTTGGTCGTGGATGGCCCCACAGAATACGCCGTCGTCACGGTGCGCATGGGGTCCACGGATTACCCTGTAGCCAATGTTTACGTCCACCAACGCGGCCATGGTCACCCTGGTCACCCCTACGAGCGACCGCAGGCGAGCAGACACCAGTGTTTATGCCGTCACTAACTGGAACAACTACCGCAAGAAGATGAACAACTTTCTGGAGGACCCAGAGCCTGATTTTCTTACAGCTATTGTGCGGAGCGCCAAAAAGACCACGGTACGGGGGAAGGTACCCCTCTGCACGGCACTGCAGAGCACGGCACTGCAGCTCCTGAGAGTCGGGCCACGCGCAAGCAGCTGCAATGGCGGGCCATCCGGAGCAGTCGTCCGGAAGACTGGACGGTGTATCGGCGGGTGGATACGCAGTGAAGGAGGACAGCCAAACAGTGGCGCAGGCAGAGGTGGGAGTCGCTGTGCTCTTCCTTGGATTCGCGTAGGGATCCAGCCAAAGCCTGGAGAATCGATCGGGCCTTGCTCCAGCCTGCGATCACCAACCGGCTCCTTCTGCTGGCCTCTGCGATTGGCTTGGGCATCACCGAGGAGGCCTTGGCAGAACGGCTAACCGACCAGTTAACCCCGGCGCCACTTTCCACGGTGGCCCAGCTGCACGTGCTGCCGGCGTCCCCCCAGGACACGCAAGTGGTGGCCATTTGCGGTGGCAATATCACAGTCCGGGAGATGCGACCGCCCTGGATCGATGCCCCAAGCGGTCGAGCGCCCCGGGCATTGACATGGTCACGCACCACATGCTCCAGAACCTGCACGGCACCCAGCTGGAGCTGGGTGCTGTGCAGGTTCTGGGGCACTATGTAAATAGTGCCCCAGGGCCCGATAACTTTCCAACTGCTTTGCTTTCCGTGTGCGCCCCATCAGTATCAAAATATCTGCGCATTATTTTAACAAAGTCACTCGAAGAAGGGCCGTTACTACGCGATTGGGAGATGGCAAATGTAGCGACTATTCACAAGACTGGCCCTAGATCGCTTCCATCAAATTATCGGCCGGTGTCGCTAACAAGCGTAGTTTCCAAAATTTTTGAGCATGTTGTTTTCTCTGCTATCATCAATCATTTAAATGCTTTTTCTTTGTTAACTCCGGTGCAGCATGTCTTTCGCCACGGCTTCTCCTGTATAACTCAGCTTACTGAATTGCAACATGATTTTACTTACGCGCTAGACAAAGGTTTTTTCGTTGACTGTGTGTTCCTTGATTTGAAAAAAGCCTTTGATGTTGTTCCTCATTCTTTGTTAATTGAAAAGCTTTCCTGGTATAATATTTGTTGCACTGTAATTAATTCGGTTAAGGAGTATCTGTCGAACAGAAAGCAGAGTTGTCCTGGATGGCCAAAAATCCCAGGATATGGATATTACTTCAGGGGTGCCTCAGGGCTCCGTTCTAGGGCCATTGCTTTTTTTTATTTATATGAATGATGGGACTACCGGCATTACTTCGTCTACGTGACTCTTCACTGATGATTGTGTCCTCTACAGGGTTGTGAAAAATCAAGATGACTGTGAATTCTTGCAACATGGCCTAAATAGGTTTTCCCAATGGTGCATGAAATGGGGTATGAGCATTAATTCGGGCAAAACTGTTTGTATGCGTTTCACAAAGAAGAAAAATGCTCATTCCTATACCTATGTCTTTAACGGAAAAGATATTACTTTCGTAAATGAGCATAAATATCTCGGTATGTTTTTCACTTATAACCTTTCCTGGAGTCGTCAAATTAGATATGTCTGTTCTAGGGCATCACGCGGTTTAGGATTTTGCGGCGCAACACCAAACATTTTCCGTTAGACGCAAATGCATTGTTATACAAGACTTACATCCGCCCTATTCTCGAATACGCGTGTACAGTCTGGGACCCTCGGATGGCCACAGATACAGAGCGGATTGAAAGGATTCAAAATTTGTCTGTTCGTTTTGTTTGCAATGATTATTCTAGGAATTTCAGTGTGTCCCTGGCAAAACGTTCTCTGGGATGGCAATCTTTGTATGGCCGCAGAAAAATGCTCCGATTGAATCTTTTTCAGAGCATATTTCACTCAAAAACTGGAATACACGGCGACAATTACTTACAAAATCCAGATTACATCTCGTCCAAAAGGGATCATTCACTCAAAGTAAAAGAAATTTTATGCAGAACAAATCTGTTTAAAATGTCCTTTTTTCCGAGGTCTATATCGGAGAGGAATAGTCTAACTCAGCAGGAGGTGTCTTTTACGTCGAGTGGAACTTTCGCCGCATGCCTGCAGATGTGGTGATTCATTTCAATTGTATGCTGTCTTTGCTCGCCGTTGTACAATCAGTTTGTGTTATTTCGGCTGTTACTGTTCGATTTTGCTTTGTACAAGCCTGTACTCAGTGTTTTCTTTGATTGTATGTTTCCCCCACCGTAATGCCAACATTGGCGCTGTGGGTATCGTGATAAATAAATAAAAAAATAAATAAATAAATAAATAAATAAATCAACCGGGTGTGAAGAGAGAGAAAGATACGTCTTCCACCTTCTGGCAGGTTCCACTTCTCAGGCCAATGCTAAGGTCGGTAAGCCGCCCACCGAGTAAGCAGAGTACTAGCCGGTTTTTCTGATGCACACAGCGGGAAAGTTGATGAAATGCACGGTCCTGGCCAGCCTCCAGTGGATTGCTGATCGTCGTGGCATCTTCAAGGAGCAGCAAAAAAGCGGCTTCAGGTGCCACCGCGGCACAGCGGACTCCCTAAGGAATGTGGCGTCTATGCTGGAGGAGGCCCGCCATGTCAAGGAGGTGGCCTTCTTGCTCTTGCTGGACATGAAGTCGGCCTTCGACTCCTTTTCTTCATGCTCCTGCGGGACATGAAGTCTTTCTTCGACTCCGTCCCCCACACGGCCATCCTGGAGGCCCTGGACAGCGTTGGCGTTGTGGGAATCCTCCTGAGTTACATGAAGGCGTTCCTGGGCAACCGGACTTTTCGAGTCAAGGTGGGCCGAGCAACCAGCATCTCCGAGACACCAGCTCGGGTGTGCCTCAGCGGAGTGTGCTGAACCCATTCCTCTTCAACCTCGTCCTGGCTCCACTCTCGGACTGCATCCCGGTGGGACTGGCGTTTCCACTGGGGATGGCAGTCTCAGGCGATCACAGCGTTGTCTTGGCGCACGGACCAACGAGACTACTCTGCAAGGTGAAGGCGTACCCCGAGGGGGTCCTTTGGGCAGTGGACGCCTTCCGGACAAGACGTGGCTGCAGCTGTCCGAGTCGAAAACGAAGGCCTTGGTCGCCCACCCGAGGGGCTACAGGACACGCAAGGCGGCACCGCCACTCACCTTGTACGGCCAGACACTTCCGTGGTTCACCAGTGGCAAGTATCTGGGGCTCCTGGTCGACAACCGGTTGTTCTTGGCAGCTGCGGTTAAGACGCTCTGGCCACGCACAAGGTGGAACACCAGGGCGTACAGAGGTGGCTGCCGCTTGGCCAGGGCTGCACACACACCGTATCCGTGCGGGTTTCCACGGTATGGCGTTGTCTGCTCTCCTTTATGCACTGACTCTGCTGCAACGTAAGCCGCGCTAGTGGCAGGAGCTGGAGGTGGATCAGCGCCAGTCTATCCGCATTTGCCCGGGCCATCCGAGCACATCTCCGCTGGTGGAGACGTACATGGAGGCAGGCTCCTGGCCTACCCAGATGCGGGCCCTGCAGGTGGGGCTAAACCACATCCGCCTCCTGCAGTGCACACCAGAAGGAGCGGCACTCCTTCAGCGCTACTCCAGCCGGTTAACTCTCGGGTGGCCATGCTGCTCAGTACCTACGAGAGCGATATCGCGTTGCCGCAGTGGCCTCGCCTGGATCCACCTACCCCAGACGCAGGGCAGGCTGTACGCATCGCCACCACATTGCCGGGGGTCTGTAGCAAAAGGTCCACTCCACCCCAGGCCATCTACAAGGAGGTGGCCGCCTTGTTGCAGAACGATGCTGTACGACTTCTGCAGGTGTACACGGCTCCGTTTAACAGTCGACGGACAGAGCTGGAGCCGCATGCACGGCCCTGGAACATGGAACAAGCCTGGTGTGCAGCCTGCCCTTCCCGGCCTCATCTACCCACGCAGAGCTGGCTGGACTCCACTTTCCAGCGGATCTTTTTTAGAACAGGGGACCCAGGTACGGTGGGCCATCATCCTGACTAACTCCCGGTCTGGCCTCCTCCGTCTGCGACCTGCCGACCATTCACGCAGCTCCAGAGATGTGGTGTCAGTCGACGCTGCAAGGACTATCCTGGCCCTAGTGGTGGAGGTCGCGCGTCCATATGCCAGAGTGGTCAGTCGTGCCCCATGGCTCCTCTCCGGACGCATCAGCAGAGAATTCCGATCGCTCCTGCTTCGCCTGCAGCTTAATTTCTGCAACGTGGGAGCCCACCTGCACAGTAGAACCGCCGGGCGGCCTCCCCCCCTGCACCGACTGCCCAGATCCCTAAACGCTCAAACACTTTATTTATTATTTTATTTAGTTAGAAATACCTCAAAGACCCCAGTGGGTGGGGTTTTACATGAGGGGTGGATGAAAACAAAAGGTTACAAGTATAAGTACAGGTTACAAGTAAGCAAGTTTACAAGGTTACAAAATATAAGTACGAACGGTTTGGGTGATGATGATGTTTCGAGTTTAATGGCGCAAGGCCGACTAAGGGCAAAGAGCGCCAAACAATAGTGATTACATGAAAGTGGCATAGAAGTAAAAGTAGAACATTTCAGTAAAAATAAACAAAGTAAAAGACAACGTAATGAAGATGACTGGTGTAAAGGGCCAGGTTGTCAACATGCATGATAAGAAATGAGATCTAAAAATTTTACGTCGGTAAGAAACTCGAAAACGCGTTTGATTGAAAACATGGATTCATCTCCTAGGAAGTACGATGGGTGTGGTGGAATATGTCACGTGTGTAGTTGTGGGAAGTATTTGTGTCGTGTTGTGTCAAGTGCCTTACATTGTATAAGGATGTGGATCACGGATAGGGCCTCTCCGCACCTGCTGCACAGAGGTCTTGGAGACCCCGTGAGAAGGTGCGAGTGCGTTGCATGAGTGTGCCCTATCCGTAATCTAGCCAAGGCGACTTCAGTGTATCTATTACGTGTGTCGGTGGTGTATGGTCCCAAGTGTGGTTTTATTACGTGTAACTTGTCTGTTTGTTCACTCCAGTGTGTTTGCCATGTTTTGCGAAGTTGTTGTCTGACGTGTGGTTTCACGTCGGTGTAGGGTAATGTGGTTATGTCTACTGTATTCGAGAGTGTAGCAGCAGCAGCCATTCGGTCTGCTGCTTCGTTCCCGGCGATACCACAGTGGCCAGGGACCCAGCAAAGAACCAGTTCAAATTTGCGTACATACACAGACATAACACCCTTGACGATCAGATTGACAACGTGGTTTTTCGAAGGCATTGTTGACGACAGTGCCCGCACAACACTGAGGGAATCTGTATAGATAATGGATTGTGGGATGTGGCTTTGAAGTATGTGATTGACAACAAGAAGTACACTGTAAGCCTCTGCCGTAAAGATACTAGTATGACTATTCAGAGTTCTAGTGACACTAAGGCCTGGCCCATGCGCCGCGCAGGACACAGAGGTGGCAGTTCTAGAAGCGTCCGTATAAAATTCAGAGCATTGGTACTTCTGCTGCAAATACAAGAAATGCTGCAGAATTGCACATGTGGGAGCTCGGTTTTTATCTACATGTGTGAAAGATGTGTCGCATGATACAGGGCGGAGATGCCATGGTGCTATAAAATCAGTTACAGAACTTTGGATTGTATTTAAAAAGGGGACAGAAAACTCTGACGCTTCCTCTCTAACTCTGTAAGAGAAGGGCGCAGAGAACGGTGGTCGATTTAAAAGGAGTTCAGTCATGGACGTATCATGAAAAACTGATTTAAAAGGATGGTGAGGCATGGTTGAAATTTTAAAAGCATAAAGGAGATCTGTGTATGCTCGCTGACGTTGTAGGTTCCATTTGTTGCACTCCACATATAGGCTTTCGACCGGGCTAGTGCGGAAGGCGCCACACGCCAGGCTGAGCCCGAGATGGAGCACTGGGTCCAGCATTTTGAGGGATGTGTTAGTGGCTGATCCATAGACAACACTACCATAGTCCAATCTTGAACCTATCAAGCTGGTAAAAGCACGTAAGAGAAGTTGTTTGTCAGCACCAAAAGAGATGTGCGACAGAACCTTCAGGATATTTATTGTTTTTAAGCATTTATGTTTCAGTTGTTTTATGTGCGGGATGAATGTCAACTTTTCGTCAAAGATAGTACCTAAGAACTTGTGCTCCTTTTTTACAGGAATAGAGACACCGTGGAGTCGAATGTCTGGATCCGGGCGAATGCCACGCCTCTTGGAAAACAGAACACAAGTGCACTTCCCTGGATTAAATTTAAAACCGTTGCTATCTGCCCAGCCGGCAAGCTTGTTCACACCAAGCTGCACTTGGCGCTCGCAGATAGACAAGTTACACGATTTGAAGGAGAGTTGAACATCGTCTACATAGATTGAACAGGAGATCGATGGTGGCAGTGCCTTCCGAAGAGAATTCATTTTTACGATAAACAAAGTGCAACTCAAAACACCACCTTGCGGCACGCCGTTTTCCTGCACATGCACCCTAGAGAGTGCAGCTCCAACTCGCACGCGAAACGTTCTTTCAGACAGGTAACTAACAAGCGTATTCATCATGTTACCCGACATGCCAAAGGACTTCAAATCGCTGAGGATGCCGTAGCGCCAAGCAGTGTCGTACGCCTTTTCAAGATCAAAGAATACTGTCATACAGTACTGCTTATGGAGGAAAGCATCTTTAATATATGACTCTAACGCAACGAGTTGATCGTTCGTAGATCGCCCCGCCCTAAAGCCTGCCTGGCAGCTCTCGAGAAGACCACTGTACTCTAAGAAGTACACGAGTCGCCTGTTTATCATCTTCTCGAGGAGCTTACACAGGCAGCTTGTCAGGGCAATAGGATGATAACTGGCGAGAGAAGAAGGGTCCTTCCCTTCCTTTAGAAAAGCAACTACTATGGCCTCCCTCCAAGAGCGTGGAACGTGCCCCGAAAGCCATATTTTATTGTATAGGTGTAAGAGTGTTTCAAGAGTGTCTCGGTGTAGGTGTTGTATCATAGTGTATGTAATCTTATCTGCACCTGGGGCTGAAGGTTTGCACGTGCTCAAGGCAACCCTCAACTCATAGAGAGTGAATTCAGAGTTGTAAGAAGTATTTGATTTGTCTTTGTCTTGTAAGGGCTTTTTTTCTGCAGATGTTTTGTGTTTCATGAAAGTGCTTGTGTAGTCTGCTGAACTGGACACGTGTTCGAAGTGTTGTGCAAGTGTGTTAGCCTGGCCTTCGAGTGTGTCCCCTGTTGTGCTAACCAGGGGCAGGCTGTGTGTCTGTTGTCCTTTTAGCTTGCGTATACGTGTCCAGACTTTGCGTGTGTCCGTGTATGAATTAATGGATGTCAAGAAGGTGTGCCAACTCTCTCGTTTTGCCTCACGGCGCACACGTTTTCCAAACGCCTTGGCTCGTTTGAACAAAATAAGGTTACCCGGCGTGGGGTACCGACGAAGGATACCCCACGCCTTGTTCTGGGCCTCTCGCGCCCGCCTACAGTCCTCATTCCACCACGGCCTCCTCTGGTTGCGCGGGGCACCAGAGGCGTGAGGAATGCACTTTTCAACGGCGTCGAGGATGTGCGGCGTGAGGAGTTGGGTAGCTTCTTCAACATGCAGGTGTCCTATCGATGTGTGGTGTAGTTTCGATGTCTCTGTAAATGTATTCCAGTTAGCTCTTGCTTCGTTGAACCTGTTGTGGGAAGATGGACTGCATGGGCCTTTACCTATATATGTTATTGAGGTGGGGAAGTGGTCACTGCCATATGGGTCAGTGCCCACACCCCACTCAAGACATGGAAAGAGAATTGCCGAACCAATAGCCAAGTCAAGATTTGAGTATGTATTGTGTCCTATGTTATGGTATGTAGGCTGTTTCTTGTTGAAAAGGCATGCTCCAGAGGATGTTAAAAACTTCTCTATCAGGCGACCTCGGGCATCCGTGCGAGAAGAGCCCCAAAGAGAATTCTGTGCTTTGAAGTCGCCGGTTAAGATATACGGTTCAGGAAGCTGGTCGACCAGCGCCTCAAAGTCAGAGCTGAGAAGTGCAAGATCAGGAGAGATGTAGATGGAGCATACCGTTATCAACCTATTAAAAATTATCGTGCGGACGGCTACAGCCTCAAGGGCGGTGTTCAAGGTGACAGGGTGGCATGCTAAGGATTTGCGGGCGATTATGGCCACACCGGCCAGAAGAGTGTGTGCAGCCATCCCTGTCTTTCCTGTATACCAGGTAACTATTCCAGAAATTTGTGTGTTTGGAATTCAGATGTGTTTCCTAGACACACATTAAACTTGGCTGATTGGCATGCAGAATCTCATGCATGTCGTCAAGATTATTCAGAAGGCCTCTGCAGTTCCATTGAACTATGTTTTCTCTTCCCATTATGATGTGTTAGAGCTACTGGAGTGTGATTATTTATGTAGGGTATTTCGGGGCTTGGACTCTTGGGAGGGGCTTTCTGGCCATCTCTACTGACCTGGACGTCGCAGCCCGTTCCTTCCGCTGCGATGAAAGCCGGAACGGCTCGACGTCCATGTCGTCATCTGATGGCAAGGAGGTGCCCAGCGGACCGGGCCCCCTTGACGTGGTACCCTTTCGGGTGTTCTTTGCCTGCACTGCCAGTGCCGAAGGCGTGGGGAGCACCCCAGATGGTACAGGCAGTGAGGAAGGGGAGGGGGCCGCTGCGACCGCCTCCGTCTCCATCTCCGTGCCCTTGCGTGTGCTTTGGGCCGGTGAAGAGGAAGCAGTGGATGCAGCGGCATCCCCAACAGACGTTGTTGCCACCACAGCCGCTGCTGGGTGAGCAAGTGGTGCAGAGGCGGGTTGGGCTGCCAGGGGCAACCCAGGGGGGGGGGCGGGAGCGGAACCAAGCCTGACTCGCAGTACTGGGTCTCCGCCGAAACCAGACGCCGCTCCACCCCCCGGCGAGCTGCGTCGGCGTACCTCCCCAGGGGGAAAGAGGCGAACCTCTTTCGCACCTCTGGGAAGGTGATGTTTTCAGTGACTTTGATGTTGATTATTTTCTTTTCTTATTGAAACTTTTCACATTTTCTGGAGTAGGCCGCATGTGGACCCTGGCAGTTTACGCAAAGAAATTGTTGAACGTTACAGTTGTCGGACGGGTGGTCGTGCTGGGCGCATTTTGCGCAGGTAAGTCGGCCGCGACAGGAGTTTGTGCCGTGCCCAAACCGTTGGCACTTGAAACAGCGCCGCGGGTTCGGGATGTACGGCCGGACTGAACATCGGATGTAACCTGCGTTGATGAATTCTGGAAGAGTGGACTTGTCAGAAGTTAGGATGAGGTGCTTTATCGGTATTTGTTTATCGTCTCTGCGGATGGTTATGCGCCTGACCGCTGTTACGCCCTGACTACGAAGGCCCTCCAGCAGGTCAGCTTCAGATTCATTTAGTAGGTCATACTCGGAAATCACGCCCTGGGAGCTGTTTAGGCTGCGGTGGGGCGTGACTCGGATTGGCAGATCGGCGATGCTGGTTTGAGCAAGGAGTTTATTGGCCTGATCCTGGCTACTGACCTCGACAAGAATTTCACCCGTTCGTTGTTTTCTGGCCTTATACGACCCTCCAACAATACCGTCAAGAAACTTTGAAATGAGAAATACCGACTGTGAAGCAAGAAGTTTTGATTGGTCTACAGATTCCATCACGATGAAGCGAGGATAGTTGTTCGGTTTCGGAGGACTCAAGTCAGGAAGTGGTGGAAAAGAAACTTCGGTGCGGCCCCTTTTCGGGGGCCAATCACGTCTGGGGGGGGGGTTGAAAATGCCATATGATACGTTGGAAAGCAGGGAGACGGGGGTACTTTCTCCTTTGACCTTACCCTGTTAGTCAAAGATGTCCCGGAGCTCCCTGCCTGGTAGACAGGCAGGGAGCCCATCGGCCAGAGCTTGACCAAGACTCCGACGGCCACCGTTCACGGCTTCTAACCCTTCACCTTTCAACTTCTAGCCACGGTAGGTAACAGCTACAGTATGGGGGGCTCGGGGTACGCGGTGTCGCCACTCACCGTCACCAAGATTACTCAAGGTGCCCCGTGCGGGGACGAACGGTTTCGGTACAAATGCTTAAAAAGAGTGCACAATACAGAGTGACAAACATGGCAAAATTAGTACAAATATTCTTCAATGGCCGCTTTGAAGCGCGCCGGATTCGTGAGAGCAATGATGTTTTCGGGGAGGCCGTTCCAGTCGATGGCTGTCAGCACGGAAAATGAATGAAGGTATGCAGATGTGCGTGCGGGGGGGGGGGGGTAAACTGCTTTGGAATGGTTTATGCGATGCGATGGGTGGTGAGCGGTTTTTATGAACAAGCTGCCACATGATGACGTGTTGTAAAATTTGTGAAATAGGCAAAGTCTCGCAACTTTACGTCTAGTTTTAAAGGAAGGCAAGTTAGCTTTACATTTTAAATGTGTTACGCTAGAACGATAAGAATAATCAGAGAAGATGAACCTGGCTGCACGGTTCTGGACTGATTCGAGGATGGTACATAAGTTAGCTTGTGGTGAATCCCAGACAGCGCACGCAAATTCTAGTTTAGGCCGGACAAGTGTTTCGTAGGCTAGTAGTTTCACGGAGGGTGGAGCCAAGTTCAGGTTACGTCGTAGATAGCCGAGCGTACGATTCGCGTCATTTGTAATGCGGTTTATGTGGGATGACCATGAAATGTCACGGGAAATGTGAATGCCTAGATATTTAGTGGACGATACAGAAGAGATGACAGAGCCATTTAAGGAGTAGTTGTATGTGCAATAAGACTGACGCCTATGAAATGACATAAGAAATGTTTTGTTAACGTTAATGACCATTAGCCATTTTCTACACCATTCGTCAATCTTACGTAGGTCTTGTTGGAGCACGAGTTATCAGTGAGGTCAACAATGGGGCGATAAATGACGCAGTCGTCTGCGAATAATCGAATGCACGAAGAAATGTCAACTGGTAAATCGTTTATATATATGAGAAAAAGTAAAGGTCCGAGAACGGTACCTTGGGGAACACCGGAGAGGACAGGGGACAGAGAGGAAGAGTTATCGTTAGTGTATACGAACTGCTGTCGGTTGTTTAGAAAGTTGGAAATCCATGCGAATACGTGTGCTTCAAGGTTTAGGTGTGAAAGTTTTAACAACAAGCGCTTGTGGGGGACTTTATCGAAGGCCTTCTCGAAATCTAGGAAAATTGCATCGACAGGGGTGTTAACGTCCAGGTTAGAATTTATGTCGCTTAGGAAGAGTGCTGAGTGTCAAAGGAGAGGCCCTTTTGGAAGCCATGTTGGTTGGGGTGGAAGAAGTTAACAGATTTAAAAAGCTGGCTACGTGTGTGTAAATTATATGTTCCATTATTTTAGAGCAAACACATGTCAGGGAAATTGGACGGAAGGCTCTAGCGGAGGCTTTCTTGGGTACAGGAACAATTTTACCAATCTTCCAATCTTGTGGCACGCAACCGGTGGAGAGGGACTGCTGGAAGATGTGGCTAAGGAAGATGCTTGAGATGTGCTTGGTGTTTTTGAGGATTTTTGCATTGATACAGTCAACGCCAGAGGCAGAGGTTAATTTCAAAGAATCAATGACGTTTGAGATGCCGTGGGGTGAGAATGTAACGCTGTGCATGTTGGTGGGCAGTTGAGTAGGAAAGGATGTAGGGCCGTCATCCCGTTCGCGGGTGAATACTGAGCAGAAAGAAGAGTTTAAGGCCTCGGCGACGTGGCCTTCAGGGATGGCATTTCCAGATGCGTCAAGCAGTGACACACTCGGGTTTGTGTTCTTGGGGTTAATTATCTTCCAGAACTGTTTGGGGTTTGTGCGGATGAGGCTTGGTAAAGTTGATGAAAAGAAGGTACGTTTGGTTTTAGATAGGAGTGACTCGAACTTTTTCGATGTTGCTCGGTACTTTTCCGATGCGCGTGTGTTAGCGGAAGATTTCGCGGTTTTGAATTCCTATTCCTTTTTCTTTTCAGCCGTTTTAAAGTGGCATTGAACCATGGGGATGCGATGCGTTCTGTAATTTTTGTTTGTACGTATGTATTTCGCAATCAAGCGTCGCATTTCGTGCTTAAAGAGGGACCAATTTGTTTCAACATACCGCTGTTCAAAATCCAACAAGAATGAATCGCAGAAATGGCTCAACTCGGCGTTCATCTCGAGATAATTTCCTTTGTCGTAGAGCGTTATTGTTTTCAATGCTTTGTGTGGGCGTTTGTGTTGACACTGAAATGTACCATGAATAACTGCGTGGTCACTGATTCCGTCTAGATAGGTGAGTGGAGAGAAACTGTTAGGGTCTGACGTTAGAACTAGGTCAAGTATGTTAGAGTGGTTTGTAGTTTTCGTGGGTGATGTGACCAGCTGTGAAAGACCGAATGTGAGACACGTGTTTATGAAATCGCTTTAGACGCTTTTGTTTGCTGACGTGATAGCGAGATCACACCAATTAATAGACGGGAAGTTAAAATCGCCGAAAATTACAATACGCGTGTTAGGGTGTAGGGTTGAAATCAAGTGCAACGCATCGTGAAAGCTGGACACAAACGACGTGCCGGCACATGGAGGGCGATAACATACACCCATTATTACCGGAGGGTATGCAGCTGTGCAGCGAATAAATATAATTTCAAGTGGGGAGCTGATAATAATACGAGAACACTGCAAATTACGATGAGCCCCAATCAGGACCCCACCGCCTCGTCTGTTGTCCCGATCACATCTGAAAATGTTGAAATCTGGGAAGGAATGCTGTATTTCTGTGTTGCATATGGATTTATTTAGCCAGGTCTCAGTAAGTATTACAAATTTGCAATAGGTTGAGGAGACAATGTTACTTAGTAGATTACGTTTGGGAATCAGGCTTCTGATGTTCGTAGAAATGAATGATACAACACTGTTATTGTGACTGGGAACTGTGTTCGTAAACCGCTATGAATCGCCCCGCACTACCTTTTTACTATGATCGTACATGTATGTGGCATCGCCAAGCTTCAGTCTGTCGTGTCGGAGCTTGTAGGGGTGCCTTGTGTTTTGCCGAATTCTGTCAATTTTTTGCGGGCTAGGCGTGTGTTGGGCGAGAAGTCTTCGGAGACAGTAACCTCCGATCCTTTAATTTTCCAGCTCGCTCCAAGGATGCGATCCTTATCCTTGAAATGGGTGAATTTTACGATCACCGGTCTTTTTTTATCGGGATGGAATGCACCAAGCCTGTGTGCACGTTCAATGTCACGCGGTTCGATGTTTACCTGCAGTTTCGCTGAGCAGTGACTAATTACCTTTGCTTCGGACTGTGCCCACGTTTCGCCTGCGGTGTCGGTTAGCCCAAAGAAAAGCAAGTTTTGGCGTCGGGCTCTGTCTTCGGAGTCGTCAAGGCGGGAGGCTAAATGAGAGATTTCACTAGCGTTCCCCTCAGCTAGCTGTTGAATTTCCTGCACCTGTGTTTTAATGCTTACAATGGAAGTGCAGTCCTCCTCAATTTTAGATAAACGTTTCTTTATGTCCTCGAAAATTGCGTCATTTTCGGTAAGTTTAGCTTTCATTGATCTCATTTCGCTAAGTAGCGTTGACTGGCAATTTTTAATGTCATTAAGCACTGCCATTAGGTCACAAGATTCGTCGGTGGGAGTGGAACGGGTTGCCGGACCGGGGTTTTCTTCAATATCTCCGCACAACAGCAATAATTTCAACAGAACATGACCGCAATCAAGAGCAATGGAACAGCAACACCGTGGGCCCGACAGCACAAGCAAGGCGGAATAACGCGTACGTCGCGTGAGCAAAGACAAGCGGTTTGTTACCTGCGTCAGAAAGACAGGGTTCCGGTGAGCCCAAGCCATCGCACATGTGCCGCCGAGCCCACTGAGCGGGCCGCAGGTCCGGGGATGCTCTTTGTAGGCTGCGTGGGTTGTCGATGCCGATCCGGTTCCCCTTGACCGTTCGTGGAGCATGCGCAAGGAAGAGGGCAGCCAGGTTGACGTGTTCTCCACGGGGCAATGACGCTGCTGCACGCGCCAGTTTTGAAGATCGCTAGATTGGCTGTCGGCCGGCACTGGAGCCTCCGAGCAGGGCACGTAGATTCCTGGGATCGCGTTGATAGCGGTGCCAGGGATTTCACCAGGCAAGGACGGGGAGCAGGCCAAGAGCAGGAGCTGCGTCAGAAAGACAGGGTTCCGGTGAGCCCAAGCCATCGCACATGTGCCGCCGAGCCCACTGAGCGGGCCGCAGGTCCGGGGATGCTCTTTGTAGGCTGCGTGGGTTGTCGATGCCGATCCGGTTCCCCTTGACCGTTCGTGGAGCATGCGCAAGGAAGAGGGCAGCCAGGTTGACGTGTTCTCCACGGGGCAATGACGCTGCTGCACGCGCCAATTTTGAAGATCGCTAGATTGGCTGTCGGCCGGCACTGGAGCCTCCGAGCAGGGCACGTAGATTCCTGGGATCGCGTTGATAGCGGTGCCAGGGATTTCACCAGGCAAGGACGGGGAGCAGGCCAAGAGCAGGAGCTGCGTCAGAAAGACAGGGTTCCGGTGAGCCCAAGCCATCGCACATGTGCCGCCGAGCCCACTGGTCTTGCCGCCAGCATGACACCGTAAGAAGGAACTCCGGGAGCCCTCCAGTGACTCGGTGCTCCAAGCCACAAGCTGGAAGACTTCCTGTTCCCAACGAATCCAGACGCTTTCCGACGGGAGGTCTTCCAGCACCTTCGCAACTTCCAGTTCGTGACAGGATTAGTGCATCGTTTGTAGCCATCTAGCTTGGAAGAGACAGACGAACGCGACATTGACGTCCCGAGTTAATTGAGATTAGTTTGCTGTCCTGTATTTCGCGCTGCTTTCCTCCAGGATGTCGCAACTTGCCCAACTACAAAACTTGCTCGTAAAATACAATTCATGTTGTTAATAAAAGAAAGAAGCCAGCCTTACTAGCCAGCAGCACCCCGGCAGGTATTACTCAAATGTTTCATCTAAAACATTCATTTCAGGTGAAGCCTTTAGCATGTCACCTGTATCATCTGAAGTCTACACAAAGCGTTATTCAGGAAAGATAACGTGATGCGGGTGTTTTTGGAAATGGAGGTTAAGTCTGAACCGGCAGAGAAGAACGAGGCTGTAGACTTCGGGTAAGGAACAATTACAAAATAAACTGAACACAAATAAAAATCAAGCGAAATCTAGACAAGACATTCCTGCGGAGAAGTATCATTAAGAAATGGTCACGCTTAGGTGGAAGTCTATGGCTTAAGATTTGTCGAGTGGTGCGCTGGCCCGGTGTCATTGCCATTGGATCTGTCCATTGAAGTTATGACACGGCGCTCTTGCCCGTTCGCTCGTTGGGCACAAAAGAGATCTGCATGGCGGGTGTTCGAGGCCTTGCCAGCCTCGAAGATCATGAAGGATGCTTTGCTCAAAGCGGAGGTACCCTGGGCGTGGGCACCCAACCGACAACCTTCGAGCACCTTGAACCTTGTGACACCTGAATGGCTTGCCGACGCTGCTCCCTGCTCCCAGAAAGAGGGCTGACTTGCGGTAACTGTATGTCATAAGTAACGGGTGCCAGGAGGAGGATGTGGCTAGGCTCTCAGTCTCCTAGGCGTTCGCGTCCAGCAGAGAATTCCCAGGGACCCGCGTTCCTCGTGCCTCGAACTTACCGCCTCGCTTCCGCTTTCCCTCTTCTTCCTACTCTTTCTTCTCCGCGTTCTACTTTTTTGTCACACCAGCACCAGCGTTTCATCGCCTTCACTTTTGTTGCTCCGGCTGCTGGCCCTTAAAAGAGCCTGCTAACATTTGCGCCCATCGGAAGAAGTGTTTTCGGGAAAACCACTTCCAGTGGGACGTTTGTCGGCAGTCACACTAGTCTCCAGTCGTTGTACACTCACGGCGCCACCTATCACTAATATAACCAACACAGTTCTCAAGAGACGGGCCTAAACCAAAACCCATAAACAATAAATGTCAAATAAGAAAACCCCGCGTAGTGCTTTGCACACACTAAGTAAGAAAAGAGGCACTGAAACCAAAACTAAAGTAGACCGACTTAGCAATGCGAAAACGTCACCTACAGTTTTAAACAGCATGTAACCGATTAACCATCTAAACTGTGATAACCATCGCGTACTACACGGCTAAGCACAAAATTCAAGCACACAGTCAATTATTTACAATAAGCCAGATCTAAGCTTCTACTTTTCTCTGCCATCTCTTCATTCAAACTTTCCCAAAAGTGCATCCCTATTTGAATATACTACTACATTTTTCTTTAACATTTTACAAGTTTACACGAAACTCCCAGAGACATTTACTGCAATTATTGGGTCTATCGTGTAAGTGTCCTCTATTAATCCTATTGTTGAAGAATCCCAAAGGTGAACGGAAAGCAATAAAGGCAAACTGTATTTACAGTAAGCACAGGGCAGAACAAGCTTTAACATGGCGACCGAGAATCTTCGTTCTTCTTTCTCGTCTTCGTCTGTCTCATGCGCTGTCCGTCACGCCACGGCCGCTCGATGGAAACTAGGTCCGGCCTGTCGAACGCGCCTCTCCGCCGGTGACGGCGTTAGTTTCCCTTTCCGCCGCAGCGTCAGTCGTGGCGGTAATCATCGGTGAAAGAAGAGCGGCAGCTGCCGGCCGCGGTCACGGTTTCAATGCGGTGTAAGTTGTTCATGACTGCACCGACGGCAGAAGTCAGCATCTATATAATTTATAATAATATGCGGTGATACGTGAGGTGATGCGGCGTCACGTACTAACTATTATTTCAGAAGTAGGCACAGCGCTAAATTTGTTTTCCTTTTAGCGCGCCGCATGCGACATTATCATGTGGCGCATTGACAAAGTCGAGCGCAATAGGCGGATTTCTTTCTAAAGACTTTCCCAAGGCTTCCAGGAATAATATTTGGCGTGGCAAGCTAGTCTGAGCAACCGCATTTATTTATAACAAAAGACGTTATAACTTGCGCGTACGTAAAAATTACGTAAACGTTTTATGCTGCGCCGTACACGCCCATTTCTCAATGCGCGTTTGACAAATGTGACTGGATATTTTCACACCTTGATTTAACTGCGTTTTCAAAGGGAACTGGAATAATCTTAATACCTTTCAGGGTCCATTGGCCCATTTCTTTTGGAAATATTGTTAGACTGCGCGTTAGGTTACAGGGTACACAAAATTATGGAGGACACACGAATAAAGTGGACACGGTGAACGCAACTATGAACTGATTAATTGCAACAAGAGCACTATTTACATGGGAACCAAAACTCGGAAAGGATGCAGTTGGAATGGGGTAAAACTGTGGCAGTCGTTCTTTGATTTACACTAGTTGCAAAAAGTAATATACAGTTGAAAGGTAATTGAAATTAAATCGCTGGGACATCAAGGATAAATTTAATACACCATTTAAATGGGGATTTATTGGGTTTGTCAGAAAATATGTAAGTCCTCTTCGCCTATGGCTCACCGGCCATCAGCTTTACAAGCGGAAAACCTTTGGCGAGAAATGTTTTCGCGAAAGCTTCAGTGAATTCTCCACAGAGCTATTAACGTCGCCAGCCCAGGTGGCAAGAAGCAGCCTCAATAGCTTTTTCAAGACCATTTCGCACAGCTCATGACAGTGGTACGGGTCCCTGTTGATGGCGCACCACATCAGTGGACAGTCTGCGAGGTGTGGGAATACGGTGTCTGAAAGGAGCTTACAAATTTGTCTGCTGTGTCGAACTGCCTGTACAGCGCGGTCCTCCTCGAACTTCTTCACTTGTTCGCGAAATTCGTCGCAGCGTTTTTTTAGTTTTTGTAATTTTTCGTTTAGTCTGTTTGCTTTCATTTTAAGGCGGCGGGCATTTCTCTTGGTGTTATCGAAAAAGCCTGCCAGATCGAACCAAGTCTGGCATTCTCGAGTCTCAAAATTACGTTGGCCGCATGATAGCATGTCCGTGAGAGCGTACAGGATTGTGTCTTCCTCGGCCGGTGAGTGCGGTTGATCTCTTTCTTCATTCCCAGTTAGGTCCAGAATTGAACGTTCAATCGTTTAATTTTATGCAACCATTGTGCTCACTTTCTCTTCATTGCTTGCTTGAGATGACGGCGCACACGCCTCGAGCGGCGGCCGAACAAGCGCCCTCCTTCTTTTCGGGCTTCCCGGCTGCATGTAGGTTGGGTAGGACGGGAATCTTGTCGGCACAGCTGTTGGTAGCAAGAACTTGCGCTTCAATCCCACCTTGTAGTCATCCTCTTTGAAGTGCAGCGAGCAAACGACTGATCGGGAGCTTGGTTTCCATTGGCTGCCCTTGTCGATACCTTGACGGGAGATGTTGTGCAGCCAGGCGTCACGGAGTTGCTCTTTGGCCGGAAACTCGTGGTAGCAGACGTCCGAGGTTTTCGAGGAATTCGGCTTGCAGCGCGGCACGCAGCAGTACTTAGGCATTTCATAGCATGAAGCACACTAGTACGTTATATTAAGCGCGCAATGCGCGGAAGTATGCGAAACGAAAAGCTCAAAGCGCTCACGCGAGCTTCAACACTCCCGCCACTGCTGCTTTTCGCGCCCAAACCGTAGTCTGCGCTGATACGTGGCGCCCCACTGCGAGTACAAGCGGCAACCGTAAGCTTCGTTTTCATGACCTCGCCCGTCGCCCACGCGCGATGGTGCAACCTGCATTAATCCTTCCGACCACGGCTGCTCGATGGATCCCATCGAGGGGCCGTGTTCCAACCGTGTTGCTTGCCCGGGTTATTCCGGTTCCGCTCTCCTGAAGTTAACATGTACGGATTACTAACACTGGAAGCTGAGCTAATTGGTTGCTGTTCTCCTGAAGTTAACATGTACGGATTACTAAAACTGGAAGCTGAGCTAATTCGTTGCTGTTCAAAATGAAACACGACAAGCAGTGCAAATGCTAGACGACATAGAATCACGCAGAAATACACAAGTTCTCACTCGCACGCAGTTTTTATTACATCTTTGAATACACACCCAAGCGGCCTTTCAGACTTCACACAACAAATTTCACACATACGGGACACTCGATCGCACATGCGATATCAAACCACGATTCAAACGAAATACGGAAAGAAGAAAGCAAACCACAAACACATTACCGATAGCACGCAGGTGTTTCTCTAGCAAAACAATCAGGTTCGCAGCGCATCTCAGCATTTTACGTCCCTGTTTAACGAGTAAATAACTGGTTTACTAAGTGATGTGGCCAACTATTTCTCCGCATTTGGGGACACGTAGTTCGGGGCAAAATTACCGTGCCTGAATTCAAACATGAGACAGCCCTGGTGCTGCTTAGCCTGTGCTTGGCCATGTTAAAACACGGCCGTTTTAACATTGTCCTTCAATTAGCATATGGTGAATGGCAGCTTAACAGAATTTTATTTTCCAGCACAAACGGGCTGCAGTGTTCAAACCGAATTGCCATTGCAACATCTACAGTCATATTCCCGAACATCGCGGGAACTGGGTCGCGGGAGCGGTCGCATCGCTTTCGTCCTTTTAAACCGCGAGCAAGAATTACTTACCGCCGTCAAACAGATGAAATTCTTAGATGTTGAAGGCATGTCTTTGCCGTAAATTGTGGTGTTATTATTTTCCAGATACGCATGTTACAACGCGAGTGAACGACGTTTGAAGGAACGATGACCGTCGGTATTCCGTAGGCGCCCCGAAGCGACCGCCGCGGGAGCTGTCACCGATGCGTGGCGCCCCCGCCGAAAGTAGCGGCGGCAACTGACAACTCCGCTCTCACGCCGCCGCCCATTGCCGGCGCGTGAATGAGCAGGCCGGACCTAGTTTCCATCGAGCGGCCGTGGTCACGCCGAGATTCCCCCTATTATTCCACGCGCTGGCTCCCGGACGCGGGCGCCACTTCAAACCAGATCACAGTTCCTGGCAATCAGAAACATCCTCCCGGCCCCAGCACTGAGGGTTGTAATCTTCGTCTACGCTGCAGTAAGCTCTATTGGGTACAGTAGCTGCACCGGTCGTCGCAATGTAGCTCCGCTAGGAAACCTCACAATGCAGGCTCGGACGTTGTGGTCGCGTCCCATGATGACTTGTATAACCCGACTAGTCTTCCACATTGGTCTAAGAGCTTTTTCATCGTGCACAAGCACAAAATCTCCAATTTTAAGCTCGTGGGTGGGCGAATTTTTCGCATGGTGGAAAGAGCGCAACTGCAACAAATATTCCTTATGCCATCTCCTCCAGAAATGTTCCACAAGCCGTTTACGATGGAGCCACCTTCGCGTGACTTCGCTTCCTGTTGATTCCGCTGTTGGTGGTTGACCCGCAGGTATCGCAACAAGCCTCCTTCCTATTAGGAAAGGTGCGGGCGTGAGTACCTCTGGATCATTTGGTGCTGCGGAAAGGTACGTGAGCGGATGGCAATTAATTAGCGCCTCTACCTCTTGAAGTACAGTCGTCAGTTCTTCAGTCGTCAGTGCAGCCTTCCCCAGGACTCGCCGTAAACAGGATTTAACGGTTCGCACCATACGCTCCCAAAATCCGCCCCACCACGCCGCTCTTTCAACAATAAAATTCCATTGCACGGGTGTTTGAGCACAGTAACCTTGAAACTTTATGGCCAGGAACGCCTTTTCCAACGATGCAATATCTTTGGATGCCTTTTTGAAAGTTCGTGCGTTGTCCGTGAAGATGACAGCCGGGAGTCCCCGGCAAGACGTGAATCTTCGTAGGGCGAGTAGAAAGGTTTCACTCGACAGTCTCCAAAGCAACTCCAAATGCAGGGCTCTCGTAACAGCATATGAAAACAAGGCAATGTAAAACTTCGCAGATGAACCTTCAGTGCGAGCGAAAAGAGGTCCATCGAAGTCTATCCCTACTACCTCGAAGCGATCCCAGCGGCGCACTCTATCACCAGGTAAATGGGATACAGGTGCGTTGGCTGGCCTTAGTCGTGTCCTTATCCAAGCATTGCGTCTGCCGATTACCTTTTTTACTACTTGTCTTCCGTGCTGGACCCAGAATCTCTGTCTTAGCTCGGTCAATATGTCTTGAGTCCCGCCATAAAGGGTTCGTTGGTGTCAATCGCCAATGACAAGTTGCAGTAAGAGAGGGTGCCTGACTTCCGCTTCTCCTTCAGAGAACTCTAGCCTGCTTTGTACACGCGTCAATCCCGTTGAGTCAAGGAAAGGACTGAGCATCCGAATGCTTGATCGGCAGTCGAGAGGAGCTTGATTCCAGAGCCGCTCGAGTTCCTCACCGTAACTGTCTTGCTGAACAACGCGGATCCAGTACAATTCCGCGTCCTTAATCACTTCCGCTGAGTTGGATGTTGATATCCGATTGGCAACATTTCTACACTTTCTGATAAATCGCAGAATCGAAGCCTCGATTCGGATATTTCGCAACAGGTTGGAATACCGCACCAGGTCCAAGATGGGATTCACAGTCTTCACAAAGCAGATTTGCACACATCTCTCCCTTTCTTCGTCGACGCCTTTCAACCCAATCTCCGACACTTCCGTAGGCCAATCTGTGGGGTCCTTCAGTAACCACATGGGTCCATGCCACCATCGTTCATCGGTTTTCAGAATGTGCAATGACACCCCGCGAGTGAGATGATCAGAAGGATTGCAATTTCCGGGACAATGCCGCCACTGTGTCCTAGCCGTCAGTCTTTGAATTTCAGCGATTCGATTTCTGACAAATTCTTTTCATTGTGATGGCTTACCCGTAATCAAATGCAGAGTGATGCGGGAGTCTGTCCAAAATATAGTTCCGACGTTGCACGGTACTTTGGCAAGAGATGCTCCCAAGAAATTTGACATCCGGGCCCCGAGCACGGCGCCGAGAAGCTCGAGTCGCGGCAATGTCAACGCTTTCATAGGCGCGACTCTTGACTTGGCCATCACCAGCTCTGTTTTCACGCAATCGCTGTTGTCTTGAAGCCTTAAATTGGCGCATGCTCCGTATGCCTTTGGGCTCGCGTCACAAAATATGTGCAGTTGAGCTACCGTAGTCTCCGGGGATAAATGTACCCAGCGAGGTATTTTGACGCTGCCAAGTTCCTGGACGTCCGACGGCCAATGTCGCCATTGCGCTTCGATGTCAAGTGGAAGATCCTCATCCCAAGAGACATCCCAATTTCATATCTCTTGGAATAATATCTTGGCTTGAACTGTGAATGATGCAATCATTCCGAGAGGATCGAAAATTCGCGCCACTGTATGCAGCACTGATCTTTGGAGTTTCGATCTTCGTCAAAAAAACTAAGTACAGACTTTGAAGCTATTGTCATGAGATCTCTTCGGGGCTCCCATACCAGCTAAGAATCTTGACTGTTCCGTCGGTAGAAGTGATGCCTTCGTCCTGCTCGAACAGCTGCTGTAGGTGTGTCGAGTTAGATGTCCACTTCCTAAGACGCATACCTGCTGACCCTGGTATAGCGTTAACTTCCGTGAAAACACGTGTCGCCTCTTGGTCGGTGTCGGCTCCCGCGAGCAAGTCGTCCACGTAAAACGACTTTGCGAGTTGGGCAGCCGTGTTCCGAAAGGACACGCTGACAAGCCTCAGGTGATGTTGTAAGGTGGCGTTCAGCAACAATGGGCTTCCTGTGGTACCAAGCGGTACTCTGGTCATCCTCCAATCTTCCACTTCAGGCTTAGGATTCTCGTCCGAGGGAACTTGCTTGAACCACAGAAACCGCAGTGCATCTCTGTCTTGCTCTCGAATGCAGATTTGCAGGAAAGCTTTTTCAATATCTGCGGTCAGAGCTATGGGATGCAACCGAAATTTTATCAGCAGTGTGGTTAAGTCTGACAGAAGCCTTGGGCCTTTTTTTAGGTGTTCATTGAGGGGCGTGTACTCCGACCCATGTGACGATGCGTCGAAAACCACTCGGACCTTGGTTGTCGTGGACTCGCTGCGAATCACTGCATGATGCGGCATGTAGTACACCGGAAAGGGTGACGGTCCGATTTCCTTTACTCACTCTGCGTGTCCCAAAGTCATGTAGGACCGAATGGTGGAGTAGTATTGCTGCCCGAATCCAGGATTGCGCCACAATTTCGTCCCAAGAGCCACAAGTATTTTCGTAGCTTGCGTCTTATTGTCGTTCAAGTGACCACCATTATCTTTCCATGGGAGTGCAACCTACTAGCGGCCCTCCTGAAACTTGACGTTACGCTTGAACTCACAGAGAACGTCCGAGGCCTCATTTATAGTATTCTCCTGGTCCACAATACTTATGCTCTCAAGGTCGCAGAACTTCTGCATGATGCTGTCTGCTGGTTCCGCTGACGCACTTACTCGTAAAACGCAGGTGTTCAGCGTCAATTTAACTGATGTAGTCAATCAGAGAGGTCCTTGAAACATCCACCCAAAGACGGAGTCAAGAGCCACCATGCCTGCGTTACCAGAGTAGCGCTTTATCTCTCCAGTCATCAGTTGCCAGAGGTGATCACAGCCGACAAACAGCCCAATACCAGGTACGGCTGCCATGCCAGGTGTATAAAGTTTGTCGGTGATGTTGTGACCACTGTCTTCCAGTGTGTTCACGAAGTCATGTTCAGCCGGCACTTGGACAACATCTTGGCAAATGAATGGCACTTCAATGGCTTGTATTAGATGCTCCGTACCGTCGTACTTACTGCGAAGACGTACTTCAACGAGGCGCCGACGCTGTGAAGTTGCAGCCGCCTGTCCGATCGTATTCAACTGTAGACTCATACTTCCCAGCTCTTACAGGCCGAGGGTCTTGGAAATGTCCTCCCCATTAAACGTTGTCTGGCTTATTCCACCGTCTGCTATTGCACGAATGTACGCGCAACGCTGACTTCCGATACACCAAGTCCGGAACGACTGCAGGAGTACCTCGTTAGTCAAGTATGAACACGTGCTTGTGTGAAGGCTGTTACCGTTCACACTCTTTGTGGCTTCAGCTTTCTTAGGTTGCCACGTTTGGTCGCACATAGATGAAACATGCCTCCCTTGACACTTGCTGCACTTTACTTTCCGGCGACAATCCCTTGAACGATGCCCACGCATAGTGCACCAAAAGCAGCGGTTGTCTTTGGCGAGCTTCTTCAACTTTTCTTCTTTGGTGATAGTTCATTCATTCATTCAGTGCACCCCTAAAGGCCCTCTGGCGAGGGTATTACATAGGGGGGAGGGGGGCAAGACAACATTATACAAAATTACTAACAAAAATACAAAACGCATTGTAACCAGTAATTAGTCGCAACAAAGGGAAGAAACAATAAATACAACCTACAGCCATACCGCGTTGGGAACATGGACCTCAAGACCTCAAGAATTTGCTTGACACTATTGCGCCCATAATATTGGCTGAAAAAGAAAACAATATAACGCAAAAACAAGGAACAGAGAACATAACAAGTGGCAGCGTATCTAGAAATAGCCTGCAGCAAGAGCAATGTATGCAAGCTACTGCCACAATTTATGCTAGAGGTAAAAACTACAGAAAAAAATTCTAGTTAGTGACCGTAGTGTGCAAGAGCTGCAAGAATTTATTAGAATCTTTTTCGGTGGCAACATGTGCTGGCAAGTCATTCCACTCAACAATGGTGCGCGGTATGAATGATTGTGCGAAACGAAGTGAATGACATTGTGGGCGTTTAACTTTATTGGGGTGATCGCGTCGTGGAAAGAGAGCAGAGGGGCTTTCAAAAAAACTTTCACGCAGTGACGGGTGGCAATAAAGCTTGTGAAAAAGTGATAAGCGCGCATGTTTCCGGCGCAGGGCCAAATCAACTAGTTCAGCACGGTTTTTCAAGTTAGTGACGCTGGAAAAAAAAGAATAATCAGAGTAAATAAACCGAGCAGCACGGTTTTGCACGGATTCAATATTTGATACGATGTAGGCTTGATGAGGGTCCCAAATGGCGCTAGCATACTCCAATTTAAGGCGAATTAAAGTGGTGAAAGCAATCTTTTTTAACTGCGATGGAGCCTGTTTTAAATTACGTTTTAGCAACCCAAGCGAACGGTTAGTGCTTGCAAGAGTAAGTTCGACGTGATGCTGCCATGTTAGATCCTGCTGAAAGTGAAGGCCAAGGTACTTGTAAGAAGATGTGAACTCAAGTGGCGCATTATTCAAGAAGTAATAAGTGGGAATACGGTTAGTAGCGTTAGTAAAGGACATAAACTTAGTTTTAGAAACGTTTAGTGACGTAAGCCAGGTTGAACACCAGAGGTTAGTTTTGTCCAGATCAGATTGCAAGGTTGAACGGTCGGAATCAGAGGAAATGGTACGATATATTACGCAGTCATCTGCAAACAGTCTAACTTGAGAAGATACAGAGTTGGGAAGATCATTAACATAGACAAGGAAAAGGAGAGGACCAAGGACGCTACCCTGGGGGACGCCAGAAGTTACCGGAACAGAGGAAGCATTTGCATTCATAGCAAAGGTGAATGGGGACCTGGAGGATAGGAAAGCTTCAATCCATCTAAGAACGTCCGGGTGAAGGTTAAGTTGTGCTAGTTTCAGCATTAATCTGTGGTGAGGAACGCGATCGAAAGCTTTAGCGAAATCCAAAAAAACCGCGTCGGCCTGGCATCCGGCATCCATAGATTTGTGAAGGTCGTGAACAAAACCGGCAAGTTGGGTGTCGCAGGAATAACCCTTACGAAAACCGTGCTGACAATTAGAAATGACGCTATGTTTTTCCAAATAGTTTATGACTTGACTGTGTACGACATGTTCCATGAGTTTACATATGGTATTAGTTAGGGAAATGGGCCTGTAATTCAGCGGGGAAGAGCGGTCACCAGATTTGAAGAAAGGGACAACCTTAGCTGTTAGCTAGTCTTGAGGTACAGTTCCGATAGATAACGATTGTGAAAACAGAGCGCTTAAGAAGGGACTGATGCTCAATGATATGGCTTTAAGGATTTTATTATTAAAGCCAATATTGTCGGTTGTTGTAGAGATTTTCAGTTTCTGCAGAAGGCACAAAATACCGGCTTCACTGATAGTAATCTCCGGCATTGTTGTAGCGTAAGAACTATTTAAAATGGGAGCGGACGAAACATCCTCTCTTGTAAAAACACTTGAAAAAGCCTGATTTAGCTGCTCTGCGCATTCAGAATCGGGGACTGAAACGCCGTTGTTATCGTTTAAGATAATGTCTGGATTACTTTTAGGGTTTACAACTCGCCAGAACCTGCGGGGGTTATATGCAAGGATCGATGATAAATCATGGCTAAAAAAATGATGGCGGGTAGATTTTAGTAATTATTGATATTCTTTATCACATATTTTGTATTTATTCCAAGAGTGTAAATTATCATTTTTGACGGCCTGCTTATATAAACGCTTTTTTTTATTGTCCAAACGTCGGAGCTCCTGCGTAAACCAAGGAACCGTGCTTCGAGTTCTCATCGTTAGTACGGGTATAAATTTGTCAATTAGACCAAGGAGTTTACTTTTTAACAGCAGCCAGTTTTCTTCAATCGTGCGGTGGAGATACCCATCAATGAATTGCTAATAGAAGGACGATAATGCTAAGTTCATACCATTAAAGTTGCCTCGGTTATAGCACCTGATAATTTTGTTAGTTGACATTCTTTCTACCACTGGGCGAATCAAGGTTCCAGTAATAATGACATGGTCGGAAAGACTATCAAAAGATTTTATTTTTGAGCAAGCATCGGGATCGTTCGTTAAAATTAAATCAAGAATATTAGAAGAAGTTGCCGAGCAGCGTGTAGGGAAGCTGATAAGTTGTGTTAGAGAAAAGTCTAGAGAAGTCTGCAAAAATGTGTGTGCCTCAGTATCATTGTTTGAAACGGTTAGATCAGTCCAGTTTATATCAGGAAAATTAAAATCACCAAAAATAAGAAGTTACATCAAAGTTCTCGGTAGAATGCTTCGGAGAGCAGCAAAAGAACCAGGTCTTGTTTTCCTGTGGTGAGCGAGTATGCAATACTGTTGCAGTGGGTAGGTGCGCCAGTTGTTTGCGGCCAAACCCAATTCGAGGACTTCTTTTCTCTTGGCGATCAGCCAGCCCACTTCGCTCTCGACTCTCTACCTCTACTAACAAATATTTAAGGAGACCTTCCAGCTCACGCTCTGCCCTGCCTGTTTCGCAAGTTGGCTGGGATAGCGATTGCCCGCCTTCGTCTTGCTGTTCGGTGCGCAACATGGATGAGGTCTTAGAAGTCGCCACCAGTCGACGATAGCCCACGACGACGTCGCTTGGTAAAGCTTGCAGTATGATGTCCGTCAGCATGGTCACGTAGGTAGCCGAACTGATGTTCAGGGCTTTAAGTCCCCTCATGTGGCAGTGCACGTAGTCCATAAGTTTGCGCAAACCCTTCACGTCGTCCGATGCTTGCACCGAAGGCCGAGACCTCAAGTGAGACAGATGCTCTTGAAGGATGCGTCGAGTGTCACCAAAGCGCCTTTTAAGGATGTCGAAGGCATTATCGTAGCATTCCCTCGTCGCTTGACGGCCCGTAATAGACGTAGCTGCCTTGCCGTTGAGAAGCGTACGTAGGTGCTGAAACTTTTCTCCCTTAGTTAGACAGTCGTTGGTATGAACAGACGCCTGGCAATGCTCCCAGAAACTATATAGGCCACTGGCATATCTCCCCGTCAAAGCACTGCAGTTTGAGTGTCGGAAGCTTGACGGAACTGCCTCGGACTAGTTCTTCGCGTTGATCCACCGTCGTATGTGACGGGTTCCTTGAGATAGGTGACACATGGCTTGATTGAAGCATTGCTTCTCTTGACTTTAATTGAGCCAGCATACCTTTAACGGAGTCTTCGTACTTCAGAACAACCTCCATTTTCGCTGCGAACTCTTCGTCCTTGAGGTGCTCTTCGAACAAGACATTCAGCCTTTCCAATTCATTGTTGTTGACCTGCAGTCTTTCACGCAACGACGACAGCTCACCGATATCCGCTGATCCACAACAGCTTTTGGTTCATTGATGAGGCGAGTATTCTGTTGGCTCCGAGCAGTAAGCTTCTCCTTCAGATGGTTCATCCTTGCTTCCGAACACCGGTCGCACCGCGCACCTCCTGGTGGACACCCGAATCTTTTTCGCTGTCTGTTTCAGTGTAGGGCGTTGCACAGCTCCGGTCTTTCGGCACCAGTTGGTTAAGAATCTCAAACGCGAACGGAAAGCAAAAAAGGAAACTGTATTTACAGTAAGTACAGGGCAGAACAAACTTTAACATGGTGACCGAGAATCTTCCTTCTTCTTTCTCTTCTTCTGTCACATGCACGTGCCGTCACGCCGAGATTCCCGCTATTTTTTCACGCGCTGGCTCCCGCACGCGGAAGCCAATTCAAACCATATCACGGTTCCTGGCATTCAGAAACACCTATCCCTGCCGAAGTCGATTCCGTTGCTTCAATACGGTTTCCTCACATTCTCCTTCATTTCCACCTTGTTGCGCGGCTTCCATTCGGCACCTTTAACTTCGTGACCTGTTTGGATGCGGACACACATTCTGGTTATATTTCTGCAGTGCTTACTACATGAGACGTGACGTCGCCCTACGGAGTTTTTTAGCCAAAAAACTTTGGATGCAATTTTGGGTTTTTTCTCTTGCGACCGCATGTTCGAGAACTCTTTCGAGATGGTAAACAGAGGGACGCGTCGGCAACTTGCGACATGCACTCCCTTCCTCGCGGCATAGCCCCCCGGTATTCAATTTGAGCCGCTCTCCCTTTGGTTTGTTTTTGCTAGGCGCAGAAAATAGTACAGGCACCTCAGCTTCAGTCACTGATACATGATAGATGCCTGTGTGAATATGAAACTTGTCCAATGTGCCTACGAGCAGCACATTGCCTTCAGCTGAAGTTTTCCAAATACGCTCCTCTCAGAACGGCTGGTATCCACGCGGTATGCTTAACCCTGTGCAACGCTAATCACGTTTATTGTCTCGCACTTCGCAGACTCTTTCAACCTGCGCGTGACGCTGGTAAAAATATTTCCCTTCTATTTTACACACGCTTTCTTCGCAGGCTGCGGCTCGCGTGCCTTCTGCCTTGCTTGCGTAGGGTTCGGTATTCTTTTTTTATATCTTTTTTCCTCGAGGTAACGCTCTAGCCCTTCGATTTCGATATCTAGCTCAGCAAATGCCTGCCTCGAATTTCTCTTCTCCGCGGGCAGGATCTTGCGATCAAGAACGTCAAATTCGAGGGTGAGCCTCAGACTCTCAGCATCTCTCGCAAGTGCCCGTTCCTGTCTCTCGGCATTATCGTCCTTCTCTATCCAATCCCTCAGCTCATCTCCAGTCAGACCAAACTTTCCCGATCACGAGCAGTTTTTCCAATGCCATTACCGGTGCCAAGTTCACGACCCTCCGTCAAACATCTTTACTCAACCCTCTGAACAATTCTCAGAGACTCCTGTCTCGGTCGCCACTGTTGCGATGCAGGTTGTTTTTGGGAATGAGGGCGTCAATCCTGACCTTGCGGAGAATGACCAGGCTGTAGGCTTCGGGCAAGGACCGAAGTTTATGGATAGGACAATTACACGACAAACTGCTCTCAAATAAAAATCAAAGCAAATCTAGACGCCACAGTCCTATGGGAAAATCTCGTTGAGAAATGGCCACGCTCATATGGAGATCGATGGCCTCGGATTTCTCGAGCGGTGGGCTGACCCGGTGTCCTTGCCACTGCATCTGTCCTTCACAGTGATGACGCGGTGCTGTTGCCATTGCGCTAGTTTGTCACAAAAGAGCTCGGCGTTGCACACGTTCGAAGCCCTGCCCGTCTCGAAAATCATGAAGGAGGTGTGGCTCAAAGCAGAGGTATCCTGGGCGTGGCGCACAGCCGGTAACTCCCAAACACCACGTTCCTTGCGACACTCGAGTGGATTGCCGACGCTGCTCCCTGCTTCCAGCAGAGGGCTGATTTGAGGTTGCTGTAGAGGCGTCGTGAGCCGTGGATGCCAGGAAAAAGATGTGGATCGGCTCTGCGCCTCCTGGGCGTTCGCGTCCAGCAGAGAACTCGCCGAGAGCCGCGGTCCTCCTGCCTCCAACTTGATGATGATGATGATGATGATGTCCTCAATTTTTTGGCACGTACCCACAAGGGGGGATTGGCCAGGGCTAAACCGGTTAAAAACGTGGGACTTCAAAATGCTTATTTCCGGAAAGAGGCTGTAAAAGGAAACTTAGATGTGAATTTAACCCGAATTACCCATTAATCAGCAACGCTTAGCAATTCAAACGACCTGAGGCAGAGAGAAAACTTTGAATGCAATTATATATATCCCTTCTTGCAAATCCCAGCTTTGATGCGCCAATAGACAATATAAGTGTTATCGATAAAGTCAACCCCAACCGCTCAATCGGCTCCTTCAAAAACAGTTGTCTAGCTGTTGAGAAACGGCGACAGTCAAGGAAAAAATGGTCGATTGTTTCGGGGACCTGGCACCGCACACATAGTTCTGTAGGCGAAAGTTCCGATCTGAACAGATAGAAATTAAGCCTTGGAACCCTGCAACGCAGCTCGGTGAAGGTCACCTCGCATTGCCGAGAGCCACAAAAATGAACATTCCACCCGTACTTTAAATGTTGGAACTCTTCAAATGATAAGAGTGAATCGGAACGGGTGGCGTCTAAATGCCAATATCGTCTTAGTCTCGCAGATGCAAATAGAGCCAGATTAGGAATTCCGAATTGAATGGGAGCTGTGACGGCGAGATTAGCTAAATGGTCCGCTTGCTCGTTGCCCCTGATGTCCGTATGGCCAGGGACCCAAGACAAGCGTACCTCCTTCACGTGCCTGGGAACAAAAAATAATAGTGTGCGGTACAATGGAGAGTCCGAAGAGGAAGTTAACTCCGATACAACTGCCATCGAATCAGATAATATGATGATTTTTGATACATGCTGCGGTACTTTGCATAGAGCGAGAGCTATTGCTAAAAATTCGGCCATAAAAATGGGTGTGTAATCCGGGATTCGCAGCGAATAACTCCAGTCTAAAGATTGTGAAAAAATGCCAATTCCAGCTTTCTCGCCATTTTGAGATGCATCAGTATAAATCACAGAAGAAGCAGGATACTGGGATAAATATTCATTTAAAATAGCGGCTAATAGCGAGCGTGGTAGAAGTTTTGCAGCGGAAGGGAAGGGGTTTTGAAAGTAAAACTCAGTTTCTCGCTCGATTGTGGATACCGGGATGACCTCATATAACTTAACAGAAATACAATCCAGGCATGATTGAACGAATAGCACTTGGGGGGAGATACGTTTAGGCCACAGGGATGTAAAAAATATACTCGGCTCACAAATAAATACAGGCTTGGCAGCCCCAGAGGGGGCTTCGTACATGCGGAGGTACGTTTGCACCGTCAGCAAGAGAAAACGGACCCTAAGTTCAGGAACGCGTGCCTCTAAGTACAGAACTCGGTTCGAAACGAACCGGGGAAGGCCAAGACAAAATCGAAGAATGCGCCTCTCCAACAGGTATAACGGACGGAGTTTGTAGATAGGACAACTGCAAAACAAGACGCACCCAAACTCCATGACTGGCCGGACGTAGGCTCGGTACAACAGCAAAAGTGTGTCCCGGCGCATTCCTGCTCGCTTCCCACATAGTCTTTTCATGCGACCAAATGCTCTCTCCGCTTTTGTGACCGATGCGTTAATATGTGCCTTCCAATCAAGAGCAGACGTGTATGTAACACCAAGATATTTCAGCGAATCCACCTGCGGAATGACTTGATTTTTGTAAGCGAGAGAAATTGAAATTGTTCCTGCAACCGGGAAGACAAGTAAAGCACTCTTCGACACATTTAACGTTAAATAAATGCTGTCAAGCCATGTGTCCAAGACAGATAAATAGGCCTGCAAACGGTCATATAGCGAATGAATGTCGACTGCGGCCGCAAAAAACGCTATATCATCCGCATAAACGTAGGTTGTTACATCTGGGAATAGAGGAATGTCACTCATAAGGATGTTAAAAAGTAAAGGCGATAAAACCGATCCTTGAGGCACTCCTCTAGTTTGTGGAAATCTTTCTGAAGATAGCCTTCCGTTTGTACAAAAGAATTCCCGATCAGCCAAAAACTCCCTAATCCAAGCAAAAAGATATGTAGGCAAGTTTATACGCGCTAGTTTGTCAAGTAAGATACCATGCTCGACACTGTCATAAGCTTTAGCTGCATCTAAGGTCACTAGTGCCGACACCAGTTTCCCTTTTTGTGCTAAGCGGATCCTCGCCTCTAAGTCCACATGATCATTCCAAATAGAACATCCGCGCCTAAAGCCAATCTGAGCAGGACTTAGTACTTGCCTGTCCTGCATGAAAGAAGTCATCCGTTTAAAAAGTATTCGCTCTATTAATTTTATCATGTTGGAGGTCAGAGCAATCGGCCTTAAGTTGTCTAAATCGAAACCCTGACCTGGCTTTTTTTGGAGCAAAATTATCTTGGACACTTTCCAGTTGAGTGGAATCCAACAAAACCTGAGGGATGAATTTATCACATTCAATAGAACCGGTTGGAATTCCTCAGCCAAAAATTTAATAGCACCAACAGTCACGCCATCAAGCCCCGGCGCCGCAGAACGTGTGATGGACAAGGCCTCCGTCAGATCACAAGATGAGACTGGCATAAAATCATCCGTTTCTGGAGGACCGATAATACGGAAGTTATTACAACGAGAAGAAAAGCGAACCGCAAGACCTCTAGCAGAGCGCTCAAGAATCCGGGCCTCTTCAGCAGAAGTCAAGACCTCTGATGACTGTAACTTCTTGATAGAAACCGCCCGATTGCTTGCCATGAACTTATAGAGCGCTGCTTTATTTTTAGGGTTCGAAAGAGAGTCATTGAGATTTATAATGTAATCCATTTTAGCTTTCGCAACTGTATGTTTGAACACTGCTGCCATGAACTTATAGTTTATCCAATTTACAGGACAGTGATTGTGCAGAAGAGTCCTCAGAGCTGCTTTTCTACGGCGATAATCTCGGCTGCAATCAGAGTTCCACCAGTTAAAAACCTTTTGCTGTGCGGTAGAATTGACTGTGAACTCAGCGTTTTTGGCTGCTGCTTGCAAAGACTCCATCGTTCGCTGAGCATCTACAATGGACTCAGTGGTCTGCATTGATGTAAAGCAATCCCGCAGTGCCCCCTGAAAAACTCGAGCGTTAATAAATGTTTGCTTTCTGACCTCAATTCTAGTTAGAGGGACACCTACCGTAAACTCAATAGGGAAATGATCACTGCTTGAGCCGCAGGGTAATGTACCCCAGGACGCGACTTGTACATTGCCTGTGGAGAAGGTCAAGTCCAAGGCCGATCGAGATCCACCACGCAAAAATGTAACAGCCCGGGAATTATGACAGGAAAGGTCATTCTCCTGAAGCCAGTGCCAGAGCTCTAGACCACGAGAGTCCGTTCTGAAGCCCCAAGAAACGTGGTGAGCATTGAAGTCACCGGCAACAATAATTGTCGATTTACTAGCTATAAACCTGTCCAGTTTCTCTACTTTACGGAAGCCTTCCGGAAAATAAACATTGACGATGGAGATCGGAGGACCCCCAGGAAGAAGCAAGTCTACCGCGAGAACTTCGCCACTGGGTGACATCAGTTCCAACGACGAAAATGCTCTATGACAAAGTTTTGAAGAAACTAAGGTTAGTAACCCACCCCCTCTACTATTCCGGTCTAATCTAAAGGCCCGATAATTTCCCAAAGCAAAAAAATTGTCCTTAGAAAGCCATGACTCTTGAAGGAGGACAACATCAGGACAGTAATTTGCAACTAGACACTTGAGATCAACAAAAGAAGAATTAACGGAGCGGCAGTTCCACTGTACAACCTTCAGAGATGCTATACTGCCTCGTGTACTGTGGACGCAACAATGGCCCCCAGTATATCAGTGCCATTAGTTGAAGACGTAGGGGACGCCTTTTTGCTTGCTGGTTTTCCACGTGCAGCCTTAGCTTCATCTATAGGGGAGATACGCCTCTTCTGTTTTGTGGGGAGAATTTTATTTGTGGAAACGTCATTCACTTCCATGACGTAGGAGTCGTCGATGTCTACAGCCGGGGCGGCTTTTCCAACCTCGTCATTGCTAACGACCTGAACTCCCTTCGGACCGACTGTCTCATCGCTACCCCAGTCTGGAACTGAATCTGCTGTATGGCGTGAGGATCAGCCTGTAAAAGCCTGGGCATCATCTGTTTCAGAGTGTGTTACAAGCTGAGGTTCAGAAGTAGAAAATGTGGCCTGGTGGTTAATGGGAACATCCGGTATTGAGCAACCTAACTTTGCCGCCAAAAGGTTTGTGACATGCGTCACCGTGACAAGAGTCTCAGTAAGCGGAGCGACCACTTGCTGCATTACCTGCGTGATGGACTTTTCAATTACTGGAGTAATGGTCGCTGGAAACGCGGCATCAGCAGCGGAACTTGTTTTGTGAATTGCTGCCGCATAACCCTGGGTACGACTTTTCAACAGAGCCGAAGCCTCAAACCTAGAGCAGCGGTTTTTTCCCATTATCTCTAAGAGGGAACATTCATGAGACCTGGCCGGGCAGTTGGAATACGTCGCTTCGTGGGCTCCCTTACAGAGACAGCAGAGTTCGATGTCTGATTGACAGGATTGCGCATCATGACTGTCTCCACACTTTTTGCACCTAAGATTGGACTTGCATCCCCGAAATGTGTGGCCAAATCTCCAACACTTCCGGCACTGCAGTGGCCTAGGCTCCAAAGGGTCTACCCTATGCACCAGCGGCCATGCCATCACCTCAGAGGGACATTTTAGTCCTGCAAAAGTCACGATAACAGATGCGGTTGGGATCCGCCGTCCATTCTCCACTTTGCTACAGCGGTAGACTGCCGTCACACCTGCCATTTTGAACTCATGTAGTACTTCTTCGGGAGACTGGGTGGGATCAACGTCCCGAACAATGCCTTTCACACAAGCGAGGTGCGCCGGAATGAAGGCGTTCACGGGAACCGAGGCAAACGATGTGCACCGCAGCAGGTCCGCGACACAATCTAGGTCTTTAGATCGGCACAAAAGGCCTGCCCTGCCGTATTGCCTTACTTCCGAGATGGCCATGTAATGTTGGCTCACTAGTTTCAACTGCTCTTGAAGGAGTTTTGAATTTTTTGCTCGAATCACCCCGTCACCGGCGGGGACAAGTGCTACCGGAATGCTCTCTACGCCGTGCCGCTTGAATGCCTCTAAGGGTACGCTGCTTGCAGCCAAGCTGGCGGACCACGACGCCATGCTGGTCCCCGGGGAACCTAGGGCCATAGCCCTAATATCCCCCACCGCTACAGGTTTGCCACAATTTGGCCCAACTTTAAGTACTTTAGCCCTGGCCAAAACACCCACTCACGGTACCGATGTGCAGACGTAACAGCCTCAGAAGACACAGCGAGGGGTCGAAGCAGAACGGAACAGGCTTGCGTCAGGCGGAGCAGCTTGAACTTGCCACCTCGCTTCTGCTTTCCCTCTTCTTCCTCCTATTTCTTCTCCGCGTGCTCCTTTTTTGCGACACTAGCACGAGCGCTTCGTCTCCCTCACTTCTGTTGCTCCGGCTGTTGGCCCTTAAAATTTCCTCCTCACACTAACTTTCTTTGACAATAATGATGATAGTGGATGAAGTGAATAAAAACTAGAACGCTCTGTGTGGCAGCATTCTAACGTGTGTCTCTCCTGTTATGAAGCCGACTGCCATACAATTACGCCATTCCAACACGCTTTTTCAACATAGCCCAGCGGATGGGTGGGACGCTCTGTGGGTGGTCGGCTGCCGATCAGCTGATCTGCCGCAAGCGCCGCGGCCACCGCCGCTCATGATTGAGGAGGATGGCTGAAAACAGGGCCTTGTGCGCCTGCGAAAGGCGGGCCCGGCGAATCACGCGATGGTCTTCAAGGGGTATGTCGCAGGGGGTGTGTCTGCGGTCAAAAAGTGAACTTGCGCATCCGCGGCGAAACCGCAGAATGAAAGTAGTAAACCTTTGCGATAAAAATATCCAGGTGTCCGCTACGCCTATTTCTTACGATGTACGACGTGATAGCGTTACTTCGACTCCGAGGGAGCGTTTTGGAACGGAATGATGTTTCGCCAACACGTGGGGTAGCGAATCGAGAAAGACAAGCAGCAAGGGTGTTTAGTCGTCGTAGCCCTGGAGAGACCGAGGCCTTCTGTACTTGTGTGGCTTACGATCTGAGCGGGAAAGGTTCCAGCTGCTGGGTGTTGGTCAGTTCGAGCGAGAAGATGACAATGGCAGTGTTTTCAAGCGATTATTCCCAAACTCGTGAATTGGCGTATTCATGCGAGTTGGAAGTGGCAGAGGATGAGCTCAAATGGGGAGCATACAAATGAAATAGGCTTCATATTGTGCAATAATCCTGGAGTCGGGTAGGATATGAAAATGCACGAAAGAGTAAGGTGTAGTGACCACCGCGTGGTAAGATCTTCAATTAGGCTAGATTAGATTAGGAACCGTAACAAGCTAATAAGAAAGAAGCCGATCAATGAGCTAACAATAAGACGCAAAGTTGAAGAATTTAAGATCGCGCTACAGAAGCGATATTCAGCTCTTACCGAGGAAGCAGATTTCACGACACAGGAAGACAGCGACAATCTCACACGCATTATCACGAGGTGAGCAGTCGGTGGCGGGATGGCTAGACGGGATACTGGTAAACTTTCCCAGGAGACAAAACATATAATTAGAAAACGGCAAACCATGACAACCTTCACATCAGCTGACAAAAAATACCTAGCGGAGATTTCGAAGTTATTCAATACGCGTAAGACAGCTGACATGCTGAAGTATATTATGAAGAGGATCGAATATGCTGTAAATAACGGAGGTAGCCTGAAAGCAGGGAACAGGCTTCCAGGTGAGGGGATAAATTAGATTATGCTCTTAAAGACAAGCAAGGCAATGTCCTTAAAAGTAGGGAAAAAAATTCGCAGTAGCCGAGGAGTTCCATAGAGATCTGTACAGTAGCCGGGACATCCAGGATGATGCCGAACGAGAAAGTAGTTCAGAGGAGATAGACATCCAACCAGCAACGACAGAAGAAGTAACGAATTCTTTGAAGGAAATGCAAGGAGGCAACGCACGTCGTGAAGATCAGATAACAGCAGACCACTTAAAAAATGGCGGGTACATTGTACTAGTAAAACCGGCAAACCTGTATCCGCAATGCCTAATGACCGCAAGTGTACCGGATTCTTGGAAAAACGCGAACCTCATACTAATGCATAAGAAAGGTGACATGGAGGACCTGAAAAAGTACAGGCCGATCCGCTTACTGTCAGTCGTCTTACAAGGTACGTACCAAGGTAACTGCTAACAGAATTTCTGCCACCTTAGATTTCAGTGAAGCTAAACAACAACCAGGGTTTCGCAAAGAATATTCATCAATGCATCATATCCCCACAATCAATCAGGTGATAGAGAAGTGCACGGAGTATACTCAACCACTATACTTAGCGTTCACAGATTATGAGACAGCATTGGACTCTGTCGAAACCTCAGCAGTCATTCAAGCATTACGGAACCAGGGTGGAGACTGCCATTACGTCAGAATACTAGAGGATATCTACAATGGGTCCACGGCTGCCATCATCCTTCATAAGCAGAGCAGTAAAATACTCAAAAGGAAGGGCTTCAGAGAAGCAGACATAATCTCTCCAATGTTATTCGGAGCTTGTTGACAAGAAGTATTGATAACATGGCATTGGGAACAGGTGGCAACAAGGGTTAATGGAGAATACCTTACTAACCTCTGATTTGCTGATGACGTTGCCTTGCTAAGTAACTCGGGGACGAATTGCAAACATGCGTACCGCACTGGACAAACAGAGTAGAACCGTGGGCCTGAAAATTAATATGCAGAAAAATAAAGCAATGATAAAACACCTCGGGAGGGCACAACAGTTTGAAATAGGTGGCGAGGCAGTGGAAGTGGTAATCGAATATATCAATTAGGCCAAGTTGTGCCCCGGATCCCAACCATGAGGCAGAGATAATTAGAAGGATAAGAATGGGGCGGAGTGCACTCATAAGGCATTCTCAGATATTGAATGGCAACCTTTCATTGGCCCTGAAGAAGAAAGTGTATGACAACTGCATCTTAGCGGTACTCATCTACGGGCCAGACACTTGGAGGCCCACTAAGAGGGTTCAACCTGTACTGGTGATGTCTGAGCAAGCAATGGACCGGAAAATTACAGGTGTAGCATTAAGGGACAGGGAGAGAGGGGAGTTTGTCAGGGAACAAACGTGCGTTAAGGTCATGTTAGTATAAATTAGGAAGAGCTGGCTGTGGGCTGGGCATGCAATGATAAGGCAAGTTCACCATTAATCATTAAGGGTAACAGAATGGATCCCTAAAAAAGCAAGCCTGGCAGGGGGCGGTAGAAAGTCAGATGGGAGAAGAGATCAAGAAGTTTGAGGGGATAAATTGGGCAGAGTTCGCCCAGAACCGAGATAATTGATATTTATGGGAGATGCCTTTGCCCGGCAGTGCGCGTAGATAGGGTAGGGATGATGATGATGATGCTTTAATGTCGGTGCCAGACAACGTTTTTTTTTGTTTTTTTGTGAATATATATACATATATATATATATATATATATAGAAAATAAGGGTTGGCAGTCAAGAAAACCTCAGAAAGCAAAGGGGAGGTTTTGGTGAGTCATAGAAAGAGATGAAGAATTTTTTTAGTCGAAAAAAAGTTCTTCATCTCTTTCTATGACCCACCACAACCTCCCCTTTGCTTTGTAAGGTTTTCGTGACTGCCAACCCTTATTTTCTGTCTTATTTCCATGGAGCCCCTCATTTCCCATTTTCTGATTCGCTATATATACAGGGTGTCCCAGCTATCATGCACCAAGATTTAAAAAAAGAGAAATTGTGTAACTCGAAGAAAACCTTGTGCATAATGTTTGCAGTACTGTGAAGAATCGGAGAGTAATTTTTTCGTTAATGAGACTTAATTAATTAATTGTGATTAATTATCTAACTCGATAAATACTGTCCTAATCACTAAAGTGTCAATGAGGCACTTGTAGGTAACCACGAGGGGCATCTAACTGCGGTATTTTCAGCGACGAACTAATTGCGTACTCATTTATTCTGACTGATAAAGGAATCCCGCGAAATATAAAAAATACCACGTGACGACGCTTACGCGCGCATTGTAAAGCAGCGTCCCCAAACAAATCTGATTGAAAGCAACTGCTTCGCGTGTTACCCGCCCGAAGAGACAGCGCATCACCTTGATAATAGCATGCATGGAAGGAGCAGCAGCAGCAAGATTCGCGCGACGCGTGTGCAGATAAGGGACAAACTCGGTCGCGATTTCTTCTTTCTTTCTTTTGTCTATTTCATTCTGGTTAACTCAGAGGCAGCCTGTTTGAGGGCGTTGCTTTACGGTGCGCGCGGAGGCGCCGTCACGTGGTATTTTTCATATTTCGCGGGTTTCCTTTATCAGTCAGAATAAATGTGTACGCAATTAGTTCATCGCTGAAAATGCCGCAGTTAGATACCCCTCGTGGTTACCTACAAGTGCCTCATTGACACTTTAGTGATTAGGACAGTGTTTCTCGAGTTAGATAATTAATTAGAATTAGTTAATTAAGTCTCACTAAAGAAAAAAATACTATCCGCTTCTCCACAGTACTGCAAACAATATGCACCTGGTTTCCTTCGAGTTACGCCATTACTGTTTTTTAAAATCTTGGTGCATGATAGCTGGGACACCCTGTATATATATATATATACATATAAATCTAGAGAAAGATAAACTCACAAAGCGCGCAGAAATAGTATAAGTAAAGAGTCGGATACACAGCAAGAAGAATAACAAACAATGTTTACTTACGTAGCGGCAACGGGACTTGCCTTCACCAGAGTAAAGTTACATGATTTTGCTGTCGCAAACATTTTGAACACATTTCTTATATAGGTTTGCATAAAACTGTGAGAAAAGAGCGGAAAATGTTTCGGAAATGGGGAGTGTGCATACAGTCAGGCTACGCCTATGTTACAACATCAACAAACAAACAAGAAAAAAAAAGGGGGGGGGGAACGAGAGAGAGAAAAAGGGGTTGTGTTAACAATGCAGCGTTCACGGTTGCACCATGACGGGTCAACGTATGCCGCGCGGGCTGCAAGTTCAGACAATGGGGGAAACTGGACAACCGCGGTTTGTAAAAAAAGGGAAGAGTATACACTGAGGTATTCAGTGACTGCTGAGACTGGTTCGGGGGGAAGCGAAGATGGGTGTGCCCCCCGCGGGTCAAGAGAATAGATAGGGGGCACAAAAGAGCATTTCATAGAAGCTAGCAATTGAACAGGAAATAGGTAGGGTCACAAAAGGTTAAACATGAATAGATCACAAAGAGATCACAAACATGAATAGATCACAAACATTTTGAACACATTTCTTATATAGGTTTGCATAAAACTGTGAGAAAAGAGCGGAAAATGTTTCGGAAATGGGGAGTGTGCATACAGTCAGGCTACGCCTATGTTACAACATCAACAAACAAACAAGAAAAAAAAGGGGGGGGGAACGAGAGAGAGAAAAAGGGGTTGTGTTAACAATGCAGCGTTCACGGTTGCACCATGACGGGTCAACGTATGCCGCGCGGGCTGCAAGTTCAGACAATGGGGGAAACTGGACAACCGCGGTTTGTAAAAAAAGGGAAGAGTATACACTGAGGTATTCAGTGACTGCTGAGACTGGTTCGGGGGGAAGCGAAGATGGGTGTGCCCCCCGCGGGTCAAGAGAATAGATAGGGGGCACAAAAGAGCATTTCATAGAAGCTAGCAATTGAACAGGAAATAGGTAGGGTCACAAAAGGTTAAACATGAATAGATCACAAAGAGATCACAAACATGAATAGATCACAAACATTTTGAACACATTTCTTATATAGGTTTGCATAAAACTGTGAGAAAGAGCGGAAAATGTTTCGGAAATGGGGAGTGTGCATACAGTCAGGCTACGCCTATGTTACAACATCAACAAACAAACAAGAAAAAAAAAGGGGGGGGGGAACGAGAGAGAGAAAAAGGGGTTGTGTTAACAATGCAGCGTTCACGGTTGCACCATGACGGGTCAACGTATGCCGCGCGGGCTGCAAGTTCAGACAATGGGGGAAACTGGACAACCGCGGTTTGAAAAGAAAGGGAAGAGTATACACTGAGGTATTCAGTGACTGCTGAGACTGGTTCGGGGGGAAGCGAAGATGGGTGTGCCCCCCGCGGGTCAAGAGAATAGATAGGGGGCACAAAAGAGCATTTCACAGAAGCTAGCAATTGAACAGGAAATAGGTAGGGTCACAAAAGGTTAAACATGAATAGATCACAAAGAGTTAAACATTCTTAAGTGATGGTGGGAACGAGGCCTCCCTCCCCAGGACAAATGGCATTGTTGAGCCGCATTAGGCTAATAAAGCTGCTGTATTAGGAGAGTTTCTGCGAATTCTGATGGCAAACTCGAGGGTAGGAATAATGAACATAGTTATAAAAATTATGAAGCCGCTAATTTTAATCGAGGGATAAGCACGTTAGTTTTCCGTAACTTTCATTAATTCCAAGCGTGGCTGACCCAAACTTATAAATAAGATAAGATTCCCGAACCTCGCGGTCGTGGTGCGTTTTGAAGGCGGATTCTAAAATCGTTGCTTTAAGATGTTCAAATGCATGCCCGGGACTGTTCACATGTCTTGACAGGGGCAAATAAGGGCAGCTTTTTGCATGAGAGCGGTGATTATTGAACCGTATTCGGAAGGGCGTTTCAGTTTGGCCGATATATTGTTGCCTACAAACAGTGCACTCTAGAAGATATACGACATTAGCGGAGTCACAGTTAAAGTTACCTTTTATATTTACGTAGTAGTCTGAAGCCGTGCTGGTGGCGCGCTGTGTAGTGGTCATGTGTGGGCCTACTTTACATCGGGGTTTATTGCAGGGCATGCAGCCAGTAGTTGCCGGTCGGTTGATACGAGAGTTAGTAAGAAAGTCACCTAAATTCTTATTACGCCGGTAGACAACGCGTGGTGGTTCGGGGAATATGCTTTTTAAGCGGTCACTTTGCATTAGGATATTATGATGTTTTTTGAGCACGGTTGACACTCTTGGAGCGGAGGATGAGTGGGTTAAAACTAAGTTAGTTTGCGGGTTCCCGTTGGGGGCTTTTTTGTTACAGATTTTGTTACGGTCTAATTGGTTGGCTCGCACAATAGCGTCGTCGATAACTTTTTCCGGGTATTTTTTATTCAGGAGGGCGGTCTTGAGTTCTCGACAGTTTGAGTCAAAGTCGGCTTGGTTTGAGCAAATTCTCCTAAATCGGTGGGCTTGGCTGTAAGGTATTGCTGTCTTGCAGTGTCTGACATGGCTGCTTCGGAAGTGCAAATACTGCCGCGTGTCTGTCGGTTTTCTATACAGTTTAGTTTGAAGCCGACCTTGGAAGGTAGTAACGGTGACGTCCAGAAAGTTTACACTGTGTTCCGAATAGGAATGAGCAAGGGAAATACTAGGATGGGCTAGGTTAAATGCCTCAATAAAGGTGAGGAGCTCCGCCTCACCGTGTTGCCAGATCATGAATATGTCATCAATGTACCTTTTATAGTACATTGGCTTTAAATTTTGGGTGTCAAGAAAGTTTGATTCGAGGTGAGCCATAAAGATATTAGCGTAGTTAGGTCCGATTCGAGTTCCCATTGACGTTCCGCTGACTTGCACGTAATGAACTCCGTCGAACTCAAAATTGTTAAGTTCAAGAATAAGCCTAAGGAATGTTTGGAGAGCAGAAGAATCGATAGGTTTGTCGCACGATGACTGCTCATACGCAAGGGATACAGCGGCGATGCCATCTTCATGGGGGACGTTAGTATACAGTGACGCAACATCAAGGGTGACTAGAAGGCAGTTATCAGGAATTTCAATTTTTGAAATGTCTGAGAGAAAGTCATTGGTATCCTTAATGAAGGAGGGAAAGCTGGGCGGAATGTCGCAAATGAGATTATCCACATAGCGCGAGAGGTTTTCGGTAACAGTGCCAATGCCAGAAACAATGGGGCGCCCTGGGTTGTTCACCTTGTGAATCTTTGGGAGAAGATAGAATTTACCGGCTACTGGGCTTAAGGGGATCAGGGAACGAGCCGTGATTTCATTTATTGTTTTATTTTTAACAAGCTCAGCAAGTTTATCTTTGACAATTTGCTTATAATCTTGAGTGGGATCATTGGGTAGTGCTTTATAGAACGTCGATACTGATAGTTGCTTATTGGCCTCGTTAACATAGTCGGTTTTGTCAAGGATTACGATTGCGCCTCCCTTGTCGGCAGGTTTAATAATTATGTCGGGACAGCTTGCGAGTTCCTCTAGGGCTTTCTTTTCGTTGGTAGTCATGTTGTGGTGGAACGAAATTTGTGTTTGGTAAGCTTTTCGCACATCGCGTTGGACAGCTTTGATGTACATGTCGAGGCAACTATCACGCTGTGTGGGAGGGGTCCAGTGTTTATAGCTAGGTAGGGTTCTGCGGGCTTCTTCCGTCGCGGGGTGATCGTAGAAGTATTCTCGTAGTCTCATGTTTCTGGCGAAGTTATCCAAGGCTGGAAGGTGCTCAAAGCCATGATCGACGAAGCGGACAAAGCGTGAGTGGCGGCAAAATTCGCGGAGAAGTGAGTTGAAACGGCGTGCCTTTTCGTTGCAGCAGCGAGCGAAGCGAGAGATGCGATAGTCGCGGCGGCGGTTAGCGGAGCGGGGAAGAATGAGACTGGCGTTAATAGTGGAAATGTTCGGTCGAGATTGTAGAATGAGGTCAGTCAGTGAGCGGTAGTCAGAGAAAGCATGTTCAGCGGAAGTAGAGCTGAGATCATTAGTACCAACATGCAGAAAAACTGTAGTGGCAGAGGCAGGGATAAAGTCGATCAGTGAGCGTGCGTCAGCAATGCATGCGCCAGGCTGAGAAGCAAAAGCGGGGGTTCCAGGGCAGAGGGGATCGAAGTGATGATACAAATACTTGGTCTGGGAGTCCCCGATCACAACTGTTGTGGTTTCGGTCTGCGGAAATTTCCAGATGATGCTTTTTGCTGTGGTCCTGTCAGCGCTCATGGTAGAAACAATTCTAGAGAAAGATAAACTCACAAAGCGCGCAGAAATAGTATAAGTAAAGAGTCGGATACACAGCAAGAACAATAACAAACAATGTTTACTTACGTAGCGGCAACGCGACTTGCCTTCATCAGAGTAAAGTTACATGATTTTGCTGTCGCAAACATTTTGAACACATTTCTTATATAGGTTTGCATAAAACTGTGAGAAAGAGCGGAAAATGTTTCTGAAATGGGGAGTGTGCATACAGTCAGGCTACGCCTATGTTACAACATCAACAAACAAACAAGAAAAAAAAAGGGGGAAGGGGAGCGAGAAAGAGAAAAAGGGGTTGTGTTAACAATGCAGCGTTCAAGGTTGCACCATGACGGGTCAACGTATGCCGCGCGGGCTGCAAGTTCATACAATGGGGGAATGGGGGCAATGTACTATAAAATGGGGGCAATGTACTATAAAAGGTACATTGATGACATATTCATGATCTGGCAACACGGTGAGGCGGAGCTCCTCACCTTCATTGAGGCATTTAACCTAGCCCATCCTAGTATTTCCCTTGCTCATTCCTATTCGGAACACAGTGTAAACTTTCTGGACGTCACCGTTACTACCTTCCAAGGTCGGCTTCAAACTAAACTGTATAGAAAACCGACAGACACGCGGCAGTATTTGCACTTCCGAAGCAGCCATGTCAGACACTGCAAGACAGCAATACCTTACAGCCAAGCCCACCGATTTAGGAGAATTTGCTCAAACCAAGCCGACTTTGACTCAAACTGTCGAGAACTCAAGACCGCCCTCCTGAATAAAAAATACCCGGAAAAAGTTATCGACGACGCTATTGTGCGAGCCAACCAATTAGACCGTAACAAAATCTGTAAGAAAAAAGCCCCCAACGGGAACCCGCAAACTAACTTAGTTTTAACCCACTCATCCTCCGCTCCAAGAGTGTCAACCGTGCTCAAAAAACATCATAATATCCTAATGCAAAGTGACCGCTTAAAAAGCATATTCCCCGAACCACCACGCGTTGTCTACCGGCGTAATAAGAATTTAGGTGACTTTCTTACTAACTCTCGTATCAACCGACCGGCAACTACTGGCTGCATGCCCTGCAATAAACCCCGATGTAAAGTATGCCCACACATGACCACTACACAGCGCGCCACCAGCACGGCTTCAGACTACTACGTAAATATAAAAGGTAACTTTAACTGTGACTCCGCTAATGTCGTATATCTTCTAGAGTGCACTGTTTGTAGGCAACAATATATCGGCCAAACTGAAACGCCCTTCCGAATACGGTTCAATAATCACCGCTCTCATGCAAAAAGCTGCCCTTATTTGCCCCTGTCAAGACATGTGAACAGTCCCCGGCATGCATTTGAACATCTTAAAGCAACGATTTTAGAATCCGCCTTCAAAACGCACCACGACCGCGAGGTTCGGGAATCTTATCTTATTTATAAGTTTGGGTCAGCCACGCTTGGAATTAATGAAAGTTACGGAAAACTAACGTGCTTATCCCTCGTTTAAAATTAGCGGCTTCATAATTTTTATAACTATGTTCATTATTCCTACCCTCGAGTTTGCCATCAGAATTCGCAGAAACTCTCCTAATACAGCAGCTTTATTAGCCTAATGCGGCTCAACAATGCCATTTGTCCTGGGGAGGGAGGCCTCGTTCCCACCATCACTTAAGAATGTTTAACTCTTTGTGATCTATTCACGTTTAACCTTTTGTGACCCTACCTATTTCCTGTTCAATTGCTAGCTTCTGTGAAATGCTCTTTTGTGCCCCCTATCTATTCTCTTGACCCGCGGGGGGCACACCCATCTTCGCTTCCCCCCGAACCAGTCTCAGCAGTCACTGAATACCTCAGTGTATACTCTTCCCTTTCTTTTCAAACCGCGGTTGTCCAGTTTCCCCCATTGTCTGAACTTGCAGCCCGCGCGGCATACGTTGACCCGTCATGGTGCAACCTTGAACGCTGCATTGTTAACACAACCCCTTTTTCTCTCTCTCGTTCCCCCCCCCCTTTTTTTTTCTTGTTTGTTTGTTGATGTTGTAACATAGGCGTAGCCTGACTGTATGCACACTCCCCATTTCCGAAACATTTTCCGCTCTTTCTCACAGTTTTATGCAAACCTATATAAGAAATGTGTTCAAAATGTTTGCGACAGCAAAATCATGTAACTTTACTCTGATGAAGGCAAGTCCCGTTGCCGCTACGTAAGTAAACATTGTTTGTTATTGTTCTTGCTGTGTATCCGACTCTTTACTTATACTATTTCTGCGCGCTTTGTGAGTTTATCTTTCTCTAGATTTGTTTCTACCATGAGCTCTGACAGGACCACAGCAAAGAGCATCATCTGGAAATTTCCGCAGACCGAAACCACAACAGTTGTGATCGGGGACTCCCAGACCAAGTATTTGTATCATCACTTCGATCCCCTCTGCCCTGGAACTCCCGCTTTTGTTTCTTAGCCTGGCGCATGCATTGCTGACGCACGCTCACTGATCAACTTTATCCCTGCCTCTGCCACTACAGTTTTTCTGCATGTTGGTACTAATGATCTCAGCTCTACTTCCGCTGAACATGCTTTCTCTGACTACCGCTCACTGACTGACCTCATTCTACAATCTCGACCGAACATTTCCACTATTAACGCCAGTCTCATTCTTCCCCGCTCCGCTAACCGCCGCCGCGACTACCGCATCTCTCGCTTCGCTCGCTGCTGCAACGAAAAGGCACGCCGTTTCAACTCACTTCTCCGCGAATTTTGCCGCCACTCACGCTTTGTCCGCTTCGTCCATCATGGCTTTGAGCACCTTCCAGCCTGCCGAGTACTCGCTGCGGACGGCTTACACCCGAGCTTCGAGGGTGTGGCCTTGCTGGCCGGCCACATTCGTGCACTCTGCTTCATGCAACAGCGCTGCAATCCTCTGGGCTGGCGCGACTTCGCATGCACCGCCGACCCAGTTGCAGCCCCGGCTATATTGCCAAATGACAGTGACTTTCCACCACTGCCTCCAATTCTATCCAGTGTAAGGACCCCGGAGCAGTGTCGTGCCAGCAGCCCACCGCCACCGCCCCCCAGATCCGCCCCAACCCCGAAGTCCACGGACGAGCGTCGCGCCAGCGACATGCCAACCCCTACTGGCAAACCTGCAGCGGCCACAGCACCCCGAGGGAACGCTCGCGGCTACACTAAGAAGCTCCCTGACCGGCGCCGAACCAACAGCATGCCACGCCCAACCTCCGCATCTTCAGCGACCACCGAGCCCACGAAAACCAACAGCAGCGCGTCCGCCGGACCTTCCGGGGTCCAAAATCCAGCCCTCCGTGCCACATGCCCTTACAACCTTCGAAAAACTCGGCATAGCAGCAATTGACTACAACACAAAAAAACAGGTAACGCGGCCTCCTTCCCCGTTTCAAGACAGTTTTTAAAGCTAAGAAAAATCACCGAAAAGCGCATACGTTCCGAATTGCACGTTTCCGCTCTTGCACAGTACTTGACTGCCGCGGTCGCTCCCAGGGGTCTTAGGATTAGAATAAAACCTGCTACTACCGAACTCTCCCCGTCCAACATGAATCAGTGGAAACAGGTACTCGATAAAGCATCCTTACAATTAACTGAAATAATCCTCAATCACTACGAAACTACGGCCCATTCTCTCCGAAAGAAAGAGGAACTACTTAGTCAGGAACTAAGCAAAAGAGAGTTGAACCTTTTAAGCAACTACGAATCTAAGACGGCCTCCGCCATATCCCGAACAAAAGACCGAAAGTTTAACCGAGATAAGATTTCTAACACTGGCCACATGCGTAAGAACCTAACAAGCTCCGGCACTAGTAACTGCCACAACTCTGACAATACGGCCGATAATGTCACTACGACTGTAATAAATGCTTCGACTACTGCACCCCAAACAGTTCAGTTAAATCCCTGTACTAATATTTTTCCCTCGCCTGCCGTCACTAAAGAAAACCTTACCGGGAATGTAATGAACCTTTCAAGTATAACCCTCTCCCCAGCTCAGATGAATGTCTTGTCAAAGGGCCTAAACTTTTGCCCGGCTACTGGTGGTTTTGATGAATTTCAACTTTTTAAGGACTTAGATAACTTCGCCAGAAACATGAGACTACGAGAATACTTCTACGATCACCCCGCGACGGAAGAAGCCCGCAGAACCCTACCTAGCTATAAGCACTGGACCCCTCCCACACAGCGTGATAGTTGCCTCGACATGTACATCAAAGCTGTCCAACGCGATGTGCGAAAAGCTTACCAAACACAAATTTCGTTCCACCACAACATGACTACCAACGAAAAAAAAGCCCTAGAGGAACTCGCAAGCTGTCCCGACATAATTATTAAACCTGCCGACAAGCTTGGCGCAATCGTAATCCTTGACAAAACCGACTATGTTAACGAGGCCAATAAGCAACTATCAGTATCGACGTTCTATAAAGCACTACCCAATGATCCCACTCAAGATTATAAGCAAATTGTCAAAGATAAACTTGCTGAGCTTGTTAAAAATAAAACAATAAATGAAACCACGGCTCGTTCCCTGATCCCCTTAAGCCCAGTAGCCGGTAAATTCTATCTTCTCCCAAAGATTCACAAGGTGAACAACCCAGGGCGCCCCATTGTTTCTGGCATTGGCACTGTTACCGAAAACCTCTCGCGCTATGTGGATAATCTCATTTGCGACATTCCGCCCAGCTTTCCCTCCTTCATTAAGGATACCAATGACTTTCTCTCAGACATTTCAAAAATTGAAATTCCTGATAACTGCCTTCTAGTCACCCTTGATGTTGCGTCACTGTATACTAACATCCCCCATGAAGATGGCATCGCCGCTGTATCCCTTGCGTATGAGCAGTCATCGTGCGACAAACCTATCGATTCTTCTGCTCTCCAAACATTCCTTAGGCTTATTCTTGAGCTTAACAATTTTGAGTTCGACGGAGTTCATTACGTGCAAGTCAGCGGAACGTCAATGGGAACTCGAATCGTACCTAACTACGCTAATATCTTTATGGCTCACCTCAAATCAAACTTTCTTGACACCCAAAATTTAAAGCCAATGTACTATAAAAGGTACATTGATGACATATTCATGATCTGGCAACACGGTGAGGCGGAGCTCCTCACCTTCATTGAGGCATTTAACCTAGCCCATCCTAGTATTTCCCTTGCTCATTCCTATTCGGAACACAGTGTAAACTTTCTGGACGTCACCGTTACTACCTTCCATGGTCGGCTTCAAACTAAACTGTATAGAAAACCGACAGACACGCGGCAGTATTTGCACTTCCGATTCAGCCATGTCAGACACTGCAAGACAGCAATACCTTACAGCCAAGCCCACCGATTTAGGAGAATTTGCTCAAACCAAGCCGACTTTGACTCAAACTGTCAAGAACTCAAGACCGCCCTCCTGAATAAAAAAATACCCGGAAAAAGTTATCGACGACGCTATTGTGCGAGCCAACCAATTAGACCGTAACAAAATCTGTAAGAAAAAAGCCCCCAACGGGAACCCGCAAACTAACTTAGTTTTAACCCACTCATCCTCCGCTCCAAGAGTGTCAACCGTGCTCAAAAAACATCATAATATCCTAATGCAAAGTGACCGCTTAAAAAGCATATTCCCCGAACCACCACGCGTTGTCTACCGGCGTAATAAGAATTTAGGTGACTTTCTTACTAACTCTCGTATCAACCGACCGGCAACTACTGGCTGCATGCCCTGCAATAAACCCCGATGTAAAGTATGCCCACACATGACCACTACACAGCGCGCCACCAGCACGGCTTCAGACTACTACGTAAATATAAATGGTAACTTTAACTGTGACTCCGCTAATGTCGTATATCTTCTAGAGTGCACTGTTTGTAGGCAACAATATATCGGCCAAACTGAAACGCCCTTCCGAATACGGTTCAATAATCACCGCTCTCATGCAAAAAGCTGCCCTTATTTGCCCCTGTCAAGACATGTGAACAGTCCCGGGCATGCATTTGAACATCTTAAAGCAACGATTTTAGAATCCGCCTTCAAAACGCACCACGACCGCGAGGTTCGGGAATCTTATCTTATTTATAAGTTTGGGTCAGCCACGCTTGGAAGTAATGAAAGTTACGGAAAACTAACGTGCTTATCCCTCGATTAAAATTAGCGGCTTCATAATTTTTATAACTATGTTCATTATTCCTACCCTCGAGTTTGCCATCAGAATTCGCAGAAAATCTCCTAATACAGCAGCTTTATTAGCCTAATGCGGCTCAACAATGCCATTTGTCCTGGGGAGGGAGGCCTCGTTCCCACCATCACTTAAGAATGTTTAACTCTTTGTGATCTATTCATGTTTAACCTTTTGTGACCCTACCTATTTCCTGTTCAATTGCTAGCTTCTGTGAAATGCTCTTTTGTGCCCCCTATCTATTCTCTTGACCCGCGGGGGGCACACCCATCTTCGCTTCCCCCCGAACCAGTCTCAGCAGTCACTGAATACCTCAGTGTATACTCTTCCCTTTCTTTACAAACCGCGGTTGTCCAGTTTCCCCCATTGTCTGAACTTGCAGCCCGCGCGGCATAGGTTGACCCGTCATGGTGCAACCTTGAACGCTGCATTGTTAACACAACCCCTTTTTCTCTCTCTCGCTCCCCCCCCCCCCCCTTTTTTTTCTTGTTTGTTTGTTGATGTTGTAACATAGGCGTAGCCTGACTGTATGCACACTCCCCATTTCCGAAACATTTTCCGCTCTTTCTCACAGTTTTATGCAAACCTATATAAGAAATGTGTTCAAAATGTTTGCGACAGCAAAATCATGGAACTTTACTCTGATGAAGGCAAGTCCCGTTGCCGCTACGTAAGTAAACATTGTTTGTTATTGTTCTTGCTGTGTATCTGACTCTTTACTTATACTATATATATATATATATATATACATATATATATATATATATATATATACATATATATACATATATATATATGTATATATATACATATATATATATGTATATATATACATATATATATATATATATATATATACATACATATATATATATATATATATATATATATATATATATATATATATATATATATATAAATATATATATAAGAGAAGGAAAACTTCGAACAAGGTAAAAGCACGATTGTTGCCAACGTTTCAGCAAAAAGACTTGCTGTTGTGAAGGCCTGACGAAAGCAAGTATCTTTGCTGTAACGTTGCCAACAATCGTGCTTTTACCTTGTTCGAAGTTTTTCTTCTCTTGTGTTCTCTACCATCTTCAAAGTTCTACTGGCACCTAATTACGCGAACTTGTTCATGGCGGCACTCGAGGGACCCTTCTTGGAAGCTCAACCCGTTCGCCCGCTCATAGACAAGCGATTCCTGGATGACATCTTTTTTGTCTGGCCGCGTGACGAGGCAAGCTTGCATAAGTTCATTTCGGATTTCAACTTGGTCCACCCTTCTATATCTTTTACGCATATCTCAAGGACATCGGTGAACTTTCTCGACGTCACCATTCAGGTAGAGGGCACGACCACGATCACAGCCCTATATAGAAAACCCACAGATCGCCAGCAGTATCTGCACTTTGAAAGTGACCATCCACGGCATTGCAAGATGAGTATTCCCTATTCCCAGGCCCACAGATACCGCAGAATTTGCTCTGACAACGCCGACTTTGACCACAACTCCCAACAACTAAAAAATGCCCTCATTCGTCAAAAGTACCCAGCAGCAGTGGTCGATGACTCCATCAACAGAGCTCGTAACCTAAACCGCGAGGAAATTCTACATGGAGGGAATCCCAGGAATGAAGGAAGCCAGACAAATCTTGTCCTCACCCACTCATCTGCGTTGCCCAAACTTAATAACATTCTTTCGAGACATTTTAATATACTGCAACAAAGTAGCCTTCTATCTTCAATTTTCCAAAAGCCCCCCCGAGTTGTTTATCGCCGCGGAAAAAACCTGAAAGATATGTTAGTCAGAGCCAAGACGACTGCCATTGAGGGCACTCAACGGGGATGCTAGCCATGCAAGAAAACACGTTGTAAGGTTTGTTCACACATGACTACCACCACTACTGCTAAAGCCAACTCCTCAGATTACGTATTCAAAATAAATGCGCATCTAAACTGTGACAGCCAAAATGTCGTCTACATGCTTCACTGTGACATCTGTGGCATGCAGTACATCGGACAAACAGAAACCGCCTTCCGTAAACGCTTTAACAACCACCGTTCTCACGCTAAAACACAACCGAACTTGCCCATTTCAAGACATGTCAGCCTCCCAGGACATTCATTCGACCAAATTAAAGTCACTCTGCTAGAGACCGGTTTTCACACTAAACGGGAGCGCGAACAGAAGGAATCGTACCTTATTTATAAGTTCAAAACGCTGACTCATGGTATCAACGAGAGCGCTGGCAGCATGTCGTGCCTCCGGAGGACCACGGACGTTGATTGACAACAGGAAGTGGATGCACATTGTTCCACCCCCTTTCTCCTAGCATAAAAGTTTTTTTTTTAATTCATTCAGGACCACCCGCCATTAGCTCAGCAGACAACGGGCGCATACCGAGAGGGAGCGCCGCCCAAAAAAGCCGCCTAAGCCCCGCACTGCACGTGCTGCGCGATAAATGCTGTCCACATTGGGACAACTAAGAAGAGTAAGAAGAGAGAGGGAGGTGACGTTGAACGGCAGTGCCAATCTGGCCGTACCTTGAGATTGTCGTGTTCTGTTGAGACATAGCGGTGTCGTAATTCAGTGGTTTTCTGTGTCGGCCCTCCATTGAACTTCACGCTTGTCGCGTCGTATGTGTGCCTTTACATTACTCTACGCTGCGGCCAAGGGCGGACGCGGTACTCGTCGCCTTCTCCGAACTCGCCGCGCCCCTGTGTAACTTGATCCCTGTCTTCCGCGCGGTCCGACCGCTATGCGGCTCGCCGCTGGCTGCCGCTAGTGCCTTTCTCTGTCGCCATGTCGCGGCCCTTCAAAGGGCAAACAAAGTAGACTTATCACCGGTTTCTTGGTAAAAGCAATGATTCTCCGTTTAACGGTCTGTTCTGGGTGAACCCACGAAACAAATGCCGGGCCAAGACCGCGTCCTTAGTTACTACACCACCGCCCCGCTCTTCCCATCTGTGCTCATGCGTTGTCTGTATTTTGTTTGTCAGTCCTCTTTCATCCCAGCCGCAGCGGGCCGACAGAAACCTTTGGTCCCGCTCCCTTCCCCCACCAGAGCCGTTTTCTCACTAAAACCACCGCCTTTCCTCTTTTTCTTCCTTTTTTTAATTTAAATCCTCTCCACTCAGCAAGTGCCCTGTTGTTACCCGATTTTTTACGTTCTCTGGCGTATTCCCCTCCTCATGAGGGAGAGGAGGAGAGACTCTCCCTCGCATGCAGTGTGCATAAGGATTCGGTGTTCATTGTGGGATTGTCCCTGAGGAAGGAAGTTCGACTTCCGAAACTGTCGGACTAATTTATAATAAACAAGTTAACCGCAAAGTTGTTCTTATCTTTTACCTGACTATATATATATATATATATATATATATATATATATATATATATATATATATATATATATATATATATATATATATATATGTTTAGTCTGGAAAGCTAAAAACTCACACAGAGCGCGAAAAAATAAGGTTAGCAGAGACAGAGATACACGAGAAAGACGTAGAAAATAGGAATAAGTTTACTGACGTTTCATGAAGAGGACTTCCTTTCTTCAGAGTACGAGCTTCTTGTGTGTCTCTGTCTCTACTAACCTTATATATATATATATATATATATATATATTGATAGAGAGAGAGAGAGATCATGAGGTTGGATGGGCCAGTATAAAAATAGTGAAAGAAGTCGACTGACACGTTTCCCGTTTTTGTTGCCAACAGTTTCGGAGTTAGAAACTCCTTCTTCAGGGCTGTATTTTAATTTCTCACATTTTGCCTTTATACTAAAACTTCTCTGAGGGAGGGTTACTTCCCTCGTCCCTGCAGGAGAGGTGGCGGGTGAGGGGTGTTTCAAACAGTTTGAACAAGTGAGGCATTCCGATTGGCTAGAAAGGTGAGGGAAGGGGAAAGAACACGGAAGAAAAGGCAGCACGAAAACACGATAACAAGAAGCACACAAGCAACCACAAAATCAGAAACAAGAGTGAGTCCTGCGCGCTCCGCAAATGGTGTAAAAGTAGTCAGCGGGAAGGGAAAAGGGGCAAAAAAGGGGGATGAAGGGAGACGGACATAAGATGGCGGCACAGGCTTAGATCTTCGATTCGGTCAAACTGCAAGGCCGCATGCATGCGCTGCCCGCCCAGTCGACACATGGCCCCCGCGCCATACTCAGAATTTCCTGTCCCGTTTTCGGTTTTGTTTTACTCCTGGTTAAGCCTACAGCAGCTCTCGTCTTGGCGCCACTTCGACGAAACCGAGTGGTGCAGCAAAACTTTGCCGCGCGGCCAGCGAGCCGCGGAACAAGTAACACTGGATTTAGTTTCGTTTGCGGCGCATTCTTCGGCCGTTTGTCTGTCAGTGGTGCGGCGGTCATAATTCAGGCCACTGTGCGTCGGCGGGCCCGCGAGGCGCGCTCACAGCTGTTCAAGGTCACTGATGAGACGGGTGGTAGTTGCCGAACGGGCGGGGAAGGGACGGGGGGGCGGGGGGGGTTCTAAACGTTTGTTTTGCTTGATTTAGTCCCTAAAGCGGGGTTTCCTTTTTTCCTTCTTGCTTTCTTTTTTTAAGTTGTATGCACGGTCCCGGTACCGCGCTCACCCGCTCCATCGCCCGCAAGGTCCGGATATTTCCATCTAAGGCGCAGCTTTTTGCTGCAAGAATGAGAGGTGGCCCGGGTCCTCATTGATGCCATTGGTGAATGCCTGGAATTTATGTATAAAGTAGGACACCCTCTGCTCGCGTTCGAGGGAAGAGCGGAAGCCGGACTGCAGGAAAGTGGTTCTGATATGCTCAATGGAATGGTCCGGCAGGCGCATATGTTTGGAAAATGGTAGATCCGGCTGTGAGGTGACGTGGGATTTGTGGTTGTTGAATCTGAGCCGGAATGCATTCTCAGTCTGGCCAATATAGTCCTTGCCACACATTTCGCACTGCAGTCTGTATACGACGTTACTGGAATCACAGTCGAGGCTTTCTTTTATTCGGAAGGAAAATTTGGAAAAGTTAGATTTTGCCGTGTCGGTTGGAGTGATGAGGGGACAGATTTTGCAACGCGTTTTCCCGCATGGGCGGCAGCCTGAGTGTTGTTTGGTGACCCCAATTTTGGCCTTAACAAGCATATCTCTTAAGTTCTTCTCTTTACGATACACTACATGGGGTGGTTCGGGGAAGATAGCTGACAGGTGCTCACTTTGTCTGATCATGTTGAAATTCCTGCTAAGTAAGTTGTTTACTCGTGGCATGTTCGCAACATATGTTAATACCAGGTTGATCTGGGGTGTTTCTTTTTTTGTGAATTAGCTTTGACAATGCTGACTGGCGGTCTGTTCGATGGGCCCGGTTGATTGCGTCATCAATGATATTTTCTGGGTAATTTTGATTCAGAAGGATGTTCTTTAGATTTTGCGAGTTTCTGTCAAATTCTTGGACATCAGAACAGATTCGGCGCTATATCTGTATGCCTGCGAGTATGGTACTCCAACTTTGCAATGTCATGAGTGGTTGCTGTCAAAATGCAGGTACTGTTGGCGATCCGTGGGTTTTTTGTAGACGGTGGTTGCGAGGGAGTTGCCACGTACCTGAAGGGTTACGTCCAAAAAGTTGATAGTATCTTGAGATATGTCGTGGGTGAACTTGATTGATTGATTGATGGAGGCAGTTAAATTTTGAAATGAAGTCGAGAAGGCTCGCTTTGCCGTGGTTCCATATGATGAATATGTCATCTAGAAAACGCCTGTAAAACAGTGTTTTTTTTTTGCTGCTTCTCAATGAAAGGAGTTTCCAATGATGCCATAAAAATAATGGCGTAATTTAGAGCCATCGTGGTTCCCATCGCCGTGCCACTGATCTGAAGAAAGTGCCTTTTCGTTGAATTCGAAGTGGTTAAAATTTAGTACAATGGTTAGAAGCGTTGCGAGAGTTTCGCTCTCTATGTCTATTGATGGGTTGTTTAAGCCAGTAAATGCTGCCACGGTCACGGCGATGCCTTCCGAGTGGGGAATAATTGTGTACAATGGACACACTTCCAGCGTCACCAGAAAATACCCTGGGGAGATGACGATACCAGCAATTTCCTGTAGAAAATGGCTGGTATCTTTGATGTAGGACGGGAACGTGGGGGAATGTCCTTAATTATGTGATTACTGAAGCTTGAAATTTTTTCTGTCACCGTCACGTTACTGGATACAGTGGGTCTGCCCGGGTGGTTGCTCTTTTGTATTTTAGGTAGCAAGTAAAATCGACCAGGGACAGGATGTTCCGGTGACGTAATTTTATATATATATATATATATATATATATATATATATATATATATATATATATATATATATATATATATATATATATATATATATATATATATATATATATATATATATATATATATATATATATATATATATATATATATTGTAGGGACGCAGCCCCTACGTGCGCCCGCGGAGGGTGATTACACTGCTGTGAGTGCCGGTCGAACACCGATAGTGGCGTCAGTGCGTCATGTGCCCGTGCGCGCGTGTGCGATGAACAGTGAGCCGCAACGAACACGTGTAGTGCAACAGAACCCGGAGCATGCGCACAACCAACAGAGTGGCCTAAAAGCGGCGCTCACAGGAGCAGTTGGACAGTGCGCACCGGGGACAAGCGAGAGCAGCTGCGGCCGCGGGCGGCCGCGAGCCACGACCGTGACGCCCGGACAGCGAGAAGCAACCAGCGTCCGCGGCGGACGCTCTTCACCCTACGTCGGCACAAGGGACTGAAGACGTCGTCGTGAGGCACAGCACCATGCTGTAACTTTCTGGACAAGCAGTGCTTCAACCGCCGCAAAGTTTTCTTTACGCACTTTCCGTGCATGCTTACTGTACTCTTTTTACATTGCCTCCTAACTTGCTTTGTTTGTTTTTTCCTGCCTTGGTTTTCCCGGAATAAACCGGTGATTCGTTCTCATGCGGATCGGTGTTACTTCGTCGGGCGGGTTCGGGCTCGCGAACCCTTTACGCTCGAAGGGTGATCCTTCAATATATATATATATATATATATATATATATATTGTAGTGCAAAAGATTCGCTCATTTAGAGTATGCTATCAGACACTGCGAAGGACGCACTATGCCCCGTGAGGGTATGCTCTGATACGGTGGCCATGGGCAATAATGGGTATGTAGTGAATGGGGACTGTGAAGAAAACGAGGAGATAGCACCGGCCTCGTGGAGAACGCGCCGTGATCTCTGATAGCTCGCTGCATCGTGATCGTCGCTCCGGCTAGCCTACCTGAATACCTTCACCTGGAACGCTACCATTCCCTTCCGATAAACACCTCTTCAATTGGTGGAGTGTGCGGGTTCCCGTCCTCACCGCAGCCTGGAGTTGCGAAGCAGAAGTCTCCGTCGCGTCCTGTCCACTCACGACCCTCGGGAAATGGCGTCTCCTTCGCAACCCCCCATCGTCTGTTCCGGTGCATTCCGCGAGCGAGACCCACTCATGTTCTATGGCGATGACGACCAGGACGTCGAGGATTGGCTGTCATCGTATGAAAGGGTGAGCGCACATAACAGCTGGGATGACAAGATGAAGCTGAACAATGTCCCATTCTCCCTCAAGCGACTCGCTGAGACGTGGTACATGAACCACGGAGCCGATTTGCAGTCTTTGTCAGCTTTCAAGAACGATTTTCTGAAAAAATTTGGCCGCCATCCCGTGCGGAAACTTCGCGCCGAACAACTTTTGCGAGAGTGAGCGCAGAACGCAGGCGAAACATTCACGAGTTACATAGAAGACGTTATCGGCCTGTGCAAGCGAGCAGACCCTTTTGTGAGCGAGGCTGACAAGATCAAGCATCTCCTCAAGGGGATAGACGACGGCGCCTTTCAGATGTTACTGAGTAAGGGTCCTCAGAGTGTCGGGGACGTCATCAACTGGTGTCAGAGCTTCGACGAGCTCCGAAAGCAGCGGCTTCTCACGCGCGGCGCTCAGCGTCACAGCCGGGAGAGCCCCTTTCGGGATTGGTCGTCGGCAGCGAAGAGTCTTCCCTGATGCCCCGCATTCAAGATTTTATTCGCCAAGAAATCGCGAGTCAATTATCTCTTATCTCGTGTGCGCCCGCTGCGGTATCAGCGCCCCCATTGTCTTCAACACTTCAGCAAGCGATACGGGAACAAGTCGCCGAAGATCTCACTTCGGCCTGCCCATCGGGGCCTGTGGCTGCTCCCATATCGCGTCGATAACCTACACAGCAGCTTTGCTACGACCTCGCCAGCAGGCACCGCTTTGCGCCCCACGATCGCCGCAGCTTCCGTCAATGTCGCCGCCCCGACCACCACCTCATGCGCAAACGTGTGGCGAACGCCTCATAATCGTCCCATATGCTTTGTGTGTCGTGTCGCCGGCCATGTCGCCCGTTACTGCGCCGCCAAGCCGTCTCATACGATCTGTCATTTCAGTCGCCGTCCTACGTCGTGTATGAGCCGCCACTTCGTCAGCAGTCAACCTTGCCGCCGTCGAACTCGCCTCCTGCTGCCCGACCGACACGACCGACATTCCACAGCCGCAGGTCGTCCTCGCCACGTCGCGGATCTATCTCGCCCATGCGTCCCCGCGTTGAGCCAACACAGGAGGAAAACTAGTCGCCGCCGTTCCTGAGGCGAGAGCTGCGTCCACGTCGAAAACCTTAAGTCCTCAATTTTCACCCCACAATGCTGTTGATATTACTGTTGAAGGACTCACCGTAATCGCCTTGTCGATACCAGAGCTGCTGTGTCAGTTCAGCGAAAAGGTCTGCCGCAAATTCCGCAAAGTGACGACGCCAGTGTCCGATTTCACACTTCGCACCGCCAGCGCACAACACGTCCGGCCCGTTGCTGCGTGCACAGCACGGGTCACCATTGAACACATCACTTACCTCATTGAGTTTATCGTGCTCACTTCGTGCTCCCACGAAGTCATTCTCAGTTGGGATTTTCTGTCGACCCACCACGCCGCCATCGATTGCGCCCGTGCTCAGCTGGAGTTATTTTCAGTTCAAGACGCCTCATCGGACGAGCCCCCTGCCTCTTTTCGCCTCGTTGTCGCCGAAGACACAGACGTTCCACCTAGCTCTGCCGTACTTGTACCCGTTCTGTGCGACTCAGTTCCCGACGCCACAGTGCTGCTCAGCCCTTCCGAGCTGTTTTGCCGCCGACAATGCTTCCCGCTTCTGTTCGCGGTTTCATAAATGCAGCGTGGGTTCAGCTCCATGTTTATTTGCAACCCCTATTCCTCTCCAGCTACACTGTTCCGTGGTACGTGCCTGGGTCGTGTAGAAGAGATTGACGCCCTTCTCGTCACCGACGTTCCCAATAACTCATCGGACGTTTCACTTGCTCTCCTAAACCCCTCCGCTGCAGCCCCGAATACCTCGGTTTTCCTTCGCTCAGTCGAAGATAGTCTTCCTGCGCCTGAACGAAACCGACTTCTCGCCATGCTTCAAGACTTCCTCTCGTCTTTCGACTGCCAGACATCCTCCTTGGGCCGCTCGTGTACGGTTACTCACCACATTGACGCAGGAACTCACCCGCCATTACGACAACGGCCGTATCGTGTGTCAGCCAAGGAACGTGGCGTTATTGACAGTCATGTGGATGACATGCTTGAACGTGGCCTCATACAGCCTTCCAACAGCCCGTGGGCGTCACTGGTTGTTCTCGTCACAAAGAAGGACGGATCCATTCGCTTCTGTGTAGATTATCGCTGACTCAACAAAATAACACGCAAGGATGTCTACCCTCTCCCCAGAATCGACGACGCCCTCGACACTTTGCAAGCAGCCGAGTTCTTTTCTTCCCTTGATTTAAAGGAGCCATGAAGAGAAAACACAAGTTTGGTTCATTCGAAAGATTGCCTCGTTAGAACCATAACGACACCACTTATAACGCAAACTTCGCTCAAATAAGCTACATAATTAGGAAAAACGGGAATGGTCATGCGACCCACCAGCTCATTTCCCGCAACAGAACCTATGCCGTCACATGGGCTAAGCTCTGCGATTGGCGGAGGCCGGCAAAAGCAAACGCATGTTAGGCAGGGCTTACAGCTTGCATAGCGAGCTAAATGCCCGTGAAACATACTGCACATTCTTTTTATGACAAAGAACGGTGGAGTAAACGGTTGAAGGTCCGAACGAACTCGCAAGCGTGTGCGCCAATGCGTACGAAACTAGCGCGCCGGCCGAGCTCGACATCTCGCCGTCGCGCAGACGAATTTTCGGGTTCGAGGCTCTTCGGGGCCAACGAACCGTTCCAGCACGCACAGCCGCGACCTTGCTTCGTATCGTAATCCCTTCACAGGAGGTTGGCCGTCATATCGCCAACCAGCAAAGGTAAAAATAGAAACGAGGGGAGTAAGGAACAGCAAGAAGCGACGAGATAGTGCCAGTCGTCGCGTAAGTTTCGAATGGTGTTGGTTTGCTGCTGTCGTTACGAGCTCGTTTCCAGTTTACAACCACTGAAAACTTCAGTTTGTTCAGTTACGGCAGGGACCCTTACGTTAGCTCACTCCTGGAACATGCTGGCGCTCGTTGCCGACTTCGTCAAATCGCTCTGACCTTGGGGAAAAAAATGCCGTAAACACCGCGCATTGACGCTCGTATCTTTCTGGTCGAAGCAGAGAGCTCGCGCGAACGGCTTTCCATACACGACACCGGCCAACTGGCATAAGTGATACTGCTACTGAAATTGAACTATTATTAACCGTAATCAAAATACGGCACATACGTACCAGTCTATATTCGTCCGTCGCGACGGGGCTGACGAGGCAGCGGTGCCGACGGCTGGGCGTTCGTCTGTTGTGGCTATCGCGGAACGGTCGCTTTCCCGTCCACCGCGTATCCCACAACTCTTGCCGCTCGTGCACTTAGAAGCATTGAGCGTTATTGTGGTGTGAGGTTGTTAAATGCAAGCCCGAGCTCCTCGGCGAGAGTTTTGTTCTCCGGATCAGGCGATTCCATGACTAGGGCTGCGGGTGCACTAGGTTTTACTAGTATTTTTAAAATGGCCGCCGTCTCGATCGACTCCCGCGTGTGGGTGCTATATGGAGTCGACATACTAAGTATCTGTTTCATGGACCGGCTCTATGACGCCATTGTACACGTCACGGAATGTTCAATTTTAGCGGGAGATATAAAATTTTGGCTTAAATTGCCTTATTTATCAGTGAATAAAGCATCATTTGCTTCCGGGAAAGCGCTTGGGGTACTATGAAACACCTAATCTTTCGAATAAAACAAACTTTTGTTTTCTCTTCATGGCTCCTTTAAGGTCTGGCTACTGGCAGGTCCCCATGGCGGATGCTGATCGTGCGAAAACGGCCTTTGTAACACCAAATGGCTTGTACGAGTTTACCGTCATGCCTTTTGGCCTTGTGGGGTTCTACATTTCACACACTAGTGATTTCCCACCCCGCAGCCATCGCGCTCAGCAAACATGCCGTGCGAGCGCCGGCTGCGGACGGATCCGTTGTTTGCGGAGACAGACAAAGGCAGGAGGCGGCGAGGGCAAAACATCAATGGCAGCATTTATTGCAATGTGCAAATCAAATATACTGCATACAGACTAATCGTAGGCCATAACGGTAACATTGGGAGCGAGGCATTAAACAACGCTAGAGATCGAGATGGTTCGACTCACCGATTGCATACCGGAGCAGCGGAGCGCTGCTCGTGCGAGCGCGGGTGCAGTCTCCCAGCTCGTCCGGACGCGTCCTTTGTGGCGCGTTCCCCCAGCTCAGGACCAGCGCGCCGAAACGTCCGCGCGCTACCGGATCCCCAAGACAAGAGCGCGTCCCCTCGTCATGCTACGTCCCACCAGACTTCGCCTTACGGTGGCGCTAGTATCGAGGAAGAACTGGTTCTCGGGTAAGGCAGAGGGGAAAAGGGTCAACGCTTCCACCAGGGCGAAAACAAACCGTCCGGTCGCTGGCGCCCTCCCGTATGGTTCCAGTCGCGTGAGCGAGGCGCGTGTGCACGCCGGCCGCAACGGGAAGCTAGCCAGAAAAGGGGTTCGCGTGAAAGTCGCGATCCCCACATCCCTCCCTCCTAAATTCCTTGCGTACGCCGGTGAGAGCTGACTACAGGACTAGAGGCGACGAAAAGTTCGTTCGTCGATTAAATCGTGTTGCCTACGCCGTCGTGTTGCCTACGCCGGCATCGTGTTGCCTATTGGCAACACTGCATCGTGTTGCCAATGCCACCGCTGGTAGTGTACCAGCAGGCCCGGTCGTCGCCCGCTGATGTCTTCAGGCGGGTAGCTCCGGGAAGAATCGCACCATCCAACCCAAGCAAGCGTTGCTCAAGTGGCGGCACATCCGTGATGGCCCGTGGCCGCCGAGCGACCAGACTGCCGACTCTCTCAGCCAGGCTGGTGACGGCATGCCGCACCGCACCCCTTCAGCAGGCTCGGCAGCTCGCCCGGAACAGTAGACAGCAGCATAAACACGCTCCGTCATGTGGTCCAAGCCGGGGTGGCTTAGCTGCACAAAGAAACTCCCCGCACCTTCAGTGTACGGCAGAAAAAATAGCTCTCCGATCGCACCGCCTTTGTGGCGCGATCCTAACGACAACTGCCGAGTTGTCAGCATTGCCATCGCTCTGTTAATGTCAACAAAGCCCAATAAATAGTCCAAACCCTACAATGTATAGGGTAGGAAAAAACAGGCTGCAGTAGCCCTTTGATCCCATCGATCATGTGGTTCGATGTCGAATATCACAACTGCCAAGGCTTCGGCATAATTACCAGCTTGTTAGCGTCAACAAAGCACGCAAAATTGTCCTAACCCTGCAGCGTGCAGGGTAGGGAAAATACGAACTCGATTGCATCGATAACGTGACACAATCCGATGGTTCAGCTGCTAAGTTTCTCAGCAATGCAACCGCTCTGGAAATGTCCACAGAGCTAGAACCTGTTCTAACCCTATACGGTACAGGGCACAAAGAACACACACGGTCGCATCGACCGCCCGGCGCGATGCTTAACCACACAAATGCGAAAGCAGTATTTGCTCGCATCAGTAACACTTCATTCATACACATGAACGCGGAAACAGTATTTGCTCCCAACGACAGCCCTATGTTCACACACATGAACACCGCTTGCGTAAAAATGCTGAAATACGTTTCAACACACTGGCGCTTAGTTTACGTGAACAGAGCTTGGTCTCTCGAGCCGAACAAGAGGGCTCCTGCGACGTTACAATCAGCGGGCGCAAAGTTTGCCTCGCGTAATTCTCCCCGTCAGTGGAAGAGGGATGAGGCCCCCCTTCAGTCCCGTCGCCCGCGTGGCGCGACAACAAAACAACTATGCTGCGGAAAGCAGTTTTTCAAGCAGCCAGGGGTCAAAGCAAGTCTTTCCTGAGACGGGAGAGATTCCTTTCTCTCGCGCGAGGCGATCAACAAAAGAGGGGGAGCGCTCCATACGCCCTCGCATTGTTCCCAAGGTCGTGCCTTCTCCGGGAGGACCGGCTGTGAAAGCCTTCGGGTCACTCACTCACTTCGGCAAACCACCCGCATCCAAAAACACAACAAAATAAAACAGACCAAACGAAAGAAACCCTGAACGTGCCCGTACGTGCAGCCGTGAGGAGACATCTGCTTTTTAGGGTCCTACACGCTCGCTGCAACACAAGCAGCTTATGAGCGAGCGGCGCCTACCGCATTCCGCGGTATCGGAGCGCCCATGCCAGGCTGCAATACCAGCTAGCCTTTTGCGGCACACGTGGCCCAGCCACACGGCTCCCAGAGCCTCGACTCCCGGAGTCGACAAAACAAAAAGAAAAACTCGGACCCAAATTGCAGCTTCCGTACACACTCACTTCGGGCTGACACAACGGCGTGGGCTCCCGGCCTCGCGTGGATGCAAACTCGGAAACCCGCGTTTCCATAAACAACAACGTCCCGACAAAAATTCGGAGACCACGTGTTAATTGGCACCGATGTCCTGCCATATACACGATTGCTGCAAACTCGGCGCTTAACAAATTAAAAACGCTGCAGCAATAAATCATTCGCCTCACTCTCAGGAAAGTTCGCCTCTGCTAATAACTCGCTCCAATCAGTTAGGCCTGAAGTCTGTTGTCTGTGCTCGGATCGTCCGACGCCAGAACTAAGGATGCTGCCGTGCCTCCTGCTCGTCTCCGCAAACAAGGCCCCACGTTGGGCGCCAGATGTGGGATTCTACATTTCACACACTAGTGATTTCCCACCCCGCAGCCATCCGCGCTCAGCAAACATGCCTTGCGAGCGCCGGCTGCGGACGGGTCCGTTGTCTGCGGAGACAGACAAAGGCAGGAGGCGGCGAGGGCAAAACATCAATGGCAGCATTTATTGCAAAGTGCAAATCAAATACACTGCATACAGACTAATCGTAGGCCATAACGGTAGCATTGGGATGCGAGGCATTAAACAACGCTAGAGATCGAGATGGTTCGACTCACCGATGGCATACCGGAGCAGCGGAGCGCTGCGGAGTGCGAACGCGGTTGCGGTCTCCCAGCTCGTCCGGACGCGTCCCATTGTGGCGCGTTCCCCAGGTCAGGACAAGCGCGCCGAAACGTCCGCGCGCTACCGGATCCACAAGACAAGAGAGCGTCCCCTCGTCATGCTACGTCCCACCAGACTTCGCCTTACGGTGGCGCTAGTATCGAGGAAGAACTGGTTCTCGGGTAAGGCAGAGGAGAAAAGGGTCAACGCTGCCACCAGGGCGAAAACAAACCGTCCGGTCACTGGCGCCCTCCCGTATGGTTCCCGTCGCGTGAGCGAGGCACATGTGCACGCCGGCCGCGACGGGAAGCTAGCCAGAAAAGGGGTTCGCGTGAAAGTCGCGATCCCCACATCCCTCCCTCCTAAATTCCTTGCGTACGCCGGTGAGAGCTGACTACAGGACTAGAGGCGACGAAAAGTTCGTTCGTCGATTAAATCGTTAGTCACTGCATCGTGTTGCCTACGCCGGCTTCCACTCGTCCAATGCCACCGCTGGTAGTGTACCAGCAGGCCCGGTCGTCGCCCGCTGATGTCTGCAGGCGGGTAGCTCCGGGAAGAATCGCACCAGCCAACCCAAGCAAGCGTTGCTCAAGTGGCGGCACATCCGTGATGGCCCGTGGCCGCCGAGCGACCAGACTGCCGACTCTCTCAGCCAGGCTGGTGACGGCATGCCGCACCGCACCCCTTCAGCAGGCTCGGCAGCTCGCCCGGAACAGTAGACAGCAGCATAAACACGCTCCGTCATGTGGTCCAAGCCGGGGTGGCTTAGCTGCACAAAGAAACTCCCCGCACCTTCAGTGTACGGCAGAAAAAAATAGCTCTCCGATCGCACCGCCTTTGTGGCGCGATCCTAACGACAACTGCCGAGTTGTCAGCATTGCCATCGCTCTGTTAATGTCAACAAAGCCCAATAAATAGTCCAAACCCTACAATGTATAGGGCAGGAAAAAACAGGCTGCAGTAGTCCTTTGATCCCATCGATCATGTGGTTCGATGTCGAATATCACAACTGCCAAGGCTTCGGCATAATTACCAGCTTGTTAGCGTCAACAAAGCACGCCAAATTGTCCTAACCCTGCAGCGTGCAGGGTAGGGAAAATACGAACTCGGTTGCATCGATAACGTGACACAATCCGATGGTTCAGCTGCTAAGTTTCTCAGCAATGCAACCGCTCTGGAAATGTCCACAGAGCTAGAACCTGTTCTGACCCTATACGGTGCAGGGTACAAAGAACACACGATCGCATCGACCGCCCGGCGGGATGCTTAACCACATAAATGCGAAAGCAGTATTTGCTCGCATCAGTAACACTTCGTTCATACACATGAACGCGGAAACAGTACTTGCTCCCAACGACAGTCCTATGTTCACACACATGAACGCCGCTTGCGTAAAAATGCTGAAATACGTTTCAACACAGTGGCGCGTAGTTTACCTGAACAGAGCTTGGTCTCTAGAGCCGAACAAGAGGGCTCCTGCGACGTTACAATCAGCGGGCGCAAAGTTTGCCTCGCGTAATTCTCCCCGTCAGTGGAAGAGGGATGAGGCCCCCCTTCAGTCCCGTCGCCCGCGTGGCGCGACAACAAAAACAACTATGCTGCGGAAAGCAGTTTTTCAAGCAGCCAGGGGTCAAAGCAAGTCTTTCCTGAGGCGGGAGAGATTCCTTTCTCTCGCGCGAGGCGATCAACAAAAGAGGGGGAGCGCTCCATGCACCCTCGCATTGTTCCCAAGGTCGTGCCTTCTCCGGGAGGACCGGCTGTGAAAGCCTTCGGGTCACTCACTTCGGCAAACGACCCGCATCCAAAAACACAACAAAATAAAACGGACGAAACGAAAGAAACCCTGAACGTGCCCGTACGTGCAGCCGTGAGGAGACATCTGCTTTGTTAGGGTCCTACTCGCTCGCTGCAACACAAGCAGCTTATGAGCGAACGGCGCCTACCGCATTCAGCGGTATCGGAGCGCCCGTGCCAGGCTGCAATACCAGCTAGCCTTTTGCGGCACACGTGGCCCGGCCACACGGCTCCCAGAGCCTCGACTCCCGGAGTCGACAAAACTCGGACCCAAATTGCAGCTTCCGTACACACTCACTTCGGGCTGACACAACGGCGCGGGCTCCCGGCCTCGCGTGGATGCAAACTCGGAAACCCCCGTTTCCATAAACAACAACGTCCCGACAAAAATTCGGCGACCACGTGTTAACTGGCAGCGATGTCCTGCCATATACACGATTGCTGCAAACTCGGCGCTTAACAAATTAAAAACGCCGCAGCAATAAATAATTCGCCTCACTCTCAGGAAAGTTCGCCTCTGCTAATAACTCGCTCCAATCAGTTAGGCCTGAAGTCTGTTGTCTGTGCTCGGATCGTCCGACGTCAGAACAAAGGATGCTGCCCTGCCTCCTGCTCGTCTCCGCAAACAAGGCCTCACGTTGGGGCGCCAGATGTGGGGTTCTACATTTCACACACTAGTGATTTCCCACCCCGCAGCCATCGCGCTCAGCAAACATGCCGTGCGAGCGCCGGCTGCGGACGGATCCGTTGTTTGCGGAGACAGACAAAGGCAGGAGGCGGCGAGGGCAAAACATCAATGGCAGCATTTATTGCAATGTGCAAATCAAATATACTGCATACAGACTAATCGTAGGCCATAACGGTAACATTGGGAGCGAGGCATTAAACAACGCTAGAGATCGAGATGGTTCGACTCACCGATTGCATACCGGAGCAGCGGAGCGCTGCTCGTGCGAGCGCGGGTGCAGTCTCCCAGCTCGTCCGGACGCGTCCTTTGTGGCGCGTTCCCCCAGCTCAGGACCAGCGCGCCGAAACGTCCGCGCGCTACCGGATCCCCAAGACAAGAGCGCGTCCCCTCGTCATGCTACACGTCCCACCAGACTTCGCCTTACGGTGGCGCTAGTATCGAGGAAGAACTGGTTCTCGGGTAAGGCAGAGGGGAAAAGGGTCAACGCTTCCACCAGGGCGAAAACAAACCGTCCGGTCGCTGGCGCCCTCCCGTATGGTTCCAGTCGCGTGAGCGAGGCGCGTGTGCACGCCGGCCGCAACGGGAAGCTAGCCAGAAAAGGGGTTCGCGTGAAAGTCGCGATCCCCACAGCCTTTGCAACGCGCCTGCAACGTTTGAACGCATGATGGACAATATTTTGCGCAGCCTAAAGTGGAAAGCCTGCCTCTGTTACCTTGATGATATAGTCGTCTTTTCTTCCGATTTTGACGCGCATATTACCCGCCTTCGACAAGTCTTGAAATACCTCACTGAAGCAGGACTTCAGCTTAATCTCAAGAAGTGCCGCTTTGCTGCCCGCCAACTTACAATTTTAGGTCACGCTGTGTCCAAAGATGGCGTCAGTCCTGATCCTGAAAAACTTCGTGCGGTCGCCGAGTTTCCTAAGCCCACCACCACCAGGCAGCTCCGATGCTTTATCGCCCTCTGTTTGTACTTCCTACGATTCGTGAGGAACTTTGCGTCGATAACGGCACCTTTAACGAAGCTTCTGAACGGGTCCAACGACATCGCTCATTGGTCTTCAGAGTGTGACGAGGCTTTCAAAAAGCTCCGTTCTGTGCTTACGTGTCTACCGATCCTTCGCCATTTCGACCCGCCGGCCCCTACTGAGCTTCATACTGACGCCAGCGGTGTTGGCCTGGGCACTGTGCTCGCTCAACGGAAACCTGGCTTCGACGAATACGTCGTTGCTTATGCGAGCCGGACACTCACAAGAGCGGAGGAAAACTACTCTGTCACGGAGAAAGAGTGCCTAGGTATTGTGTGGGCCATAAGCAAATTTCTTCCCTAGTTGTATGGCAGGCCCTTCGGCGTAATCACCGACCGCCACGCCCTATGCTGGCTATCTTTTTTGAAGGATCCGTCTGGTCGTCTTGGAAGGTGGGTCCTTCGCTTACAAGGGTACGATATTCGAGTCCTCTATCGTTCTGGCCGCAAACACACCGATGCCGATGCGCTCTCACGCTCTCCTGTGACCGCTGACAGTGCCTTTTTGTCATCCCTAGACGGAATTCTCTCCGCTCTGTCACTTGACGACATGCCTCACGAGCAGCGCAAGAATCCCTGGATCACTTCTCTTTTGGACTTTCTGACAAACCCTGCTTCGCCAAACGTCCCTCGAGCTGTGCGGTGACAGTCCACTCACTTCGCTATTCGTGACGAACTTCTGTACCGCCTAAACTATAACGCAGACGACCAGAAGTGGCTCCTCGTTATTCCCCGCCATCTCCGTTCAGACATTTGCGCATGTTTTCACGCCGATGCGCAGTGTGGTCATGCTGGTGTACTGAAGACATACCGACGTCTCCGCATGCGGTACTACTGGCGTGGAATGTACACTTTTGTCACCAAGTTCGTCCGTTCCTGAGAAAAATGTCGACGCCGTAAGTCCCCGCCCAACAAACCGCCGGCTCCGTTGCTGCCCCTGCCGTGTCCAGTACGACCTTTCGACCGCGTAGGAATTGATTTGTATAGGCAGCTCCCCTACACGGTTTTTGGAAACCGCTGGGTCGTCGTCGCGGTAGACCACTTAACGAGATACGCTGAAACCGCCGCTCTACCAGCCGCTAACGCCCGTGAGGTCGCCTCATTTCCCCTACGCCGGTTCATTCTTCATCACGGTGCCCCTAGAGAGTTGCTCAGCGACAGAGGGCGTGTGTTTCTTTCTGAAGTAATTGAAGCACTGCTCGCAAAGTGCAACGTTATCCACCGCACCACCACTTCTTACCATCCACAGACCAACGGGCTCACGGAAAGAATTAGGGCGATATGTTAGCAACTTATGTTTCGGCAGACCACACCGACTGGAACCAAGTTCTTCCGTACGTAACTTATGCGTAGAACACCGCCTCTCAAGCAACTACGGGGTTTTCGCCTTTCTTTCTCCTCTACGGCCACGAGCCTTCATGTCCGCTCGACACCATCGTGCCGTACCTACCGGATGCATCTGAATGTACCCCCTTGTCACAGGCATCTCGGCACGCCAAAAAGTGTCGCCTGCTCGCCGGGGCCCTGACTTCCGAGGAGCAATCTCGCCAGAAGCAGCGTCACGACGGTGGAACACCGCCCCCAGAGTTCGCTGCCGGTTCACTTGTGTGGCTGTGGATACCCTCGACTGTTCCTGGTCTTGCTCAGAAGTTACTGTCCAAATATCATGGCCCTTACCGTGTAATCGAGCGCGCATCCCCAGTGAACTACGTAGTTGAGCCGCTCACGTTGTCTCAGGACCTTCGTTGTCGCGTTTGCGAAACTGTGCACGTTGACCGTCTCAAGGGTTACCACGAACCGATGGTTTTATCTTGCCCTTAGGTCGCCAGGATGGCTCTTTTTGTCCGCGGGGGGTGATTGTAGTGCAAAAGATTCGCCCATTTAGAGTGTGCTATCAGACACTGCGAAGGCTATGCCCCGTGAGGGTATGTTCTGATACGTTGGCCATGGGCAATAATGGGTATGTAGTGAATGGGGACTGTGAAGACGACGAGGAGATAGCACCGGCCTCGTGGAGAACGCGCCGCGATCTCTGATAGCTCGCTGCATCGTGATCATCGCTCCGGCTAGTCCTCTCAGTGCCTACCTGAATACCGTCACCTGGAAGGCTACCATTCCCTGCCAATAAACATCTCTTCAATATATATATATATATATATATATATATATATATATATATATATGTATATATATATATATACAGAAAGAAATTCCGGCAGTCTACAATGCAAAGAAGGCATAGGGGAATGGTTAGAATATTTTTTTTACCGTTAGTGACATTACATCATTTTCTTATATTAATTACGTGAGAAAGAAAGAAAAACACGCGCCCAGAGTGGGGGCACGTGCTTTTTATAATATAGAAATTATATAATATTTTATAATATAAAAAAATAATGTAACGTCACTAACGACGGTAAAAAAAATATTCTAACCATTCCCCTATGCATTCTTTGGCGTTGTAGACTGCCGGCATTTCTATCTATATTTTCGAACGAGCCCCTCATTTCCAAACCCTATATATTTATATAAGGTTTATATATATATATATATATATATATATATATATATATATATATATATATATATATATATATATATATATATATATATATATATATCAGGGTGTCGAACCGGAACCGAACCGAACCGAAAACCGGAACCGAACCGGTATTTTTTCCGGAACTGAACCCGAACCCGAACCGTTATTTTTTGAGCACGCTGAACCCGAACCGGAACTAAACCGAACAAATAAATAACGGTTACCGGTTCATGCCGAAAAGGTTCGACCCTCTGTTGTTGATATTGCACAGTCAATACAATTCAGGCCTTTTTTTCTTTCACGTACCATCAACTTCGTAATCCGCTCGCGCACTTTCCCCTCCAGACAATTGAACACTATGACGCTCTATGTAACAGCAGGGGAAATGAATGAGCACCAGTGTAGCAATGGTCTGTTGTTGCTGGAAGCGCGAGCGTAGTGCAAGCTGACCAAACGAAATGTCATTCTCGGCAGCTTGCAGGGGATATAAAACGACTTTGCCGTTCCCTAGCTGCGACTTTATTGGAGCAATCAGGCTGCAGGAGTGCTCCACTGCGCAACAGCGAAAGCCCACACCCGATGTGTGCTAACTGTTTGCATTTCATACTTTGTTTGAAAGGCACGACACCTGCAAATTGTTAATACTTGACCAGTGTGACCGCAGGAGCTGCTGCGTGGCTAAGCCGTTTGCTGCTGACCACAAGTGGCCTCGAACTTCCTTCCCTACGAAAGTTTTTCTGAAGTAGATGGAAATCGAGAACGTCCGTCTATCGAGATTTTGACCCATGTTCAATATCACCAGCTGGTTAAAATAAGTCTGCTGGCCTGCAACATAAGCTGCGCTTCGGAGCAGAGATATAGCACGGGGCTTCAAATGCGCCAGTTTTTTTTAATGGGTTTGCATGGAAACCAACAAAAAAGAAAAGGCGAATCGCGTTGTTTTAAAATATTACGCAGAAAGTAAGTAAAACCGAATAAGTAAAAAAAGCACCAAAACGTGGATATTGCTCTATATACTTTTCTGTGCCCTGCCTTTCACAAACAAACGTGTCATCAATGCGAAGGAAGTGAGTTCCGTGGTCACATTTTGAGGACAGTACAGTGGACAAGTTCCATTTCTTACAGATACAAATAACAACAGATATGTCAGGGAAAACTGTTAAGGTGCGCACTTAATCCCTTGGAAAGAAACTGCAGCCCTCGACCCTGTCTTGGAAGCAGAAACACTAATAAAGCAGATGACACGTGCAGAAAGGCCGGCCGGTACCTCACACTGTTCCATTCGTCCATGACGATCATCTTTTCTGCTTGTTCTGCAGTTTTGCCTCTTTCAGATCTGCTTTTTTTTCAAATGTGCGCTTGTACTGACTGCCCAACTCGCTACATTACTTCTACTGCTACTAGTTCCAAGGGGAGTACTGCTGTGGACGATTTAAAGAGCGTCTACCCAAGAAAGTCCCATCTGATTCTCTGCGTGTCAAATTTCCCGTTCATTTTGTAACAGCATAATCTGTTATAAAATTCCGCAATGTAGCACACGGAACGATGGTAGGGGGTCAAGCGGTACGATGACTTACTGATTGTAATGCACACATCCGGTATAGCTATCGCTAAAGGAATTGCAGTGGTCAGAGCAGTAATACAGTGACTGAGCGTTAACTAAAGCTTACTTTTAACAAAAGTGCGGCTAACACATTCGATAAGGGGACAACTAACAAACTATTCAGGGTTACCAAATATTCTAATTTATTGGTAGTATTTATGTGCCTGTTGTAGGATTTTTCTGTTTTGTTACAAATATAAAGAATGTGCGCCGTTGATATTAAGCGCTGGTATTTGAACGCGCAGGACTAAATTTAAGGCTTCAAGGTTAGCGTGATGGGCGATTCCATAGCGACGATTGCGATCTCAACAAAAAAGGGAAGGGCAGAAAATATATCCCACCGTCGTATCTTTTGGCGGTGGCTTTATGAATAGTCGCTAGGACAACATAAAGTCTGGGCGAGAAAGTAGGTGGTAAATCGTCGCCACTTCATCTGTTTTATAATATCGTAATTCTTTAAAGTTTGCTTTGCAATAGCGCCACTGCCCTTGGGGAACAGCAGCATTTTGAATTTTTGTTTGTATTTTGATTTGACTGTCGTTTTAAACTACTAAATGTTTTTTCTAGTTTCAGTGATAATTCAACTCATCGAACCGGTTCGCAGAACCGGTTCAAGCTCCCGAACCGGTTCGCGAACCGGTTCGGTACGTGATTTTGTCTAACCGGAACTGAACCGGAACGAAATTATTTCATCCGAACCCGAACCGTAACCGAACCGGTATTTTTTTCGGTTCGACACCCTGATATATATATATATATATATAGCAGAACAGAGAGATACGGGACGAGGGACTTGGTAAAGATACATATCAAGGTTGCAGTCGTCATTGCCAGTGCTATTCGGCTTTTTTCGAAATATTTAATAGGGCCGAATGACGTGTGCTTGTCACGTTTCTTTGATTCATTGATAAATAAGCGAAAATATAAGTCGAGAAAAAATCCGCCGTTTTCCGGGAGCGGGACTCGAACCCACATCTCCGCATAACCGGTGCGGTGCGTTCGCCATTACGCTATCCCCACAGCGGCTTCTCTCTCGACTTTAAAGCGGGGGTTTATATTTACAAGAGCTCTGAGGCCGGTCAACTAGCGCCGCCCCTCGACTACCGCGGGAGACGTAGAACGTCTTCTTTCCCAGCGGCCGCCACGTAGAACGTGGTCGGAGGTCGGGGTTAGCAATTGGCATATCCGAACTGCTGGAGCCAGTGCCTCGTAATGCATGTAGCAGAACAGAGAGATACGGGACGAGGGACTTGGTAAAGATACATATCAAGGTTGCAGTCGTCATTGCCAGTGCTATTCGGCTTTTTTCGAAATATTTAATAGGGCCGAATGACGTGTGCTTGTCACGTTTCTTTGATTCATTGATAAATAAGCGAAAATATAAGTCGAGAAAAAATCCGCCGTTTTCCGGGAGCGGGACTCGAACCCACATCTCCGCATAACCGGTGCGGTGCGTTCGCCATTACGCTATCCCCACAGCGGCTTCTCTCTCGACTTTAAAGCGGGGGTTTATATTTACAAGAGCTCTGAGGCCGGTCAACTAGCGCCGCCCCTCGACTACCGCGGGAGACGTAGAACGTCTTCTTTCCCAGCGGCCGCCACGTAGAACGTGGTCGGAGGTCGGGGTTAGCAATTGGCATATCCGAACTGCTGGAGCCAGTGCCTCGTAATGCATGTAGCAGAACAAAGAGATACGGGACGAGGGACTTGGTAAAGATACATATCAAGGTTGCAGTCGTCATTGCCAGGGCTATTCGGCTTTTTTCGAAATATTTAATAGGGCCGAATGACGTGTGCTTGTCACGTTTCTTTGATTCATTGATAAATAAGCGAAAATATAAGTCGAGAAAAAATCCGCCGTTTTCCGGGAGCGGGACTCGAACCCACATCTCCGCATAACCGGTGCGGTGCGTTCGCCATTACGCTATCCCCACAGCGGCTTCTCTCTCGACTTTAAAGCGGGGGTTTATATTTACAAGAGCTCTGAGGCCGGTCAACTAGCGCCGCCCCTCAACTACCGCGGGAGACGTAGAACGGCGGATTTTTTCTCGACTTATATTTTCGCTCTTAGCGTGGACAACCAGCATAGCGCATGGTGGTCTGTGACGAACGTCGAAAGGGTGGCCGTTGAAGTAAGGTCGGAACTTATCTAGTGCCCAAACTATGGCCAAACACTCATTTTCCGTGACGGAGTAGTTTGCCTCAGGCTTGGAAAGGTTGCGGCTGGCGTAGGCGACAACGTACCTTAAAAGCCCGATTTTCGCTTAGCAAGCACAGCCCCAAGACCAACGCCGCTGGCATCAGTATGAACCTCAGTGGGGGCGTTCGGGTCGGAATTCCGCAGGATAGGTGGCGACGTGAGAAGCTTCCGCAACGTCATGAACGCGCTTTCACAAGCAGGGGACGACGTATTGAGGTCTTCAGAGGTACCAGAGAGAACCTGCATGAATGGTGCAACGACGGTCGCAAAGTTGCGGACAAAGCGCGTGAAGTAAGAACAAAGTCCGAGGAAGCTTCTGAGGGCCTTCATTGATGTCGGCTTCGGGAGCTACGCAACTGCCTTTTGCTTAGACATGTCGGGTAGAACTCCATCCTTCGAAACGACGTGGCCCAAAATAGTGAGCTTTGGAGCGGCGAAGCGACATTTCTTGAGGTTGAGCTACAGCTCTGCGTCAGCAAGACAAGTCAAAACTTGTTCTAAGCGGCGTAAATGTATCTTGAAATCCGGAGAAAAAACGGCGATGTCGCCAAGGTAGCACAGGCATGCTTTCCATTTTATTTTGCGGAAAATGCTGTCCATCATGCGCTCGAAAGTGGCAGGCACATTACAAAGGCTGAACGGCATCACATTGAACTCAGAGGCCATCAGGTGTTATGAAAGCCGTCTTCGCGCGATCAGCCTCGGCCATAGGTACCTGCCAGTATACTGGCAGGTACCTATGGCCGAGAATATTTCTCGTCACTCGACTTGAGCTCGGGGTATACCCCGAGCTCAAGTCGAGTGACGAGAAATATTCGGCACCCTGCCAACAGTCGAGAGCGTCATCAATACGTGGGAGAGGGTAGACATCCTTTCTGGTTACCTTAGTGAGGCACCGATAGTCGACGCAAAAGCGTATCCAAACGTCCTTCTCGGTCACAAGGAATATGGGAGATGCCCAGGGACTGTTGGAGGGCCTAATGACGCCTCGCTCAAGCATGTTGTCCACGTTTTCATCAATAGTACGTCGTTCTTCGTGGGAAACACGATAAGGTCGTTGTCGCGGCGGCGGGTGCCAGCCACTGTCTATGGTGTATTCGACTGTTGTTGTTCGACTTAGCGGACCTTTAAAGCAGTCAAAAGGCAAGCGAAAGCGATGGAGGAGTGCCAGCAGTTGATCTCGTTGTGTGGGCGTGAGATCTCCATCGATAGCCTGAATTAAAACGTCGGACGGTAAAACCTCTGCTTCGGATGTAGCACTCATTTCTGCGACATGAGTGATAATAGGAGTATCATCGGGCGCATCGATGACAGCACTTGGCTCGACAGGCTCAATCCAGCCGATAGTCTCACTCTGTAGCAGCAAAATTTCATCCGAGGAGCAGTAACTAACAAGCATGCGGCTCGTACCAGCATGGGTCGTTAACAGAGCGGACGGCAACGGAAGTCGTCTCCGTCGGATGAAGAGGTCGGACGGCATAAAAAGCACGCGTGCGTCAGCATTGCACACACAGCTCAGGGGCACGGAAACAGAGCAGTGCGGAACAATTTTCGCATCTTCCCTGACGACCACTTTAGCAGCAGTTGTCTCATTATGGTGCGCGTCGCAATCTCGTGCGAATTCAACTTCCGCACGCGCACAATCGATGACGGCGTGATGACGAGCGAGAAAATCCAAACCCAATATGAGGTCATGGGAACACGTAGGAAGCACGACAAACTCTACAATGTACAAAATATCCTGCATCGTAACTCGCGCCATACACACTGCTGACGCATGGACGTGCTGTGCGTTTGCGGTACGTAGTGCAAAGCCATCCAACGGCGTCGTCACTTTTCTTAGGACACGGCAAAGATTGGCATGAATAACTGAAATGGCAGCGCCCGCGTCGACTAACGCCAATGTACGTCGATCTTCCACAAATACGTCGATAACATTTGATGGCAAAAAGTGGGGCCTTGGACAGTTCGCTGGTAACGCAGTTCTTGCCTCCTGAATTGCGTCAACTAGTTTTCCTCTTCGGTAATGGTTGATCGGAGGCGCATCGGAGAAAGAAACCGACGACGAGGGGAGGACGAGCGACGTGTCGCGAAAGGGGGGGAATGAGAAGGTACAGCGGGGAAGTCTGACCCGTAGGAGACTTTGCGAGGCGATAGGCTGCGAGGGCCATAAATAGGGCCTCCGGTATCGTCGTTGGTGGGAGTCAGGCGTCGGCGGCAGTATCGGGCGCGACATGTTCAGCATGATGACAATTGAAACAGATGGGACGGTTGTCCCACGTTCGCCAGTCACTGCTGGATTGGGGCGGAGGCCGAGCTGCTTTGTACTCTCACTTTCTTGTGCTCAAGTTAGATGACGCAGTAAGGCCTTTTGACTCATTGTCCGTATTCCTAACAAGAAAGTCCTAGAAAGCTTCATAGCCGAAAAGTATCAAGCTTAAATGCTTGTCAAAATGAACACCCAACAACAAGCCGTCAACCTCCATGCCCAAACTCTCGTCCTCGGTCTGGTCATAAGTTCCACACCTAGCCGGAGCTGAACAGCTCCCAAGGTGTGATATCTGAGCCAGACCTGCTAAGCAAAATAGATGCCGACATGCAGGATGGTCTGAAGGAGCAGGGCGTTGCGGCTGTGAGGTGCATCCCAATTCGAAGGGGTGACAAGGAAATACCGAACAATCTGCACTACCACAATTCATAGATGCAAGCTTTATTCACTGTATTATCTGCACGTACATCCCGAAGCCATTGCAGTGTTTCAAGTGCCCGTAATTCGGGCATGGCACGAACTGCTTTCGCGGAAGATTAACCTGCGCTAAATGCTCGCTCCATGACCATCATACCTAAAACTGCCAAGCTCAACAGTTCACATGCAGCAATTGCCGGGGACCACTCACGGCCTACTGCAGTACTGGTGGAAAGTTTCAGATGGAAATTCAAATCATAAACATTAATGCCCCCAGAACCTCTCCTTCCCAGAGACGCAAAAGAGGTTCACCTCATCCCCTCTTGGGAGGTACGCTTACGCAGATCACCGGGCTGCGGAGCGGGCTTGGATTCGGCGGCGACCTAAGTCAGCGAGACTGACCTGGTCCCATCCCGACCCCCTTCTGCATTGCCTCTGGCACCCCCACCTACCCCCTACCGCGCTGCCACGCAAAACTGTAGAGGATGCGGTGCCAACTAGCACTGTCGGGAGCCATGCTGCTGCTTCCATTTATACTGCTCGGGCCCCCTGTGCAGCTGAGGGCACGGAGCACGGGATCGATCGTCTCATCAAGTCGTCGTCATAACTCTGAAAAGCTACCCGTACAACTTCTTGAGATGATGGATAGAAGACGTGTACCTTATAGAGTGCAATGGTCTCATTGTCTTAGGAGGTGCCATGTACGCTTTGGGGTGGGGTAATCTACCAACAATAAACTCTTTGTTCTTGAATCAGACATCAAAGATGTCTTCGCCCATCAGCAGTTTTGCATAACGGTGTTTATGACCTCATGATGGCTTACAACACCGCTTGGCGTTACGGTATCCTCAGCGACCTGAAATCATTTGGTGTTTCTAGCAACATGTTGAACACCCTTGCGAGTTACATCTTTAAACAACAATTCTGGTGAAGGTAGGCTCTGCAATCTCCAGGATTTAAGTGCTGGAAAATGGCGTGCCTTAAAGGAGATTATAGGTCTGCGCGTCCGTTATATTTAAGAATAATTCGTTTCGGAAGGCACTGCCACCGTTCACCTCGTGTATATGACGTACAAGTATATTTTAAATCATGTATACTTTCAATATATGAACGGCAAATCCAGCTTGGTTGTGAAAAAATTTTCGCGCTGGGCAAACAAAAATGGCCTTAAATTTAATCCTGCGTAGAGTACCGGCGTTCTATTCTCAAAAAGGCGTGGCATCTGGCCGGCCCTGACCATACGGTGGTGACTCGATTCCTGTGAAAAAACAACACACGTTCTTTGCAGTAGTCTTTTGACGAAAAACTCACATTTATTCCACACATTAGAAAGCTAACCATAAGTGCCTAAAGAAAACAAACATTGTCAATGTCGTCTTGCAACAATCCTATGGTGCGGAAAAATAACTGCTTCTGCGTGTCTACACTGCTTTGGTGCAGTCTCGGTTACCCCACGGCAGTGTCATATATGGGTCAGCCACGAAAACCGCGCTGAAGGTGCTAAACCAAGTGCTGCATTTGCGTCTTCGCCTTGCCTGTAGCGCTTTCCGTACAAGGCCAATCCTGAGCCTGCACATCGAATTCAACGAATGGTGCCTGTGCCTGGAACACAATTGAATTTACATTAATATGCTTTTAGGGTTTCATCACAAAATAACCACCACTTTAAACATGTTCTTGAAGGCCAACTGCCCCCAAATTTTGCTTTGTCTAAATTTCATCCAACTAAACCGTCTAAGTTCTTAAAATCACCTGGGCGAAATCCCTAGCTTCGTAAGAACACAGCCCACTAGGTACCGTCGTTCAAAGTAGCTCCGTGCAGACGACGTTTGCACCTGGCGGAGATTCGCCGAAAAAAGTTCCGATCGGCCTGTGACGGAGGTTGCGAAACCTGTCCTGTGGAGCTCGCGCTTCTCCGGCGACTTCCACGGCGCTCCACATGGCACAAGGACGCGTTCGCCCGGGGTTGCTCTGCTACACCACCGCGCTGTACCGCCGTCGCCATCAGATGTTTCAAACGAACCGCACAGGTAGCAATATCTGCCTTTTTTAGTGCGATAAAAGAGATTAGCAGCCTCTAAACTATACACGCGCTTGCGAACGTTCCGGAGCTAACAAAACTATTGTTACTTGAAAATAACATTTCTACTAAAAAAAATAGCGCGACACGCACACTTGTCTTACATTTCTCATTCCTATTGCATCTATCACAAAAAAGGATCTTTTTTATCAATCCTTGGCCACTAGCATTACGCGTCCAATATTTGCACTATTTGGGATGGGCCATTGCCACCTCCATCCCCTAGTAAGACGTGTTGCTGGGCGAGTTGGTACATGTTACAGAATTAGGATTTAGGGCAGCAGAACACACGGACGGTGAAAAGGGCGGGACGGGCGCTAACTCGTAACTAGTTTTTATTGAAAAGATGACATGCATATATACACTTGGCGTAGTCACACACGTGGGCTAAAACATTAACAGGCATCCAGTGAGGGCACACATCAACAAACATCAAGAAAATTATCCAGGAATGCAGACTCTTTTGCGTAGATTAGCAGCGATTGCACGCTCACAAAGTTATCTACCTTGCGCTTGATGTAGAAGGCTTCCGCAACTCCACGTGCCGGGACGTCCAGACTTCGTTTCAAACTTTTTGTTGTGTCTAATTCGGGTACACAGCGACATTCCTTGCAGTGAAACGGCAAGTGCGATCGCTTCCCATTTTTCATTGAAAGGGCGTGCTCTCCTAGTCGCTCATTCCCACATCGACCAGTTTGGCCGATGTATACTTTGCCGCAATCCAACGGTATCTGATAAACAACACCTCCAATGCAGTTTACAAAAGGTTTAGAATGCTTCTTATTGCATGTTTTCGGGCGTTTGCCAAGTTTAAGCGGTGCTAAAAACACAACTGGGACCTTATACCTCGTGGCGACCTTCTTCAGATTATGTGCAACTCGGTGTGCGTACGGTATAACTTCAGGGTGTGTTTTTACGGTAATCACACTCTACGATAATCACACTCTACGGTAATCACACTCTAAAAATATATCCTCCCATATACTTCCTAGATGTTCGAAATCGCCTGTCCTCTTGTGATCCTCCTTCTATGGTTTTTTTTAGAACATGAGAGGTTTTGTTTACCTCCTTAAAGAGGGCGTTTTAGGAGATAGGAAGGTGGAATTTAGGTAGTGTTTAGAAATAGTTGCGGGAATTTAAGGGGGTTACAATGGAGTATTTTTTACTTCCTCCACGGCGTTTTTCAGTGATTTTAATGGAACTTTCAGGTGGTTGGACTGGAGTCTATGTTTGCTCCCTTGGGGAGCATTTGTATAAAGGCCCATTCACACAAGCTACGAAAGCGAGCGAAAGCCACGAAAGCGACGAAAATTTCTGTCGCTTTCGTCGCCTGGCATCGCTTTCGTCACGCGACGAAAGCGATCGGTCTCGACCAAATTTTTTCGCCTCCGTCGCACCGTCGCTTTGGAAGCGGAAGCAGGAGGCGAAATTTCTTGATGTCATATCCTGCTAGAGCACCCAGATACTGTGTCCACAAGCGGCGCGAAGGCGCAAAACGATAGCGGAGACCTTGTCCGAAAGTGCCTGCCGCCATGTGCTCTGTAGAGATGATGATCGACATGTTCAAAGATCACCGCCTACTCTACTATAAGCAGCACGCTCAGTATAAAAATGTACAGTTAAAGGACGTCGTGGTCGACCAGATCGGAGTCGAACTCGGAATGACCGGTACGTATGCGTACACATTTCCCACGTGTTAGTATTGTTTTTGTTGTGACAGCTGTCATGTGCGGGTGTCTTGGGGCCAGCGGGTCACCGTGGGTTCCGCGCGCAAAGAAATTATAGTGCAGATGTCTCGCTTCGAAATTCCATCTCAATAGATCTGCAGCGCGAAGCTGCTGTGTCGCCCCTGGCGCATTGTTTTTTTACTATGGCCTTTTCATGAGAAGTTATGTTAATGTGCTAGACCTGCCGTCTGTACATTCAAAGCGATTGCAATGCTGAAGGAGTGCCTCGCGGAAGTGAAATTATGGAATATTGAAATTAGAACAAATTTAGGGTTTTTTTGTGTGCCACCCGATGGACTGTGTATTCCTGATAGCTGCGTGCGTATTCAAGTACCTAAAGGACGCGTATACAAGACTGAAAGCGCAGCTGGCGAAGGCAAACCACAAGAGTTGGTCAGGGGCCAAAGACATTAAAAAGTGAAATGGCGATATTTCAAGCAAGTGATTTCAATATTGGAAATTTCGGACAGACCACCGTTAGCCTCACGTATTTTCCAGCCGCTGTAAGAGTTGCATTTTACTATCAAAGCAGTGTGTCTGCAAAAAATAGTTCCCGAGGAACAATTTCTGCAGTAACAAACTATTCAGCCCAGTTTAGTTTCAGCTTCGCGAGCCAATCTCGTCCCAGCAAACACGGTTGTAGTCCGGGTACGACAACGACAGGCAAAGTTTTTCTTTGCCCTTCGCATTCCACGACAACATTCGCCTGTCCTTCCGTTTCCAGTAAAGTGCCCCGTACGTCTTCAGTTCGAGCGGGCATTTTTCCAGCTTTACTTGTCGCGGCAGCTTCGCAAAGACTTGGTCATTGATAATAGAAACAGCTTCCCCGGTATCAATGTGCATGCTCACTAGATGGTCAAAAATTTTAACTTCAACTTGATAGGGACGCTGAGTCTGTTGGCTTCCTGTGCACGTGAAAAAGTTGCAACTGGTCATGCTCGCTGTCTGCTTCAAGAACGTTGACCGCTTTGCCTCTCTTTTTCATGCATACCTTCGCCAAGTGTCCCAAATTTTTGCACCAGTGACATCTCGACTTCCGATACCGGCATTCGCTAGCGTCGTGCTTCTCACCGCATCTGTGCCAAGTACCAGCAGTGAAAAAGTTTGACGGCGGGCTCACCTTCGGTTTGTGCTGCGGACGACGCTTTTCCCCAATAGAGTTCACGCTCCCTTCTGCCGACGCGCAGGCTTCCGCCGGCCTGAAACTTCTCGACTCCTTTTCGGCCAACTCTGTGGTTCTCGCCAACTCGCAGGCTGTTTCGAAGTTAAGTTCTTTCTTCTTGAGCAGCGCCGCTTGGATTGCAGGGTTCCAAAGCCCCGCGACGAACCGGTCGCGCAATGCGTCGTCCAGAAAATTCCCGAATGCGCACTTGGCAGCAAGGTGTCGTAGTTGCACGGCAAACGTTGAAACTGTTTTCGTTTGTAGCTGGTATCGGCGGTTGAACTTGAACCTTTCCGCTATGACTTGACTCCCCGGTGCGTAGTCCTCTTTCAGGACTTTCACGGGGTCCTCGAACGACTTCTCCTCCGGGCTTGAGGGCAACAGCAGATCCTTGAGGGTCTTGTACGGGTGCTTCCCGAGGGCTGTGATGAAAGCGGAGTTCTTCAAGCTGTCGTCTTCAATTTGGGTAACCTTCCAGTAGTGGTTGAACCACTCGACGTACGAACTGAAGTCTTCATCGCCGCCTTCGACGTAAGCGTCAAACTCCCAGAACTTTGACATGCTTCCGTCGACGCCCCTTCAACAGCAGTCCCGAACACGCCGGTAATGCTATCAGTTTGCCGCCATCCTCGTCGCCAGTTGATATAGCAAATGACAGCCACGCCAATACCGGGGAAGGAAAGAACATTTATTGCAACGAGCGCCCTGCTCTTATACTCGCCGCTCGCGGCGCATGCGCACTGACGGTACTTGCGTCAGCGCCAAGTCACAACAGTTGCCTCATGCAATTTTTAAAGCAAAGTTTTCTACTTCTACCCCCCAAGGGTTCTTTCGCGACCGTTGGTGTCACCAGAAAACTCCAGCGAACAAATAAAAGAATTTACTGGCACCGCCAGGAATCGAACCTGGAACTAATAGACTAACAAAGCGAGAGCCCGTTGTCTTACCGATTTAGCTACGAGCCCACGCGAAGGCAGGGAAGACAGGTGGTGTACTCACGAAGCACATATACGAGTTTACCCCCTGCGTTCTTGCTGAATGCCACGTGAAAGCGTCACGCGACCACTCACGCCCGTCTAGCGGCCCTCTGCGCACCTTGCTCATGTGCTAAGAGTTACAAAAATTAAAGTAAGCTCACACTAATGCATGGCGTCTCACTTCTAGTACGCCAATGTGCTAAAGCCTGTGGCCTCTAGTGTTCACGTAAAAAATCACAGCTCTCTGTCGTCCGCCCTCACGACAAATCAAGCAATACATTCAAATACTCCTTGATGGCCAGGCCATCACTCCAAGCCCCAGCATTAAGATCCTGCGCCTACATCTCGAGGTTAACACCAAGAGTAACGTCTCCTTGCAGTGCCTCAAAAACAGCATTAATCAAATCATACACACGATCAGGCGAGTTGCCACCAAGAAGCGAGGCCTAAAGGAATCCGGTACCTTTCGATTAATTGAACCTTTTGTCCTCTCAAGAGTCACTTACGTCAACCCCATGTCTTCTTCTCGACAACGAAGACATAGAGATGCTTTATATAATGATTAGAAAGGCGGTCGAGCAGGCCATTGGTCTTCTCATGAGTGCGCCCACACAAAGGCTGCTTTGCACGGGGCTCCATAACACGGTGGAAGAGATGATAGAAGGCCATCTTTCTAACCAAAAGGTCCCACTCAGAACTGCGGTGGGTAACCGCATGCTTCACCAGATTGGCTGGGCAGCCCATTATGTCACTCCGCTTGACGTACGCCCAAACTCTTGGTGACTAAAACTAAAGATGCTCCCTTTGCTTCGATATATGAACCCCTCACATGACGAGGGTCACCGAAAAGCACGGGCTCAAGCGCTGAACACCACCCTCAGTGGGGATCATGCAGTTATCTACACAGACGCCTCCAAATATCGAGGGGAGCAATACGCAATCATCGTGGCTACCTCCAGAACCAACCTCCTCGCGTGTACCTCGCTTAGGACCCAAGAAATGAAGGCGGCAGTAGAGGCAGCCTTCACCTTGGCTCTCACTCAACCAGGGGTTCGGAGGGTAGTCACTGATTTCCAGCAAGCCTACTCGAATTACCAGTGGGGTTGGGTGTCCTGACCTGCACTGCGCGTACTAAAAAAATCGCGCCAATCCACCCCGTATATGTCGTTGGAAAGCAAAGCTGTAAAGGGCACCCATAACGATTACCTTGCGACGTCACTTAAATTCACTCACATCGCTCTACAAATAGCAAAACCAGAGAGAAGTGAAATGCACTTAACCACACCATTTATTACTTCAAAGAGATATTCTTGGTAAGGTTAAATCAGTGCATGATGCATGAACGGTGTTTGGTTGAGTTGCATTGGTGTAGCACAAGAGTAGAAACTTTTTTATAAGATTAAAGTAAGCTCCAACCCGGTGTTAGACGATCTGACTTCTCCGTCTCTGCGCTGCGGACGGAGGCGACGAGATTTGCGACAGAAAAGGAGGAGGGGGAGGAAGAAATACTTCTGTTCAGATTTCTGAATGGCCTAGAGTGCAGCCCTGGGGAGTGATTCCTTCTTCTGTGCGGCCCATATGCAGTCCGCACGGCCGGTGTTCCACCACCCGCTGAAGCTGGGTAGGTAGAGAGGGCCTGGACAGCAGCATCTGCCATTGCTCTTGTTGGGTAGTTGACGGAAAGAGAGGAGGGTGCTCAGGGCAAAAGTCGCACACACCTATTACGGGGCGGAGTGTTCCTACTTCTGAGCAAAATTTACATTCCGCGTGGTAGCGATACGGATGCATTAAGTGAACACGCGTAAGCTGTGGGAAGGAGCCCGGATTGTATGAGCCGTAGGGTAGTTTGTTGTTCTCTGGAAAGGTCAGCGTAAGGCGAAGGTACGCTCTTTCTCAGAAGGCGATAATGCTGAGTTATCTCCCTGAACATGACAAGCGGGTGACTGTCCTTGTGCAGCTCCATAGCACGGGAGGTAAAAGCGCAGGCTTTGTTGGGAGGGCGTATTTGTTGCCCTCCATTGAAGCGTGAGGAGGTGTCCAGATGACCTGAATGGAACCGTTTGGGGAGTCGTTTTTTTAGTACGCGCAGTGCAGGTCAGGACACCCAACCCCACTGGTAATTCGAGTAGGCTTGCTGGAAATCAGTGACTACCCTCCGAACCCCTGGTTGAGTGAGAGCCAAGGTGAAGGCTGCCTCTACTGCTGCCTTCATTTCTTGGGTCCTAAGCGAGGTACACGCAAGGAGGTTGGTTCTGGAGGTAGCCACGATTTTTATTTTTATTTTACTTTTATTTATTTTAGTACCCTAAGGGCCCGTGATGGGCATTACATAGGGGGGGAAGGGGTTAAAAACAAACACAACAATATGTCACCGTTGAACGAGACGTGATATACAGAGTACATCCATCATTGATCGTTCTTCCTCTTGTCCTTTTTTTGTTTAACAGGGCATGTATGAACGCAAATAAGTTAGTACTGCAACAGGGTTATGTATAAGGGGCTAGCAAGAGCAACCCGTAAGATAAAAATCGACCGTAGTCAAATAGAAAAGCATACATACAATAAAACCAAACATTTCTAAACTTTGTGCACGTTACAGGATTACACTATATAGACAACTTCAACTGCAAACAAACGCACATTTTAAAACACGTTTTCAACAAAACAGTGAGTAAGGCTTACTGGTCACTATATTGGGTGATAAATGAATGCAACGCGGTTTGAAAGGAAGATGATTCTGTCAGATGAACAAGACTTGCCGGGAGCAAATTCCATTCCTGTATTGATAAAGCAAGGGGAGAGTTCTGGTATTTTTTGGTTCTCGCGAAAATCGGCTGTACTTTGTGCGCATGATCAGTTCGGGGGGAAATGTGATGAGCCGGCAAAATATTAGATGACCTGAAAGATGACTCAGAGTAGTAAAGGGAGTGAAAAAACGACAAGCGCGAAAATTTCCTTCGGGTATCCAGATTAGGCAGATCAAGAGAACGTTTCAAAGCAGATACGCTTGTATCAGAAGAGTAGGAACGCAGGATAAATCTTGCAGCTTTGTTCTGCACAGCTTCAAGGGAGTTAATAAAGGACGCTTGGTGTGGATGCCAGATAACAGAAGCCTATTCTAATGTGGATCTTATTAATGAAATGTACGTATGCAGTTTGGTATTGCTGTTCGCTTGAAAAAGGTGGCGTTTAAGAAATCTAAGTTTTTTAAGGGCCTTGTTAGTGATGTATTCAATGTGAGTGCTCCAGCTCAGATCGGAAGTAAAAAATATACCCAGATATTTAAATGAGGAGACTGTTTCGATTCGACCATTGCCAACAAAATACTGATTGGAAGGAGTATCTAAGAGGGTAGAAAAAGTCATGTGTTTGGTTTTTGATACGTTGATTTCCATTTGCCATCTATTGCACCATTCGATTAATTTGGACAAATCATCCTGTAGGCTAATGGCGTCATCAATGTTAGTTATCTGCTTATAAAGAACGCAGCCATCCGCAAAGAGACGCAAAGAGGAGTTAATACCGGATGCTATATCGTTAATATAGATTAGAAACAGAAGGGGACCCAAGACTGACCCCTGTGGGACGCCCGACTTAACACAGCAGCTGCTGGATATGCACTGATTAATATTTACTGATTGAGACCGGTTTGTCAAAAATTCTTTTATCCAGAGAGTAGTTTTGTTATTGAGTTGTAACTGCTGAACTTTAAACATTAATCGGTTGTGAGGCACGCGATCAAAGGCTTTAGAAAGTCTATGAATATTGCGTCTGTGTAATGGGACATGTGGATGGATTTGTGAAGGTCAGTTACCAATTCAAACAGTTGGGTTTGACATGATCGCTTATATCTGAATCCATGTTGGTTTTCTAATAGTAAATTATTTACATTTAAATGCGCCATGACGTTGGTGAATATAATATGCTCGAGTATCTTGCAGCAAACTGAAGTTAGGGAAATAGGTCGGAAATTGTTTGGATTAGTATTATCCCCTCCCTTAGGTACAGGTTTCACATGCGCGTTTTTCCAATCATCTGGTATACTACTTGTGTCTAATGACTGTTGAAAAATGAGTGATAATAGAGCGGCCGACGTGTGAGCAGTCATTTTCAGAGAGAGAGAGAGAAACAACCTTTATTAGAGCCTGCTGTGAAGACGCCGCTAGTACGTCGCAATAGCTGAGCCCCTGCCAGGCCTGCTCACACAACCTCCGTGGAGGCGGCGCTTGCATGCCGTTGGCGTTCGAGGCCAGCCATTGCCAGCTGGACAGCCTGGAGTTGGTCTTCGTAGTTTCCATTCTTCATGGCGTCCATGAATCTTGGCGGAATTGTAGTGTTTCTGGCTTCTTGCGGGTGATTTTCACAATCCCATAGGATATGGGCCATGGTGGCTCTCTCTCTGTTGCATAGTGTACACATATCACTAACATACACCTCTGGGCAGATGTGTTTGGCTACCACTGGAGTCATTAATGAACAAGTCTGTAATTGTCTATAAATCACTGCTTCTTGTCTAGTTAGGTTATGGTGTGGTGGTGGGAAAGTTCGGCGATTGATGCGGTACCACTCGAGAATGTCTCTATATGCAGTGAGTGGCTCCGTTTCTTCGGGCACTTGCGTCGCAAATCGGGGGCTTGGACTCTCAGGAGCACCGCGGCTGGTGAGCGCGTGCGCTGCCCGGTCCGCCTCCTCATTGCGGTTGCCGTGTCCATCGCGTGAGTCCAGTGGACCCACGTGTGCCGGAAACCATCTTAAAGTCACTGGTGTCGTTCTGGGGGGTAGGGCCCCGCACACCCTCACAACACTGGGGGAGACACAGTTTGTAGCGTAATGCATGATCGCCGTCTTCGAGTCACTAAGCACAGTGGTGCATCTTGGATTGGTGATTGCAAGTGCAATGGCCATTTCTTCGGCGTGGTGTGCGCCTCTGGCTTTCATGCTGCTCGCAGTGTATACGTCACCAGAGACGGCGGCTATTACAACTGCGCCGTACGCGTTTGGTCGGTCCGGGTATTGGGCTACATCGACGTAGAAAGCGCCCTTATCCGTGGCGTGCGTTGCTGTGAGTGTCTTTGCTCTTGCGAGTCTCCTTTCCTGGTTGTGTTCTGGGTTCATGTGCCGGGGAACTGGAGGCACGTGGAGGCTGTGCAGCAGATCTTGTGGGAGCGATGTTGGGACCTTGTTGTCCTGCATCTCCTGTCTTCGGAGGCCGAGTCATCGTAGGATGTAGCATCCCGTTCTTGTTTGTGACAATCTTTCAAGCTGCGCCGTACGTTGGGCCTCAGCTATTTCGTCCAGCGTGTTGTGGACGCCAAGTTCGAAAAGCCTGTCCGTATTGGTGTGCACGTATAGTCCAAGTGCTGCCTTGTATGTCCTGCGGATGATGGCATCAATCTTCTGTCGTTCGGCTGCTTTCCAGTTATGGAATGCCGCGACGTAGGCAATTTTCAGGAGTTTTGTGCTAATGCCATCTGGCCCCGGACTAGAGCTGAGGGGAAGGCGGTCAATTGCTTTCACCACACCATTTCTGGATATGATTATCGGGTCATTAGTATTAGGGATAACAAGGGATTGAAGAGGTACCAGAGTATCGAAAGGGAGTCTGTTTACGATGATGGCGTATTGCTCCCCTCGATATTTTGAGGCGTCTGTGTAGATAACTGCATGATCCCCACTCAGGGTGGTGTTCAGCGCTTGAGCCCGTGCTTTTCGGTGACCCTCGTCATGTGAGGGGTTCATATATCGAAGCAAAAGGAGCATCTTTAGTTTTAGTCACCAAGAGTCTGGGCGTACGTCAAGCGGAGTGACATAATGGGCTGCCCAGCCAATCTGGTGGAGCATGCGGTTACCCACCGCAGTTCTGAGTCGGACCTTTTGGTTAGAAAGATGGCCTTCTATCATCTCTTCCACCGTGTTATGGACCCCGCACGGGGCACCTTGAGTAATCTTGGTGACGGTACTGGCGATACCGCGGATCCCGAGCCCCCAAACATAAGCTGCATCCAACCGTGGCGATGTGTTTTTTTAGGTGGAGGGTTAGAAACCACGAACGGTGGCCGTCGGAGCCCAGGTCAAGCTCCGGCGGATGGGCTCCCTGTCTGTTTACCAGGCAGGGAGCTCCGGGACCTCTCAGGCTATCAGGGTAAGGTTTGAGAAGAAAGTACCCCCGTCCCCTGCTTCTATTACATGCCATATGGTAAATCGTAAAACCCCCCCAAACATGATCGGACCTTGAAAAGGGTCCGCACCGAAGAATCTTTTCCACGTCTTCCTGCTATCAACTCACCGAAACCTGACAACTACCCACGTTTTTTGATAGTTGAATCGGTTGACAAATCCAAGCCCCTTTCCTCACAATCTGTATTTCTTGTATCCAAGTATCTTGAATCTATCCTAGGCAACACATACAATGCTAAAAAACTAAGAACTGGCGAGGTCCTAGTTGAGGTTAACTCACAGAAGCAAGCCACAACTCTCATGAGCCAAACCCGCATGGCAGACCTGGATATCAGAGTCACACCCCACCGCAGCCTCAACAGCTCCCAGGGTGTGATATCTGAGCCAGACCTCCTAACCGAGAAAGAGACCGATCTGCTCGAAGGCCTAAAAGATCAAGGCGTGACAGCAGTAAGGCGCATCGTCATTAGGAGAGAACATAGAAATAGCCACCAAACATCTGATTCTGACTTTCGACCGCTGCACATTGCCCGAGCATATCAACGCAGGTTTCATCCGTTGTTCTGTCCGGCCATACATCCCGAACCCGCGGCGCTGTTTCAAGTGCCAGAGGTTCGGGCATGGTACCAACTCCTGTCGTGGCAGAAACAACATGTGCCAAATGTGGCCAGCATGATCATCTATCCGACAACTGCACTGCAACCAACCTTACCTGCCCGAATTGCCAGGGTCCACATGCAACATACTCTCGCGCCTGTGAAAAGTTTCAACTAGAGAAGAAAATAATCAACATCAAAGTCACTGAAAACATCACCTTCCCCGAGGCGCGAAAGAGGTTCGCCTCTTTTCCCCTGGGGAGGTACGCCGACGCAGCTCGCCGGGGGGCGGAGCGGCGTCTGGTTTCGGCGGGGACCCAGTACCGCGAGTCGGACTTGGTCCCGCCCCCCCCCCCTGGGTTGCCTCTGGCAGCCCAACCCGCCTCCGCACCGCTCGCTGAGCCAGCAGCGGCTGTGGTGGCATCCACGTCCGGTGGAGATGCTGCGGCACCCACCGTTTCCCCCTCTCCACCGGCCCGAAGCACACGCGAGGGCCCGGACGAGATGGAGACGGAGGCAGTCGCAGCGACCCCCTCCCCCTCCTCACTGCCTGTGCCATCTGGGGTGCTCCCCACGCCTTCGGCACTGGCAGTGCAGGCAAAGAACACCCGATAGGGTACCATGTCAAGGGGGCCCAGTCCGCTGGGCACCCCTTTGCCTTCAGATGACGACATGGACGTCGAGCCCTTCCGGCTTTCATCGCAGCGGAAGGAACAGGCTGCGACGTCCAGGTCAGTAGAGAAGGTCAGAAAACCCTTTCCAAGAGTGCAAGCCCCGAAAGACCCTACATAAATAGTCACACTCCAGTAGCTCTGAACACATAAGAATGGGAAGAGAAAATATTGTTCAGTGGAACTGCAGAGGCCTTCTGAATAATCTTGACGACGTTTATGAGATTCTGCATGCCAATCAGCCAAGTATAATGTGTGTCCAGTAAACACATCTGAATTCCAAACACACAAATTTCTGGAATAGTTACCTGGTATACAGGAAAGACAGGGATGGCTGCACACACTCTTCTGGCCGGTGTGGCCATAATCGCCCGCAAATCCTCAGCATGCCACCCTGTCACCTTGAACACCGTCCTTGAGGCTGTAGCCGTCCGCACGATAATTTTTAATAGGTTAATAACGGTATGCTCCATCTACATCTCTCCTGATCTTGCACTTCTCAGCTCTGACTTTGAGGCGCTGGTCGACCAGCTTCCTGAACCGTATATCTTAACCGGCGACTTCAAAGCACAGAATTCTCTTTGGGGCTCTTCTCGCACGGATGCCCGAGGTCGCCTGATAGAGAAGTTTTTAACGTCCTCTGGAGCATGCCTTTTCAACAATAAACAGCCTACATACCATAACATAGGTCACAACACATACTCATGTATTGACTTGGCTATTGGCTCCGCAGTTCTCTTTCCTCTTGTCGAGTGGGGAGTGGGAACTGACCCATATGGCAGTGACCACTTCCCCACCTCACTAACATACATAGGTAAAGGCCCATGCAGTCAATCTTCCCATAATAGGTTCAATGAAGCACGAGCTAACTGGAATACATTTACAGAGACATCCAAGCTACACCACACATCCATAGGACACCTACACGTTGAAGAAGCTACCCAACTGCTCACGGCGCACATCCTCGACGCCGCCGAAAAGTCCATTCCCCACGCCTCTGGTGCCCCGCGCAACCAGCGGAGGCCGTGGTGGAATGAGGACTGCAGGCGGGCGCGAGAGGCCCAGAACAAGGCGTGGGGTGTCCTTCGTCGGTACCCCACTTCGGGTAACCTCATTTTGTTCAAACGGGCCAAGGCGTTTGGAAAACGTGTGCGCCGTGAGGCAAAACGAGAGAGTTGGCACACCTTCTTGACATCCATAAACTCTTACACAGACACACACAAAGTCTGGACACGAATACGAAAACTAAAAGGACAACAGACACACAGCCTTCCCCTGGTTAGTACAACAGGGGACACACTGGAAGCCCAGGCTAACACACTTGCACAACACTTCGAACACGTGTCCAGTTCAGCACACTACACAAACACTTTCATGAAACACAAAACATCTGTAGAAAAAAAGTCCCTGCGTGATCACAACAAGTCGCACACTTCTTACAATTGTCCTTTTTCAATTCATCAGCTGAAGGTTGCTCTCAGCACATGTAAGCCTTCAGCTCCAGGTGCAGACAAAATCACATACACCATGATACAACATCTACACCCAGACACTCCTGAAACACTCCTACATCTATACAACAACATATGGCTTTCGGGGCACATTCCTCGCTCATGGAGGGAGGCCATAGTGGTGGCTTTCTTGAAGGAAGGAAAGGACCCTTCCTCTCCCGCCAGTTATCGTCCCATTGCCCTGACACGCTGCCTGTGTAAGCTCTTTGAGAAGATGATAAACAGGAGACTCGTGTACTTCTTAGAGTACCATGGTCTTCTCGAGAGCTGCCAGGCAGGCTTCAGGGCGGGGCGATCTACAAATGACCAACTTGTCGCTCTTGAGTCATACATAAAGGACGCTTTCATTCACAAACAGTTTGGCACAACGGTGTTTTTTGACCTTGAGAAGGCATATGACACCGCCTGGCGTTACGGGATCCTCAGTGACCTGAAGTCATTTGGTGTCTCAGGGAACATGATGAACATTCTTGCTAGTTATTTGTCCGAAAGAACTTTTCGTGTGAGAGTTGGTAGCGCACTCTCAAGGGTTCATGTACAAGAAAACGGCGTTCCGCAAGGTGGAGTTTTAATCTGCACTCTTTTCATAGTAAAATGAACTCCCTTGGGAAGGCATTGCCACCTACAATTTCTTATTCCATGTATGTAGACGACGTCCAGGTATCTTTTAAATCATGCAATATGTCCATCTGTGAGCGTCAAGTCCAGCTCGCTGTCAAAAAACTTGCCAGCTGGGCAGACAAGAATGGGTTTCAACTTAATCCAGAAAAAAGCACCTGTGTTGTCTTCTCCAGGAAGCGTGGGATCCATCCGGACCCAGACATTACACTTAATGGCGTTTCGCTTCCTGTGAGGAAGGAACACAAGTTTTTAGGAGTGGTGTTGGATGAAAAACTTACATTCATACCTCACATTAAGCAACTGAAACATAAATGTCTAAAGGCTCTCAACATTCTTAAAATCTTGTCCCACCAGTCTTATGGAACGGACAAGCAACTCCTCTTACGTATTTTCACAAGCCTAGTGGGGTCCCGATTGGACTATGGAAGCGTCATTTATGGGTCTGAAACAAAAACGGCACTGAAAATGCTCGACCCAGTGCTGCATCTGGGTCTTCGCCTTGCATGTGATGCTTTTCGCACTAGCCCAGTCGAGAGCCTCTACGCCGAGTGTGATAAATGGTCCCTATATCACCAGAGGATTTACATGGATTTGTTGTATGCCTCGAAAATCATGGCCCTGACTAACCACCCTTTTAATTCCACCATTAATAACACATCCTCACAACAACTGTTCTTAAATCGTCCATCCATCTCTCTGCCCTTTTCACTTAGGGTAAGAGAGGAAGCCTCTGAGCATGAGGTACCCTTTTTAGATATTCACAAGACACCCATCACTGATTTTATACCACCATGGAATCTGCGCCCTGTGCTCTGTGACCTGTCTTTTACGCATCTTGGCAAGAACAGAGCACCAAGAATTGCGATTCAGCAGCATTTCATGTATCTGCAGGATAAATACAGGGCTGCAGAGTTTTTCACTGATGCTTCCAAAGCGTTCACTGCGGTGTCTTGTGCTGCTCATGGACCCAATTTTGAAGGAGGTAGAGCCATGAATGCAAAGACAAGTATTTTTTCGGCAGAAGCATATGGCATCTTTCTGGCTGTAAATCACATAGTTGAACATAATATTCCTAAATCTATCATCTATACAGATTCGCTGAGCGTCGTCCGTGCATTATCATCCGGAAAGTCATTTAAAAACCATGTAGTTAACCTTATCTTGAAATCAATTATGCTGGCGTATTCTTCAAACCTTGAGGTGACTGTGTGTTGGGTGCCAGGCCACTCTGGCATCGGCGGAAATGAACTGGCGGATGAAATGGCCGCCAATGCTGCACTCCGAAACACAGTAAACATAACAACACTTCCTTACACAGACCTCAAGCCACACATAAGACAGCAACTCCGTAAAACGTGGCAAGCAGACTGGAGCGAACAGACAGACAACAAACTACACGTAATAACACCACACTTTAGACAATACACTACTGACTCACACAACAGGCACATTGAAGTTACCTTAGCTAGATTACGGATAGGCCATACACATGTGACTCACTCGCACCTGCTCACGGGTTCTCCAAGACCCCTGTGTAGCAGGTGTGGGGAGGGCCTGTCCGTAGTCCACATACTCATACAATGCAACACACTTGACACAACACGACACAAACACTTCAGAGAACTGTACAGACAACATATTCCCCTACACCCATCGTTGTTTCTGGGTGACGATGCCATGGTTTCTGTGAAACGCGTGTTTAAGTATTTGTCAGACGTGAAGTTTTTAAACCTCATTTCTTATCATGCATAATCAAATCTGGCCCTATACACCAGTCATCACCATTATCTTTTTTTTTTATCTTACAACGTCGAGTTTACATGTTTTATACCTACCTTTTGTGGTAATCACTTCTTTTCATTAAATGACTTCTCTGGCGCTCTTTGCCCTCGTCGGCCTTGCGCCATTAAACACAAACCATCATCATCATCATCACCGTGTTATGGAGCCCCGTGCAAAGCAGCCTTTGTGTGGGCGCACTCATGAGAAGTCCAATGGCCTGCTCGACCGCCTTTCTAATCATTATATAAAGCATCTCTATGTCTTCGTTGTCGAGAAGAAGACATGGGGTTGACGTAAGTGACTCTTGAGAGGGCAAAAGGTTCAATTAATCGAAAGGTACCGGATTCCTTTAGGCCTCGCTTCTTGGTGGCAACTAGCCTGCTCGTGTGTATGATTTGATTAATGCTGTTTTTGAGGCACTGCAAGGAGACGTTACTCTTGGTGTTAACCTCGAGATGTAGGCGCAGGATCTTGATGCTGGGGCTTGGAGTGATAGCCTGGCCATCAAGGAGTATTTGAATGTATCCCTTGATTTGTCGTGAGGGCGGACGACAAGGAGCTGTGATTTTTTACGTGAACACTAGAGGCCACAGGCTTTAGCACATTGGCGTACTAGAAGTGAGACGCCATGCATTAGTGTGAGCTTACTTTAATTTTTGTAACTCTTAGCACATGAGCAAGGTGCGCACAGGGCCGCTAGACGGGCGTGAGTGGTCGCGTGACGCTTTCACGTGGCATTCAGCAAGACCGCAGGGGGTACACTCGTAGATGTGCATCGTGAGTACACCACCTGTCTTCCCTGCCTTCGCGTGGGCTCGTAGCTAAATCGGTAAGACAACGGGCTCTCGCTTTGTTAGTCTATTAGTTCCAGGTTCGATTCCTGGCGGTGCCAGTAAATTCTTTTATTTGTTCGCTGGAGTTTTCTGGTGACACCAACGGTCGCGAAAGAACCCTTGGGGGGTAGAGGTAGAAAGCTTTGCTTTAAAAAACGACTCTCCAAACGGTTCCATTCAGGTCATCTGGACACCTCCTCACGCTTCAATGGAGGGCAACAAATACGCCCACCCAACAAGCCTGCGCTTTTACCTCCCGTGCTATGGAGCTGCACAAGGACAGTCACCCGCTTGTCATGTTCAGGGAGATAACTCAGCATTATCGCCTTCTGAGAAAGAGCGTACCTTCGCCTTACGCTGACCTTTCCAGAGAACAACAAACTACCCCACGGCTCATACAATCCGGGCTCCATCCCACAGCTTACGCGTCTTCACTTATTGCATCCGTATCGCTACCACGCGGAATGTAAATTTTGCTCAGAAGTAGGAACACTCCGCCCCGTAATAGGTGTGTGCGACTTTTGCCCTGAGCACCCTCCTCTCTTTCCGTCAACTACCCAACAAGAGCAATGGCAGATGCTGCTGTCCAGGCCCTCTCTACCTACCGAGCTTCAGCGGGTGGTGGAACACAGGCCGTGCGGACTGCATATGGGCCGCACAGAAGAAGGAATCACTCCCCAGGGCTGCACTCTGGTCCATTCAGAAATCTGAACAGAAGTATTTCTTCCTCCTCCTCCTCCTTCTCTGTCGCAAATCTCGTCGCCTCCGTCCGCAGCGCAGAGACGGAGAAGTCAGATCGTCTAACACCGGGTTGGAGCTTACTTTAATCTTATAAAAACGTTTCTACTCTTGTGCTACCCCAATGCAACTCAACCAAACACCGTTCATGCATCATGCATTGATTTAACCTTATCAAGAATATCTCTTTGAAGTAATAAATGGTGTGGTTAAGTGCATTTCACTTCTCTCTGGTTTTGCTATTTGTAGAGCGATGTGAGTGAATTTAAGTGACGTCGCAAGGTAATTGTTATGGGTGCCCTTTACAGCTTTGCTTTCCAACCACATTCACGGGGTGGATTGGCGCGATTTTTTTTTATGCCTGCATTCAGTTTCGTGTATCGAGGAGTATACTGCAGCTATATGCTCCCACAAATCCGGTGTGTGCAACCGATCTAGGAATGCTGCGGCGCTCGCCTTGGGCAGTTGATAACGAAACGGCGTCGACGTCGTGCACAAGCGAAAGACAAAGTTGGGGGGGGGGTGTCCTCTAAGATTTACCTCAAAACAGAAATTGCGATGGACGACGCTTCCGTAACTTCATTACCTACGGCTAAAACGTGTTTAATTTCACAGAAATGCTCTTACTACAGTAATCGGGAATCGGAATCGTTGATAGAATAAATACCGCATGGCAGTAGAACGTTATTGCTTGTCGTGGAGAAGCATTGCTTTACAAGAATTGTAATGGTTGCTGGCTAGTTGGTAAATGTTTTTCAAAACTCAATTCCTCTGTGGCTGAAGGACGCAAGACAGGACGGTGCTCAGCTTCCCAACTGAATGCTGCGGTCGGTTTACGAGCTGCCACCTACACTTGAAAAATCATGCACACCTTCGTCTAACGACGATGAGGGTTTATCGCAAAGCTCTATCGTATGGGTTTCCTTGGTTGCCCTCTGGATTTAAACTTTGACTAGTTGAGCGTCAAATTTGACCATCACGCAGTTTGGTCTTTTGATCGCAGCGTCTTTGACTTTGACCATTCCCATTCGATTTCGCAGGGAGAAAGCTTTGCGTTCAGCCAGCATATTCATTAAACGGGGGGCTAGATGATTTTGCTGTTTAATTTTGAACTTCCATGCCCCCCTCTCAAAATCTAAACTTTGTCCAGCCTGTCAGAAATGTTTCTGTGCTGGAGGACTCGGGCTGATGCACCCATATTTGAGGCAACTAATCACGCGTTTTTGGTGCATTCACCAGGCATTACACGATTTTTTAGGTACTCTGTAAAGAATACTTAAGCACTAAAAAACACCGGCTGACGTTAACGCTGCCACATTTTTTGACTATCAGTGCCAGCCTTTATTCTACGCAGGCGGTAAAACGGGAAGCGAAGGAGGGATGGTGAATGGTTTGTAGCTTGGGCTGTTGAGTTGGTGAATAACTTTGGCTCTTGATAAAATGACCACCGCAAATGTGGGATTTCCACTTCGGCTTTCAGGCTCCCATGCTGTCATAGTGTCGCTCACCAAAACCGAAGGCACAAAGCTCACGGTTACAGAAAGTGTGAACTACCGCAACATTTCTACGGCTACACGGTAATCCATCTCGTATGCAGGTGCCTTTCTATTTAAAGCACACGTATCGAGGTATCCCAGCAGCTTAGGCTGGCGTTGAAACCGTAGTCATTGAAACCAGTGAAGATAATTTAAAGTGGTAGAAATGAATAATAATATTGCTAATAGTTTTATTCCTACTCTTATCGCGCGGAGCCAGGCGCAGAGCGCTGCAAAAAGCGCTCGTATCAATGTAGCCCATTCCCAACCTTACAAGCATCCAATAAGTTTGCGTAACCGTTAGTGCATTTAAGAAGAAAATAATACTACTAATAGTAGTTTTATTCGTACTCAGAACGGGTGTAGCCAAGCGCAGATCGCTGCAAAAAGCGCTCATGCCATTGCAGCCGATACCCAACTTTAGAAGCGTCCGACAAGTTTACGTAGTCATTACTGCATCTAAGAACCCAACACATCTATCTAGACTTTGTTTCACCGTACATATACGCTCACAACACCACCAAAACATTCAAAGCACCGAAGCAAACACGACAAAAACAACGGGAGGCTGTGTAGTCCAATCCACCGGCTAATTCCACTGACGAGCGAAGCGCCGATTGGTGGCGCCACCCGTCCAGCTGCCCGGTCCCTATAGGGTGGCGTTGCCGCGTTGTTTTTTACGTTACCTGAACCTAGATGGCGCCACCATACAGTGGCAATCCTTTGGTTTGTTTTTGACCGTATTTAAACCTGGCTTGTTTTTGTTCTGGGAGAAAATATTCGTTCCCTGAAACAGTGCTCGCTCGACAAATATGGTCACGTAAGACACTGTTGCTTGCGTCATTCGGCCAGTGTCGTCTGAGACAACCCCAAGCCCCGCAGTGCTGTGCAGCTAAACGAAGCATAGTGCGCGCAGTACCAACAGCAGTACGCATGAGTACTTGTATGTTTACATGTGCTTTCGTAACTTCCACTGTATCAGAATGTGCGAAAATCGCTCGTTCGGCTAGCTTCTAAGCTCTACCTAATTCGCGTCTGCTTGTGCTGGCCTCCGCCAATCGCAGAGCTGGCTCGAATGAAATCATAGGTTCTGCTGCGGGAAATGAGCTGGAGGGTCGCATGACCATTCCTTTTTTTCCTAATTATGTAGCTTATTTGAGCGAAGTTTATGTTAAAACTGGTGTCATTACGATTTAACGAGGCAATCTTTTGAATGAACCAAACTTGTGTTTTGTCTTCATGGCTCCTTTAAATTAGTGGTCCGTTTTGCCGCAGGCTTTTTAGCGCGAGCGCCGAAAGGGGGTTTTTGAAAGTGCGACGTTTTTGCGGGTAGTTATTTGATTCGCCTTAAACTGAGGTTTTCTGCTCACTGCCTTGGTTTTCTACTCAAAATACGTTACAAGGAAGCATTGTATGGAATGTTTTAAATGCATAGAACACTGTTTGTTATTTGATAACGTCAGGTTGTGCAAAGGATTGCATTCTAGGTTGTACTGGTGTTCTTTTTTGCTAAATACTTATATGCCATGTGGCTGCTTTCTTCAGCTATGCTGTCAAAAATATTTACAATGTTTCCACAGGGGTGGGCATCAGCACACTTGTATTTTCTAACATTTTTCGGAAGAAAGCTTTGTAAAAACTCCCGCAATGGACTGGCTTAGTATCTCCGAGAAATCTACTTTTTCAATATTTCAGAAAAAATTGTTGCAGAGCCCACTGCCATAAGGTTCATCAAAGGCTGGCATCGTCCCAGCTACCTCTACTCACGATATTTGCTGTTAATTAGTGCAAATTACGCTAAATTACCACAACTGCCCGAAACTTTCACACATCGCCGTATTACGCCCCATCAGAATTCAAAGTCTCGCATCGAACGTTTTGCAGCTGTGCAATCAATACATTTTTATTGCCGCCACTGAAGCAAAATGCTCTTTAATGAAATAACCACCGCCGTCAATTGGGTGTATCTTTTCATACTTTTACCACGAGTGGATTTCATTTAAATAACTCAACATTACTACTCATTGCTTCGGGCAATAATTGGCCCTTTACGTAGACAAAAGGGCGTCCCTATGCTGCTCAATAGGGGATTTTTTTTTTTTTTGAAGTCTGTGGCCTTTTTTTCCTAAAGATACTAGGGGTTTAAAATATTGTCATTTGCCAAGAAAAAAGTCGTTTACAAAACTGCTTTACAAAACATGACCATAGTTTCTGCACTGCATAACAGGTTGTTTGAATGTCATAGGAATTTCACACTTGTATTTTCTCCTTTTCATCCCTTAAGCGCCTGTTCTGTGTTTTTGTTAGTTCAGTTCCCTTAAAACACGAAGTGGCAAGCATACACGGCACCCACCCAATTATTATTCCAGGGCACACCCCACACACGATACCATTCTAAAATCCTCTTTTTCTGGCCTCTTCAAGGTGAAAACTTAGACGGCAGAGGCTATTCATTGGCGCAATCGAGTAGTATATGTGGAACGATCCTCGAATGGCGCTGCCCTTCACTGGACGCGGCGCTGTCATCCAATAGGACACGTGCTTCTGCAGGCTTCGAAGGCAGTCTTGGAAAGATTAAGAATCGTCCAGTCGAACAATTTGGCCCTTAGGTAAGAAAGACAGGCAAGCGAAATACATTTTCTTCTACGGACTCACTCCAATCAACTATGAGTAAAAGATATGCGAATCATTTGTAGAAATAATTAAATCATTATTCACCAAACAAAACTATTCTGACCATTATGCGTTCTCATGTGACTTGGAGACGATAGCTTTGCGATGCGTAAAGTTTTTATTGCTCTGTTGTACTTGCATATGTTTCTCCACTTTTGCATCTTCGTCTTTTCCACGAATTACTCCCACCTAGTATTTTCTGCTACACCGTGCTTGCTCCTGTTTTTTTTTTGCACTTATAGCTTTGTCTTGCGACGCTAATTATATCAACAAGCACACTGGCACATGCCACACGTTCTGTAGAATCAGGGTTCTCCTTGGCTCATGTGCACCTGGTCAAGTAGTGTGCCATCATGCTCAGGCGATGCGTGGCGCAGACAACTCAGAACCTTTTACGTTTCGATTCGCAGTTCGAAGCCGGATCACTTCCATAAGTGGACATATGCCTTGAAGAAAACAGCAACAAGGACACCTTTCCTTCCAACTGTAGAGACTTGCTAGAATACTTGTCTTTTTTCGATAGAGCATCGTGCTGCTTTTGTGGAGACAGGAACTAAAACCTCAAAACATGCATGTCTTATTATGTATTTCTTCTTTAGAGGAGTGCCGTTTTTCATTATCTGCAAACAACAGCCACAATAAAACTGCGCTTTTCCCTTCATGCACCTCATGCTTTCGCCTAATAAGACGTTTAGTCTCCAAATTTACGAAGCCGAACAACCGTGCAAGAACAGACACTACATTTTCGCAGCTTCACAGGCATCTGACGATGGCAAAAAAACGAGCAAATCGAATCCTACATGAAACAAAACGTAGCGCGAGGTGTACTCCTCTTTATGATTGCTCAACGAAGTGCAGTGCAAATGTTCAGAATCAGATCGCAAACAAAAACTATAATGGTACACGGCCTAATAAAGGCGCATAAAATCGCCTGCATATTTTCACTGCCAGGTCGGCATCCTGACAGTAACTAAGGCTCACTGATTTCGCTGAAATTCAATGTGCGGTTTGTGGAAGTTTGCATAAACTTCTGATACGTGTGAAATTTATTTATGATTTATTCATGAAGCACCCTACACCGTAAGGCGCGTAATACTAGAAAATTGGGAAAACAAAGACATCCAAAGTTGTGTCGCTGGTCACGGTTGTATACTATCTAATTCACTGCAAGCAAGCGTTCGCGCCACACAACAAAGAAGCAATGAGCTCATATATGCTGACACTGTTCGCATTTTAACACAGTTTAAAGTTACACCCATCTGACTGAAATAAGGATGACAGATTTCACTTGACGTCAATATGCGGTTTGTTGAAGTGTAAATAAACTTTTCATACGTGTAAACTTTATTCATATTTATGCACCAGACACTACGCCGTAGAGTACGAAATACGAAATATTGTGTAAATACAGACGTCCATAGTTATGTAGCAGGTCACGGGCATATACCATCCAATTCACTACAAGCAAGCTTCAGCGCGACACAAAAAAATAAGCTCATACATCCAGATGTCGTTCGCATTTTAAAACGGTTTCAATTTATACGCATCTTTTGGCCGTATAAAAATGATCGAAATGTTGAAAATGGGGCTGCTTGTAGCGAAAACAACTTTCCAATATTCCACAAGTATTTCTTATATACACATGTAGCTTGGCACTACAATATCCATTTCTTTAGAAAACCCCTTCTGCTTGTTTCGGTGTGCGGAAACTATTGCTCATTTCTATACCCAGATAATCATAACGCAACGTATCAAAGCATTTGAAGAAAATTGAGATATGAAGTGTTACTCTTTTTGATGTCCATATTGTTTATTTACAGTGAGGTTGGAAGGTGTAGGACGAGCATGGATGAAAGAGCGGTGCATGGATGGCGCCAAGACGAAGCGGAATCCAGTGGACCTGGCCTTGGTCGTGGATGGCCCTACATAATACGCCGTCGTCACGGTGCGCATGGGGTCCACGGATTACCCTGTAGCCAATGTTTACGTCCACCAACGCGGCCATGGTCACCCTGGTCACCCCTACGAGCGACCGCAGGCGAGCAGACACCAGTGTTTATGCCGTCACTAACTGGAACAACTACCGCAAGAAGATGAACAACTTTCTGGAGGACCCAGAGCCTGATTTTCTTACAGCTATTTTGCGGAGCGCCAAAAAGACCACGGTACGGGGGAAGTTACCCCTCTGCACGGCACTGCAGAGCACGGCACTGCAGCTCCTGAGAGTCGGGCCACGCGCAAGCAGCTGCAATGGCGGGCC
>NW_027526407.1:55437806-55465306 GCF_048455015.1 Haemaphysalis longicornis | reverse complement strand
TGCTGCATCGTCTAATGGCAGCCGTCCAATACCTGACAAGTCTCACAAGCCAAGTAAGCAAATGCTAGATAACATGCACGTACAGTACCCGTGCCTTATTTGGGCATTAAATCGTCTGTGTAGTTCAAATTCAATTTTCATTGCACAATATTTTGTGTTTTATACCTGTTTTTTTTAATTGGCGTTTTCATGTTTACTGACGCACATATGTACAGATATTTTCAATAGAACTTTGAAGAAGGGTTTGTGCATCTGTAATCACATTTTTATATAATACGGCTTTCCAACGGCTGTAAATGTTTTCTATGTGAAAGGACGGCCTTATATGCACACATTATATACCAGGTCCTACAGCGGTGGTGAAATTTGCTTAAATTTATTAGTCGATGCTCTAAGTATTGATTTTATGTTTGCATGCTCCTTCACGAAGCTGTCTGTATACGAGCAGCGACATTATCGCGAGATTATGATGACGCATCGTGACGAACCTGCGGACAAATTTATATTTAGAGCTACGACTGCACATTCTGTGAGTGAGGAAAGTTGAAATGATTTCGTTCAATGTGATTAAAAATTGAACAAGTTTCATAAGTTACGTTCCGACGGACTTCTGCGGAATTGCCAGATCATTAAATGCACTTTCTTGGGACTTCCGGTGCCTGACGCCGAAGAATAATAGAAAATTATCGTGAGCACGCGTATTTGTACCCCTCGTTCGCGAACATGCATGCCATGGCATAGCCTAATGTTTTACTGGCAGTATTATGGTGACGATATTAGAGACGATAGGAAATACACCGCAGGAGGGTTGCAAGCTGGGCCAGTTGGAATTTAGACATTCTTGGATAAAAACCAGCGCGAATTCAGACGAAGACAGAAGGAAGTAACCCTCGCAACCCTCTTGCAGTTCATTTCACATCGGGCTCTTTTCAGTGTTTAAACCAGCGGCTGTCCTTGTGGTTACTTCCTTCTGTCTTCGTCTGAATTCGCGCTGGTTTTTATCCAAGATAGGAAATACTAGTGAAATGAAGCACTGGCGTACGCTAAGGGTCCGAGAAGCCGTGCGAAATTTTCGGGTTGGGGGAAGGGAGGGGTAGCAACGAGGCCATGAACTTCGCTGGTCATCAAAAAACTAACAATAATTATGCTCTTGTCACAAGCCGTGCACAATGGGTACGCGAGTTTGATCTACGCTCTTACTCCATACGAGCAGCCATTTTCTGGAAAGCGCGAGCTTGTGACCGGGACAACTGCAAAACGAAGGAGACAATGCATTTTGTGTCGTCGTCTCCTTGCTGTTATTCCTGTCGTAAGCTAGCACTAACCACTTTACTCCTTATACACACTCGCCCAAGCAACTACCCTTGCGAGCAGACATTTTGGGATATCACTGAAGAAAACAATTGATGGTTATGTATAGAGAGAAACAAACAACATTTATTCAGGCCTGCGTAAACCCGGTGGGTTACCTACTGGCGCTACTCGCCGGACCCCGTGCAAGGGTTATGTAGAGTACGCCACTGCATCTGGAGGTTCCTTGTTTTTATTTTCAACTAATTTCTTTCTTGTTTTTTTTTCTCGCCATGTTTTCATTTTGTTTCCATTTGCTATCAACTTCGCCATTGAAGACAAATTTGTCCTGGTCCAGGATGAACTTTTCTTCAACTGCAAGGTTTCTGAAAAAACTGTATACCTTTCCCTTGTAGTCATACGGCTGCATTTCAGGTGCACACGTCAAATTTTGCTTTGCAAAAGCTCACTTCACCTTGGAGATTTTCCCCAAACTGGTCGATATCTACGGTATAAATCGTGATATGTCATAATATAGACCTTTTTTTGACAGCGTTGTAGGAGAAGATGTTCAGAATGCTGAAAGAAGTGAAGGTTGAGCTGGAAACACAAGGAAAAAGTTTAAAGCGATTGGAACAGATGCTGTCTGAACAAGGTGTCACAGAGAAGGCAGCTGGCGCCTCGGGGGCTGCAGTAAGCACTATAATTGATCTTCTGCCCCTGTCCTCACATGAAAATTTAGAGGAGGTGGAAGGTCATCTGCATTCTCAAGAGAGCCGGACTTCCTTCGTAAGCATTAATTTTCACACCCGTTTTAACTTGTTCAGAGTTTTTATATATATTGTCAGTGTACACTATAACTGATATTTTTACCATATAAAACACATGCATGGGGAAGGAAGAACTTGTCAACTAATTATTTTAGGCTGTGCTAAGGCCCTAAGGCACATTTTGCGAAGAAAACACTCAAATATTTTTAATGAGATGCTCCTGTTTCTGATACTAAAAGGCAGTCAGAAGCCGTAATTCATGGAATGGTTACATCATGTATAACCCTCTTATAAGATTATTGAAGTGCCACCAAAAATATGACATACTTGTGATAACCGGGTTTCGCACAAAATATTTTGAAAGAATGTGGTGGTATTTAGCAAGCATTTAACGTAACGGAAACATACTTGTACAGCTGCGCAATAAAAGCACTAAGCGCGCTAACTTATTCAGCACAACCCGCAGGAAAGATCAATGCATTCCCGGTAGGAGGAAGCCTCCGCATTGAATTCTTGACTTTGTTTTTTTAACGATACGCAAGTTTCATATTACCTATCTTTTTAGAACCTCCGTAATTACAGCACCCTAGGGGATCCTGTTATCGACTATAGAAACGTACGTAGTGCTGAAGCTTTCTCTGTGGTCAGAAGGCGTTCGTGAGATATCCCACGCCTCTTTTAACTCTTTCACTAGCTGGCAGCGGGAGATAAGGAAAGTCGCGACGCGTGCCTCTTCATGGTTACGTAGTCATGTAGAGGCAGCAGTCATTGCTTTTCGTGAGAGCTGGAAAGATAGAAGATGCCGAACAAATAATGAGCTCACAGCGGTGTGACTTCTTTCATATCTAAAACGCGCGTCCTCGCTCACGTACGCGTCCGTGCATCGCATGGTCTCCTGCAGGTTTCCGCAAGCTAAGTTTAAGCTGGCGTATACACTGTCAGGCTCAATGGTTCCAAACCGATAATGAAGAAAAGGATTACTGCAAAAAGCCTTTTGCTTTACCATGTAACGTACGCCGAAGTTGATGGGACCCCGACTGTTCCTTGTAACATCCGATATATTGTTGCAACCGGTATCGTGTATAAGTTGATTGATTGTAGGGTCTAACGCGCCGACGAAGCGCAGGCGATGAGGCGCGTTGTAGTGGAGGGATCCGGATTGATTTCGACGACCTGGGGATCTTTATCGTGCGCCGAAATCTCGTACACACGGGCGTTTTTGCTTTTCGCCTCCATCAGAAAAGCGGCTGCCGCGGCCGGGAATCGAGCCCGCGACCTCGTGCTCAGCAGCGCAACGCCTTAGCCACTCAGCCACCGCGGCGGGTGTCTTGTATAAGTTGGTGTCTTATATAAATCTTGTATATATATCAGGGTGTCGAACCGGAACCGAACCGAACCGAAAACCGGAACTGAACCGGTATTTTTTCCGGAACTGAACCCGAACCCGAACCGTTATTTTTTGAGCACGCTGAACCCGAACCGGAACTGAACCGGAAAAAGAAATAACGGTTACCGGTTCATGCCGAAACGGTTCGACCCTCTGTTGTTGATATTGCACAGTGAATGCAATTCAGGCCTTTTTTTCTTTCCCGTACCATCAACTTCGTACTTGCTCGCGCACTTTCCCCTCCAGACAATTGAACACTAATCACGCTCTATGTAACAACAGGGGAAATGAATGAGCACCAATGTAGCAGTGGTCTGTTGCTGCTGGAGGCGCGAGCGTAGTGCAAGCTGACCAAACGAAATGTCATTCTCGGCAGCGTGCAGGGGATATAAAACGACTTTGCCCTTCCCTAGCTGCGACTTCATTGGAGCAATCAGGCTGCAGGAGTGCTCCACTGCGCAACAGCGAAAGCTCACACCCGATGTGTGCAAACTTTTTGCATTTCATAATTTGTTTAAAAGGTCCGACACTATTAATACTTGACAAGTGTGACCGCAGGAGCTGCTCAGTGGCTAAGCCGTTTGCCCAACTCGCTACATTGCTTCTACTGCTACTCGTTCCGGAGGGGAGTACTGCTGTGGACTAATTAAAGAGCGTCTACCCAAAAAGTCCCATCTCATGCTCCACGTGTCAAATTTCCCTTTCATTTTGTAACCACATTATCTGTTATAAGATTCCGCAATGTAGCACACGGAACGATGGTAAGGGTTCAGGCGGTACGATGACATACTGATTGTAATGCACACTTTCGGTATCGCAAAAGGAATTGCAGTGGTCAGAGCAATAATGCAGTGACTGAGCGTTAACTAAAGCTTACTTTTAACAAAAGTGTGGCTAACACATTCGATAAGGTGACGGCTAACAAATTATTGGTGACCAAATATTCTAATTCATTGGTAGTATTTATGTGCCTGTTGTAGGATTTTTCTGTTTTGTTACACATATAAAAAAATGTGCGCCATTGGTATTAAGCGCTGGTATTTGAACGCGCCAGTACGCAGGACTAAATTTAAGGCTTCAAGGTTAGCGTGATGGGTGATTGCATAGCGACGATTGCGATTTCAACAAAAAAGGAAAGGGCAGAAAATATATCCCACCGTCATATCTCTTGGCGGTGGCTTTATGAATAGTCACTGGGACAACATAAAGTCTGAGCGAGAAAGAAGGTGGTAAATCGTCGCCACTTCATGTGTTTTTCTAATATCTCCAAATTGTTTAAAGTTTAAAGCTGTTTAAAGCTTTAAATTGTTTAAAGCTGCCCTTGGTGAGCAGCAGCATTTTGAATGTTAGTTTGTGTTTTGATTTGACGGTCGTTTTAAACTAGTAAATGTTTTTTTTCTAATTTCAGGGATAATTCAACTCATCAAACCGGTTCGCGAACCGGTTCAAGCTCCCGAACCGGTTCGCGAACCGGTTCGGTACGTGATTTTGTCGAATCGGAACTGAACCGGAACGAAATTATTTCACCCGAACCCGAACCGTAACCGAACCGGTATTTTTTTCGGTTCGACACTCTGATATATATATATATATATATATATATATATATATATATATATATATATATATGCTTGATCACACGTTGGCACGGTGGTGTCTGGCGGGTAAGCTTGCAACGGAGATTCCAGTAGTAGTAGTAGTAGTAGTAGTAGTAGTAGTAGTAGTATACTCGGTTACAACTCAAGAACGGCACCACCTTATGTAGCGTATCACTCCGTCAAAGCGCCGGACCCGTGACGTCAGTGCGCGCGCGTTTTGAAAGGGGTTTGCTATGAATGCGTGATATCGTCTGCCTTGTCTCACGCAGTTTGTTTGTCGTCACTGGAGTTGTTTATAAGCATATTAAGTCCAAAAAATCACGGGAACGGCTCACGCCATGTTCAAAATATTCCCGGTAACGCCCAACTTGCGCCGCGCGGAGAAACATCCGGCTACGGTGATAAGGCACAGCGGCAACTTCGGGTGCCGTTCTTAAGTTGTCACCGAGTATAGTAGTAGTAGTAGTAGTAGTAGTAGTAGTAGTAGTAGTAGTAGTAGTAGTAGTAGTAGTAGTAGTAGCAGTAGAAAACGTTTATTAGAGCCAAGGGGGAACGGAAAAGGGTGGTGGTGAGACGACGGCAGTACAAGATGCCTCTTGACCGGGCCGACTCGATGGCCCGAGAAACCAATGCCGCGCTTACAAAAAAAGGCCCGGGAGCTGCAATTCCAAGTCGGAATAGCGCGCGTGTCCCAAGGCATGGAGAAATCTCACGCTGGGTTAAATCTTATTTGTTGCATGGGCTCCCTACAAAGTTTAGTTCTTACTTTGTGACAAACGTAAGTCCACAGGAACTCACATTGCGGGAAACATTTAAGTGAAAGGTGATTAGGAACACATACGGCGTTTGCACATTTACAAACTTTGTAAAACCACAGCACGGTCAGTGCAGTATAAAATGGAAAGTGTGCCAGAGGAAGGGAGGACTTCCATCCAAGAAAGAATGCACGTTTTGTTTGCAGGCATAGTGCAAACAAATCGGTCTTTTCGAACAACGTAAATAGGATTTTGTCAGCTGCGTTCATTTATTTTTTGATCAGCTCGAATTTTTACAATAATCACATAATTATTCGTCTCGCCTACGATTATTGCATTTGTTTGCATTTTTTAGATAAGCTACTTGTCAACAATTGGCGGAGCAACAGCACAGGACTGCGTCCGTCACATCATGATGGACAACTTCGCTCAAGAGTTTTGTCTCACTGGGAGGAAAGGAAAAGGCCCATTTCTTGGCCTTCGACTCCTGGAATCCATCATGGGTAAGTTCATTTCTAAAACAGTTCGATATGCGGAATCCCTTGCGTGAATTGGTTGTTGCACTTGCGTGTAAATGTTATAAACCGAAGTAATATTCTGCCTTATTTTATTTTTTAAATGCGGCGCCATCATATTGACGGGCATATCTGTCACTAAAGAATTAGGAAAGTTGGCATTTACAGACGCATTCCAAAGCCTGTAAGCGACGCGTGTGTTACTTTTTCAGGAGTCAGTATCTTGGTCGGAAACTCCCTAGGGTCGGGATCAAACGGCACCTGAACTCTGCAAGGGCGTACCGCATGTATGAGCGAACGACCACCTAAGTAACGTCCACCACTTTCCGAGATGAAACTATTAAGACATCATAATAGGCGGTGCACAAAAATCTGCAGAAATTCAAGAAATTGTCTAGTGTACCATAAATATCCTTATGCCTCTTGTCTAGAGTTTGAGTTATTTATTCATATTTGGCTATGAGTAGCCAAAGACATTTTGTTACTTTGTTTTTAAGTTCTCTTTTCTTTCTTTTCGCCAGTGATATGTAACATTATAGCCTTTACTTTGCCACCGCTGTACTTTTCCGAAGATGCAAGGCGTTGTGCAGGGTTGGTCCGTTTTCGTTGTTTTTTATTCCTGTTTCCATCGTTCTTTTCCGAGCTTTTTAAGTTTAGTCTCCGTTTTTCGGAGTCCATGTATATGATGCATATTTTTTTATTTCGTCAGTAGATTTCAGTAAAGCTTTTATTTTTCTACTTTCTTATACTGTAGCTTTTATAAAATCTTTTCGACCAATTAGCTCCATTTACGCTATTAGTATGATGGCTGAATGCGTTATTTCCTGGAGTTATGCATTTTTGTGGAATGCAGGCGCTACACGGTTGGCTCTTTTTCGCTATTTTTTATTCGTAGTTCGAACGTCCTTTTGCGGGCTTTGCCGTTTAGCCCAGTTTGTGGGGGAGATGTGTAAGATATATGTTTGATTTCGTTAGATAGTGTTGGTGAAATTTTATTTGTAGTATTTTTGTTATTTTTTTGGTTTTTAAAATTCTGTTAGACCATTGATCTCCATCTAAGCAATGATAACCATTAAATGTATTGCTTTCGCCACCACTGAATGTTTATGCGAATGCAAGGTCCTCGATGCATTGGGATGGGGGGGTACTCGGCAAAGAATGCTACGCACTAAAAATGAATGTCTTCAAAAGCCCCGAGCGTGTAAAATGCCCTGCGACATAGACGGGATTGCCTGGTTGCTTTTCGCTTATGCTAGAATTGTCTGTTTGGGGGAATCTCTGTCAATGAAACTATAGTTCATGGTAGCGCTCATCCCGTCTGTCCGTGTATCAATGCTTAGCCCCTCAATCAAACTTAAGTGTTTTCAGCAACTTGCCCTACAGAAAACGCTGTACTCTCTTAGGGGGGATGGATAGCAAGTGTCCAAATACGTCTTCGGCTAACTTCGCTGCTTTTTGAGCAATCGGCTTGAAATTTTGGAGGGTATGTAAACTAAATCCCCACTAAGCGTGTGCGAAATTTCATGGGGAAATATTTATCAGTTCCTAAAATAAAAATCCCGAGTTTTTAGCTTTTTTTTCTCCGCTTAAGGAACATTTTCAGAAATGTTTTTGCAGGTACAGGGCTGAAACATTTTCTATATGTGTTACATGCCTCAGGCTTTCTTCTGAACCTAAATAATAATGGTGGCTATAACCGTTAATTTTTAAAAAATATTAGTTAGCAAAAACACAAATTTTATTGACTTTTGAGGGAAAAAAGTGTGAATAAAAAAAATGTTGGTGAGAAGATGGTTATTCTCGTTCAGAATGGGCTTATATCATTGATAAAGAATTCACAAAAAATGGTTTCGGAAACTTAAATAGTTGAAGAGAAAATGTTCCTTTTATAAGCGGAAATGATGTTTTGAGAATCGCACTTCAAACTTCTGGTTTCATTTTTTCAAATTGTCGCATTCTGCGATGATTCTGAGAAAACCTAAGCACAGTGGACTTCAGGCTTAAAGGATTCCGCGAATATGTCGTAAAATAAACCAGTTACGTTTCGCACTGCCTGTGCAGTGCTTTTTCAATAATGCAGCGCCATTGCGGCATAGAGTGAACTACAGAAAGAAAAATAAACGTTATCACACGTTTTTAAAAAAAAAATAACCATATAGATACCGCTGTGTGTGAAAACGAATATTGCAATGACTAGGCGGAAGCCGCAGTTAGGCAATGAAAAAAAAAAACACTAACAGATAGACCTGCTGGGCCTCGAACCAAAGTTATCAGCGCCAGTACTCAGTACACTACATCAAGGCTACAGAGCCCGAACGGAGGATTCGTTTTAGCCGTTGCTCAAAATAATAGCGCGTGTAGTAACATCAGACATGCCATGTAGGTGCTCTGTGCCGTGAAGCGTTTGGAAACACGCGGTGGGGCGTCACTTGGGGCGCGTTTGGAGCTATTTTTAAATGACTTCTGGTGCGCATCTTAAGATGCCACTTCGTGGGGATGTTCTCAAAGAGTGTTAGAATATTTTGGCACTATAATAAAAACTAAAATTCTTAGTCGGTTTTGCTATCCATCCCACCTTAAAGCTAAACCTTCCAAAAGACGTCAGGTCACGCGCTTCACGTCCTTTATTTTTTTAACACTTTCGCAACTGCTCTAGCTCCAGGTGTGCAAAGTAAAAAAAGCTGTTTTATATGTTCAAAATAAAAAAAAACAATTCGTTTGATACCCTTGAAACGGGTGGAACTTTCACAAAACGTTTTGTTTGATATTCACACAGCGGCCGTGCAGAAAAGTTCCCCTGGAGCAACAATTGTCTCTTTGCAAACATGCGTCGGTGTCTGGTTGCGATACGCACCATCGCGGTGCAAAAAAAGGTAACACTTTCTCTCTCGCTAAAAAACAATTCCAAATGTGCACAAAATTTGCTCATAACTAAAACAAAGTCATTGCATGCATTAAAGCTGCATTTGTCGTGAGTGGTCTGGGAGGAATAGCATAGAGTTTCTCACGGGAGAAGCAATCGCCTTCCTTTCTTTGAATCTGCCGCTTCGAAGACGCCACTCGTAATTAGTAGTTTTTTACCGCTTCTAGCGAAAACCTGCATATAACGAGTGTATTCCCGCCCAGATTTCAGGGCATTAAATCTCTGATAATTTTCTTGGAATTGTTGCACCTGCACCCTTGGAGTGTACTACTTGTTTTAATTTGCCCCCACTTCAGCAGCTCCCACACAGAACAACTCCAAAATTGTTTATAAAAACAATCCAACCTCCTACCTTTAAGTGACTAACGAGAAGGTGAAGCAGGCATGATAATCATGCATTTCCTCCCTTCGAATTTTTCGCCGCACTTCGAGTGGTGTTCAGCTAGACACCGTTATTCATTACACTTGTGAATCCGTTTGAATTACGTAGCCCATGAGGCATGGGATTGGGGTCCTTTAATTTACAAGTGTGTGTATGGGGGAAAACTTTTTATCGTCCCCAAATCATGTCTTTCTGAGCTCACGATATCTTCAGCGCAATTATAAAGAACAACAATATTTTGTATCACCTAAATTCGTAGACCAGAACATCAATAAAAAATACTTCAAACGGAAGGGCACAGAAAGGATCAGTTATCATTGGAAGGGATCATGAATCGAGCTGAACAGAGTATAAACGATAACTAAGAAACAAAGCAACACAGGGCAGTAATTTTTGCTTCAATTTATTTCTGACCCTACTCATTCTACAGAATTTAACCCACTAATTAAATAAATATTTTAGTGCAGTTGTTTGCGTGTTTCTTTTCTGTTTCTCTTTCCAAGCCTCGACCATCATCACTAGTAAAACGTTCACCAACAAGCAAATAAATGCTACCTATGCTTGAGCTTAAATAACCCTTGTTTATTTTTCAGAAATTCCGCGGGAACGTGCGGGTTGTGGGATAGCAGCATTCGCCATCTTCCAGGAACACCTAACCAAGATGCCGAAGGAGAAGGGTTCTCAGTTGTCTAAATCTTGCTGACCAAAAGAAGACTTCGTAATTTACTGAGCGCCCAATAAAGTTTTTTCCCCGTCGCTAAGCATTCTTTTAATTGAGCTTCCATACATGCACATTTCGTGCTTATTTCGCTGCTATAAAATGATGCTCGGCGAGCTGCAACGTCGATGAAGCTTAAGCCTTGCTGTCCTGGTGCAATGAGTATTGATTAAATTGGCACTGTTAATCTAAACATCAGATGTGTAGCGTATGTCCTAAATAAAAATTACGGGATGATTAGTCCAGAATAGAGCGAATAGGAGTACGCATACCCTTAATTTGTTGCGCTGCTAGATTGGATATTGAAATACACCTTGGGCCCCTTCTCCCCAATTTTTAAGGCTAATGATCTTTGTGCATAGTTTATCTTGTTTCGTCTGTACTACCAAAACTCATTTGTGTGTTTAGTGGTGCACGTTGGTGATAGGTGGACTGCAAAAGATTCTGCAAAGTTGTGGGAATTCCACTGCAATGTTAGAAAAACACAGCTTGAATGTTTGCGCAACGATGCTAAAAGGCCTGTTGCGGAAATGTTTCCGGAAAGTTCCAGAAATATTGCAGAAATGTCACTGCCAGGCAAGCAAACAATATTTCCTGAACGTTAAAGCAATAATGCCTAAACGATGCCGTAATCCCGAAAAAAAATGTTGCTGCAATATTGCAGTGATGTCATTGAAACGTTATACAATATTGCCTGAACGTAGTAGCAGTGATGCTCCAACGCGGCCCCAATGCTGGCGGACATGTTGCTGCAACGTTGCAAAAATGGAACTGATACGTTAGAAAAAAACAAAAAAAGAACGTTACATGCATGTTGAAGCAACGATGCTCGAGCCCTGCCTGCATGTAGGGGAAAATGTTGCTGCGACGTTTGAAAGAAACGTTGCTTGGACGTTGCAGCAACAGGGTTAACATGCTGCCTGCATGCTATAAAAATGTTGCTGGGAAACTGTAGCAATGTTACTCCAACGTTGCCAGAAGACATTGCCTGAACATTATAGCAACAATGTTCAAACGCTGTCTACATGTTGCAGAAATGTAGCACGAAAGTTGCTCCAAGATCGCAGCAACATTACCGCAACGTCGAAAATAACGTGATCTCAACGTTCCAACAACACCCTTCAAACGTTGCCCCAATGTTAGAGCAATGTTGATATCATGTTGACGCAATGTTTCTGGGAAACGTTGCATGAACGTTAAAAATTCCCCCGCATTTCCCCGAGGGGGAGAATGTGAAAGTGCGAATGCACGGTTGTCGGCCCGCTTGCGGCGCTTGCGCTCGGCCCCCGCAGCCCACCGCCTCGCCGCCTTCTCTTCCATCTCTTCAATCGGGTTTGTAGTATCACGTGTACACCACGCAGTTATCAAGCCGCTATAACGCCGCTGAGTCGCCAACGCACGCCGCTGACGACGTAGTTTGAATGCGTTAAAGATATAAGGCGCGTCACTAACACTGATATCACCGTCGCGTCCGTGGCTTGGTCGGTAGAGCGTCGCGCTGCGGCCGCAAAGTCCTCGGATCGAAACCTGGCGCCGGATGCTGTTTCTTTTTTAAATATAGAGGAGCACTGCGGACGCCGCCGCCGCCGCCGCCGGCGGTGGATGGTTTGGGGTCGCTTATAAAGTGCATTCGCACTTAAAAAAGCGGACATTAGCCACGTTATGGCAACATTAGAGGGAAACGTTGCAAAAACGTTCAGGTAACATTCTGTGCTACCAGGGTCACGTCTAGCAATTGCATTTCGTAGACGGAAAAGCGTTCGCAGATGCGTAGTCGTGCTGCTGACCGCTGTGCTTGTTCGCCCAGCGCAAAAAAGTTCTTCCCGCACCCTATTTTTACGCTGTACGGTAAAAATATCAGTTGATTTTATTTCCTTAGTACCTATATTGACTTCGCTGACTCTTCTCCCACCTTCAAGAGACCTTATATTTTCCTACTGGCGTACCAGTCAGCGAAGCGTCGCATGTGCGCTTGTGCAGCGCTTGTGTGAAGCGACCTTGACTTGGAGCTAGATACAGTGTACAAACTAACCAAATGAAGAAAGGCCCATTCTTCCATTCACAAACGTGTCCTGGCTTCGTGTCAACTGAGCGAACGAATTGCGACGACCCGTCGGCGGCCGGCGGACGAAACGCTGGGCCGACTGACTCGATCTGTCTGAAGGCCGGGGAGCCGTGCAGTAGCGCAGCCAATAGACCCTATGCAAAATGCGCCCCGCCATCTCACGTCGACTCCGGTAACTAGATCCGCCATTTTGGTACGGTCGTTTGAAACCGAAACCAAGTAGCAAAACATGGAAGGCGGGCATTGACCGCTCTTGGTGATGGACTACAATGCCGGAGCATTGCTGCGTGCGGCAGTGCACGCAACGAGGAAATACCGGTCCAGATGGAGAAAAGGCACGTGAAGTTCCACGCTCTTGAACGAACTTTCTGACGCGAACTATGCCGGCGCGAGCAACCTTTGTGACACGCTGGGCGCGGTGCGCTGGGAGCGAATATTTGTCATTGGTTCGCTAAGCGCGGGATTTCGTAGTCGCTGTACGGATGAAAAATACAGCTGCGTTGGAGTTCCGTGGTTCAGCCTTTGTATTCTAAATGAAGCCTGAGCGTCCGCTGTCAGTCACCTATTTATGACTGACAGAGGCGCTCGAGCGGGGAAACAGTACCACACGTTGTCAAAATTAGGCTTTATTTCTTCACTCGTCCCTGTGGCTCTACGCCCGCTTCATTTCATTGTTAAATGGTACCGCTTAGCCCCTACACGAGCCTTTATCTTACCTAGGGCTGTAAACTTTTCTTGCCGCACTACGCCGTCACGGCGCGGTTGAAAATTTCCTCTTTGGCGGGCGCGCACGGTATCAGAGTATGTTGTTAGTTTCTTTTCGGTGAATTTAGCCGCGTGTCGTTGCGGAAGTGGCGTACACTGTTTTATGATGATCTGACGTTGAAAAATTCGAGTTTCTGCACTTGGTTCCTGATTTTCCGGGCTGACAGGTTTGTTTACGTCAAGTTAACTTGTTGCCCATTGTCATTTCAGCCACGATGTATTTACTGTCAAATATTTTGCGACTAAAATACACACTCACTCCTCTAGTTTGTCACATACGGCATGCTTACCTCCGACGTAATGATAGTGGCCATTGATGTAGGTAGCTGAGGCAATTTTCAAGTATACATAAAAAAAAGACGGCCAGGGTTGCATCAGTCTGCCGCGCATCAGCTTGAGTGCTTTTGCTTTTTTTGTATCCACAGTGAAAATCCCAGTAGATTAAAATACTTCGCTGATTTATAACGCGTGCAGTATAGCAAACTGTGGATATAAATGGAACAAAGGGAAGCATTCGCGCACCCCTGCATGCAGCGGTCTAGTAAACACGACGTTGCCCAGCCTCTGCGTGCTCGTGAGATGACCACGGCGTGATGTGGCTTGAATGCTTGCTGGTAGCTCATAGGTGACCCTCCAGGTGCCATGCCAGTCCTTGTTTCTGTTACCGTGGGGGGTGAGGCCAGCAAAACTGAGGCAAAAAACCCATTCCAAAGGCTACCAAGTTTTCTCCCAAGCGCTTGCACGGCACTTTATTGCTGCTCGCATTGCTCCTGCACTCGACGTGCGCCGAACAGACGCAATGGCAAGGGAAGGGAGGGGCCATTTTCTTGCGGGCTTCTCCAGTCAATGTCTTGGACACTCGCTGGCTTGATGCCCTGCTGTCTCAGACGTCCCCACTGTTGTGGCAGCTGTGCGCGCAAGCTCCGGTGGCGCCTCTTTAAAACCTTGGGCTTGCAAGAGGAAGAGTAGGTGCACAGCCGCCAAGATGTGACTGCATGCTCTACTGCAACCCGCCGGGCACTCGCACGCTGCCTCCACAATCTCCCTACTGTCCGTCTCAGAGGTGAGACACACAACATAGGGCCGGCCAATTTTTCTTTGGGAGCGAAATCAGCTGCTGACCACATGGATGAGGCTCAACCTGCAAGAACAGACAGAGTAACAGTAAATATCACTCAGGGAAGAACAGGACTAGTCCGCTACAGTTTATGCTAAAGGGACAGAGCAGAAAGTCAGCAATGATGACAGCAATGATGTCAAAATTGTTTTTCAAGTTCGAGCGTGCAAGTATCGCTGCATGCTTTGTTAATGTACTTTCAAGAGAAGGAAGTTTAACATTTATAAACCTCACCGCGGGTAATGATACCAGTACCCGCATATTCGTGTTCGTCATAACTTAAGCAAGCAATATTATGATTATGTAGAACTTACTTTCAAAACCTTTCTAGATAAACAGGTAAACATTCGGGCTATACCGATGACCCATCGAATTTAAAAAAAAAAAATTTAGTTCAGTGAGTTCGAGTTAACGAGGTTTTACGGTATTATCTGTTCGGGCACACTCAAAACATGCGCTTTAGAAACTACCACAACCACCCCACTGCCAAAAAAGGACAAGCCAGACGCACAAACAGATTTTTGCGGCAGGACATGCGCAATAAATAATGAAAACACACACAAAACAGAAAATTCAACGCGCATGTGCACTTTTGTAGTTGACTTCGCCGCAAAGCACGAATGCTTTGCGGCAAACGCGCGGGCGGACGACCGTCACGGAAAACGGCCGCAACCTTTCCGTAAACATCTTCGCCAAAAATAATCTCGTAAATTCTATGTACGCCGTTTCAATCCACCCACTAGCGGCACGGTCTGGCGATTGTCGCTTTCCTCTTTCAGGGTTACTGCAACAGGGTCCCCGCTACGCATTTGCATGGTAAACAACGGTGAACAAAGTGCTATACAAATGCTCATACCGGTTAACTCGGGTCAAGGAAAAAAACAAGATTTACTTACTGCGAGTCGCACGTGTTTGCCCGCACCGATGAAGGCGAGCAATGCGGCTCGGTGGCTTGGCGGCATGCCCTGCTCCGATGCCGCTCGGATGGGTCTTTGGCACGGCACCACGAGTGGTATGAGTCCTCAGACACAGTCGGCAGCGCAGACGAGTCCTTCGCCCACAATCCGTGGTCGGGACCCGGAAAACGGAGTCCAGTTTGAGCCATACCGCGTCACCGTAACCTACTCTTCCACAGTAAACAATAAGAGACTTCGCGATCGTCGCCCGTACCAATATGGCGGACGGTCTTGTTTACATCAGTGTTGCTAGATCACCAAGCAATTTCGCATAGGGTCTATTGCAAGCTCGGCTCCTCGCGACGTCACACGAAAACGCCACAGAAAATGGGCGAGCGTAAAGAGAGGAGGACAGCATTTTCGAATTAATTTTTCTACTAAATAAAATCGCGTAAACGCGCCCAGAGTGGTCGAAACATGGCCTGGGGACTCCAGACTACAATTTGCGCTAGTAATCCCGCAATGTTTACATATCACTTCAGTGTCCCTTTAAGCATTCTGAACTTGCCGTGGTGCAAACTGTTGAGAGCAGATGCCGCCAAGCCTACATGCGTCGGAAGGTTCGGACAGTGTCTTTTTTGTGTGTGGAACGTAGCTTGTTCGAACGGGGCTAGTCGGCTGTACGATGTCGTCTCACGTACGCTGAAACTGTACGCCGCGTACCATCGGCATACAGCAAGTGTAACCAAGCGGTCACAGGTCAGCATTACTCGAGAGCGGGTATTTTGCTGCCGTCTGGAAAGGCTGGCTGGTTTCCCACGCAATACTTAATCACAAGCAACTTTCTCACGTTTCCAGATAGTGCTTCTAACAGTATGAACTCCGGTTTATCTACGTTGTCTGCCCGAGAAAATCGGAGCTTTGTCCCGCTTTCGGATACGCCACTCTGTCAATCTATGTACGCGATACGGCCATAGAGATACGGCTGCAGCAGCCGCACCGTCGGCTGCTCCCGCAACAACAAAAAATTGTTTGTTTAGAAAAATTCCAGCATTTGAATGGCACGTTAATTTGTACTACAAATAAGAAAAAGGTGTATTTCGTACTACACTACACAAAATAATGGCAATTATTGTTGTTATGACGTCATTATGACGTCACGCGGGGCCCACTGCCAAAAGAAAAAGGTCACTTTCTTTGTTTTTTGATGTCTAGTTGGCGCATGCGCAGTAAGGCTCGTCCACCGTTCCTGAACGTCCGGTCTGAACCTGCTGTGCTTCTCTTTGCCACCACTGGCGGCGCTGGTGTCGCAAACGAGCAAACGGCGGAGCAGCCACCGAACGTCGCTCACGGAGGGCGACGATTTCGGGCATGTATGCCTTCCTAAATGCTACACGAAAGCTGTCGATTAAAATATGTCTGCCGAGTCACACCAGCATTACCTCGCCATTTATCACGCACTGTTTTGATAAATCACAGAGACGTGGTCTTTTCTACCATTATTGGCGCCAGAGGTTCTCGACGGCTGGCTCTCCAATGGCAGTCGAAAGTGGCAGCCATTCAGCATTCACCCTCCTTCCCAGCCTCAGGCTCGGAGGGGCAAATTAATATAACAATGCCTTAATTTAAACACCCGCCGGAACGGCGGCATGGAACTGGCGTCTTCCCACGTAGTGGGGGATGCCATACCACTGCCGCGGAACCGGCATGTAACATTAATATAAACAGTGCGTCCCCACCAGGTGGGGACGCCACCTACGAATTCCAAAATAAGACGAAACTTTTCTATGGCGCGTGTTCTCCCCGTGTACTACCCTATGAGTACATCTCGTATTTCGCAGTGCGCATGCGCATTCGTCCGCGCGGAGAGAATTGCGTGGGGTAAACGCTAGTTCCCGATTGCATGGAAAAGACGTTAGAGAGTTATAGCAGATCGGAAAAAACGGTTCCGGTACGGTAACATCTACCGTCTGGACGCCACCGCGCATGCGCAGAACCTTACCGTATACCGGAGCGACTTGGTCGCACGGTACCGAGACGGTCCGTCGTTCGAAAGCGGGCGGCCGCTTTGGAAGAGTTTGGGAGACGTACGACCGGCTCACGCCTAGTCGAACGGATTGTAAATATGAGATCGCGAAGAAAAATGAGGTTGCAACAAGTTAAATCCGCGCGATTCTGACAGCTCAAGCAGCAAGCGAAACACAGTCCCGGCCCAACTGCCGTGGCTTGTGTCGTCGAGCGACGCATGTCCGATAGCTTCTTTTAGATTAAATAAAGGCGATACTGCTACATAATTTGTATTGACAGCCACATGGGGCCCGTCTACAAATCGACTAGCGTAGCTTATTTAGTGGCTCTAAAATCGACGAGTGAGGAACAGGCGGTGTCAGGGCGAGGGACTCTCAAATACAACGAGAAACAGCCAGCCGTATGCACTGAGAGCCCCAATAAAAAAAAAAAAGTATGTACTGAGAGCCCAGCTTGACCTGCTGGCGCCATCTATTGAAATGTCGTAGAGGTAAAATGCCCGCTTCATGTTCACGGAGTCGCAGTTCGAATCTCCGTAGGGGCGTTGGGTGCTTTTTTTTTTTTTGTAATACTGTTTTTAGCGCTTTTGAGAACTGGAAACTAATACTTACGCACAGGAAACGCCACAGACTCACGAAAAATTGCCAACGACGTACAACACAAGTCGCTCCCAGAGTCCCAGTCACGGTAGCATGGACGGTAGTTACGGTCTGCTATAAGTCTTAAAACGAGCCTTCCCGGTACGGTCCGGTAACGGGTACCGTGTACCGTACCGGAACCGTTTTTCCGATCTGCTATAACTTTCTGTTATTTGCTCTTTCTGAGCTAGCTCTGTTCGAGTGAAGCGGCGTTTATCGACTGCTTACGAAGTTTAACGCGACACAGGCGACAAAGCGCGCCGCAATAGAGGGCTTCGGATTAATTTGGCCCCCGAGGGATCTTTAATGTGCGTTGAAATCTCGAATACCCCGGCGTATCAGAAAAGCGGCCACCGGGAATCACTGTCTCCCCGAAGAAATAGAATAACAATAGTTTGGACCCCTGGCCACTCTGGTCTTGCTGGGAATGAAGCGGCCCATTCCGCAGCCCGCGCTCTCCACAACCGGGCACTCCCCTCTGCAAGGCTAGATACCACAGGACGTCCAGATTCCGCAAGAACCACCTTAACACCGCTGGACTCCATCCTTTCCCACTACACAAACAACAGAAGAAGGTACCCTCCTCCCCACCCATCCCTTACCCCACATGAAGCCTATGTCTATCGCCGCCTTCAGACGGAAACGTTCTATAATCACACGATTCTCTCACACATCTCCCCATCCCTATTCCCCCATAACTGCCAAGCGTGTGACCTTCCTCTTACCACCTTCCACCTAGTCTTCTCCTGCCCGCAGCACCCAACCCCTCTTCACTCCCCCACCCTTGAGCAGTGGGAGTCCGCTCTGACCAGCTCGTCACCGGAGCAGCAGCTCGCCCTGGTGAAACGAGCTCTGGAATCGGCGCGGGCTCGTGGCCTCCTGGACATGGGAGGCTGACCACTTCCCCTTCCCTCTCCCCTAAAGCTCAAATAAATGTTTTTACCACCACCACCACCGGGAATCGAGCACGCACCATAACAGGCGTTTACTTGATTTGATTGATTGTAGGGTTTAACGCGCCGACGCAACGATGGCGATGAGGCGCGCCGTGCTGGAGGGCTCCGGATTAATCTTGACCACCTGGGGATATTTAACTATACGCCGAAATCGCGTACACACGGGCGTTTTCGCTTTTCGCCTCCATTAGAAAAGCGGCCGCCGCGGCCGGGATTCGAACCCGCGACCTCGCGCTCAGCAGCGCAATGCCTCGGCCCCGGAGGCACCGCGGCGGGTAGGCGTTTACTTTTAGCTAAAATGAAATTGTATTAGTTGTTTTAATGGACCCTTCCCTGGCCTTTTCACACCTTGTTCGGAAAATGGTTCGTTTCGAACGACTGCATATCAATCTGCTAATACACAACAATGTGGTCGCGCAGCTTAGGCGCGAAGGGACTGCGCACGACGGCTTCGCATTGAAATTTGCCCTACACACAAAGTACTCGTACATAAGGCGATGAGGGTGCGTTAAAGGGGCACTGACACAAAATTTTGAAGGCGAGATAACTTCGGAGATAGATTGGTGGGAACACATATACATCATCTGCAAAATATCAGCGGCGAATACAGCCTAGAACATATTTAAAATCAATTTTGAAGTGTGCGAAACGCAACCGAGCAGCCAGCAGAGGACCACGCGCAATCGACATCCTGAGGATATTGTGTAAATAAACAACATCCAAACACGTCACGAGTTTGTGTTTGCCGCTTCCGCACTGCCGGCGTTTTTCGCCGGCTCGCCGCTCCAATCGGAGGGCCGGAGGGCGGAGCTTCTGCTCTCGAGAACGAACGACCCGATCGTTGGCGGCGGAGGCGCCATGATTTCGTCAGCTAATCGGGCAGTTTGCCGCGACCAAAGTTCTACAGCGATTCCAGGCACTCTGTTTCGATTACTGTTTATTACCATTGGATGCGAAAACGCGCCGGAGGCACGGAAAGCCCACTGAGCTGACCGCACGGTCGCTGTGCAGGCGGCGGCCACGGCCGCGAAGTGGCCCGGCGCAGGTAGCTCGAGTGATAGCTTGTTACCGCTGCACGAAATTGTCCCCAAGTCCCGACCATGGTGGCTTACATGAGAAAGGAGTTAATGATGCGATGGCGGGTTGCATTAAAAATTGTCATCTGCGCCGCTTACGAGAGCGGCACTCGAATATCCGCCGCAGTGCTAAGCCGAACACATCTGTAGGTGGACCTGTAGGCAGACCGGCCGGCTGCTCCCAGCGCGCGTCTTGCCACCCACCGTCTCGAGCGTCGCGCGTCGTTCTTTAGCCGCGGTAGCATTTGCACTCGCAGCGCCTGCGTCACCTCCACGGTCGCTTTTTAATTAAGCGCCTCACGAGATCAGTACGTGGGGGAATTCGCAGAAACTGCCGTCGATGCGGATTCGACAGTGCAACGGCGGCTCTGCTCTGTGATATCCCTCCGATGGTCACGTGGTCAGCTTTGTTCACACAAAATCCACAAAATCCATCGTTTCGCGGCACTCGGTGAAACCGAAACTGCGACTGGCCGCATTGAAAATGCCTCTAATTAAACAGCCGTCGCACGCTGAAGCAAATGAGGTTTCTACAGGTTATAAGTAGGTCACTAGCTACTGATCGCAACCAAAAAAACAAGATGCAAAATTTTTGTGTCAGTGCCCCTTTAACCATCTTTCCTTGGATAGTATTAACCGTAATTATTTAGCAACGTCTTTTTTCAAGTCAGTTTGCGCGAATCCAAACCATCTGCAAGCACAAACGATTCATGCCGTTGACACTCAGCGTACACGAACGGGGAGCAGGACAGAAAACAAACACAGCAAAGCGCTTCTTACAACTGATAATTTAATCCAAAAAAGAAAACACTTTTTATACCCTACAGCCCCACGCATAACAATGCAAGAACAATGTGCGCATCGTCGAGTATTCTTGCGTTGTTGTGCTTTTAAAGCGAAGCTTTTAAAATGCTTTAAAATGTTTTAAATCTTTCAAAATTTTAAGAATCTTTTAAAATGCTTTTAAAGCGAAGCTTTCCAACCCTCGCTGATGGCGTCGTTCGTCCGAGCAAAACACACTGCGGGAAAGCCAACGTACACAATTGGGTTTCACAAAGGCACATCAAGCGCCCCCAAAAAAGAAATAATTGGCGCAGCTTTGACTAGTAGTGCAAGGCTGGAGAAACAGCAGAGCTGGCGGCCCCCCTCCCCTCCCTTCGTCGGAGACCCGGATGTTGCGCGTCACATGGATTTCCCAAGTTGCCGCTGAAAGTTGTCCATGGCTGGCAGCTTCCACATCTTTACAAAAGTGGATCGCGCTAGCAGGGGAGAGAGAGAGAGAGAAACAACTTTATTTTTTTAAGTGCGAATGCACTTCTTAAGCGAGCCTGAAGCGTCCGCCGCCGTCCGCATTCCGCCGCCTTCCGCATAGCAACAGCAGCGGGTGCGCGCGCTCCTCGTCTTCCTTGGCAACGGGGGGAGATGGGCGCGCGCTGCCTGGCCGCTGACATGGCACATACCCACGTGGGGGATTGGCCAGGAATCTCCTCGTCTACCTTGGCAACGGGGGGAGATGGGCGCGCGCTGCCTGGCCGCTGACATGGCACATACCCACGTGGGGGATTGGCCAAGAATCGGGCGTGAGAAGGGCTAATGCACCTGCTTAAAGGAGTACTGACACGAAATTTCAAAGCTGAGATCCGCTCTAGGAATCAAGTACAACGTCAACACAAATAGGTGTCTGCGAATAAATGCATCTTTATTTCTTTGTAGTTGTGTGTGTGTGTGTGATCTCTCTTTCGCGAACATTACCGAACCGCGCAAATTCAACTCCTGCATTCGCACTGTCACATTCTTCCCCTCGGGGAAATGCGGGGAATTTTTTTTTTTTTTTTCAGAAAGCCAGAAGGGGAAGGAGTGGGATTTCCCTGCCCTTCTTTTCAGTCGTCGGCCAGGAGTCCTTGACCCCTGGCGGCTTCTTCAGCTTCTTGGATCAGTAGTTGCTGTAGTAGGTATTCGGAGCTGAGCAGCGCCGTCTCCCATTGCTCCTCTTTAAAGATGTTTATTCTTTGTGTGTGTCTTTGCTTTTCTCTGCATGCCCATATTATGTGTTTGAGAAGTCTGCCCTTTGGCCGCATGCTTTGCAAAGGTCGCTGACTGTCCCGGGGTAGTAGTAGCCATACAGAAGTGGGTTAGGGAAAGTTCCTATCTGTATTTGTCGCCAAGCGATGGCCTGGGATCTATTCAGATTGCCGTGTGCCTCTGGGTACTTTTTCCTGCTGCATCTATAGTGGTGCAAGATTTCTCTATATATTGTGAGTGGGTCCTGTCATCCGCTGTTTCATCTGGCAGTGTGTCCGCAAGGGGGTTGGGGGGCTCGGTGGACTAGATCTCGAGCAGCCTCATGTGCGACTTCATTGCCAGGCGTTCCGGAGTGCGCTGGAGTCCATAGTGCGGTTTTGGCTTCGGGGTCTCGTTTTATGTCTTTAATAATACTGTCTGCTGTTGTCGATATGTAGCCTCGTGAGAAGTTTAGGATTGCTGTCTTCGAATCGCTTATTATTCTTTTTGCGTTTCCGGTAGCCATGGCGAGGGCTATTGCCGCCTCCTCTCCGATCTGCGGGTATAGAACCCGCGGCAACCGGCTTCGCGAACACGGCGTCTGCGCTCCCCACTTCAGGCGCGAACTCGCGTGAACTGGCGAGGAGGAAAGCACTCGAGAGACGCCGCCACGAACGCTGGGCAGAGCGTTCTCGAAAGTGGAGCTGGCCGACGCTGGGCCCTCCTCACAAGGCGTACGGTCACGTGCACTGGGTATTTTTTTTGTGCGGCATTTCTTCTGCGAGCTGCCCACGAGGCGCAAGCCCACGCGCTAACCTGGACGCCACCGGGCGCTTCTCACGAGGCGCACGCTGACGTGCGCTCGGCTGGGCTGAGTCTTCGGGTAACGCTCGATGGCGGGACTGAAAGCTTAAACAGCTCCGCTGTCTGTTACAAGGCGCTTCCCGCGGTGGGAATGGAACCTGGGCACACGTGGCGTGATGAAGCCGACGTCTCTCCGATCACGCCATTGCGACACGGTCGAAGCAGTTTGGATCTTGGACTTCACTCAGGTTGCCTGAGAGAAAGCTTCGCGTTTTGCCCGCCGTTCTTTTACGAACGGGGCTTTGAATTTTTCCGGTTAACTATCAGTTGTCGGAAGGGCTTGTGCGTGTTTTCCCTTGTTCGTGTTAGCTAAGTGTCAAAAATGAATCATTCCCAACCAGGCCGGCTCGCTGCGATGTCCACGCTTGTCAGCCGCGTCTCCTAAGCTGTCTCCTCAGCCAGCGCGATGGTAATTCCGCTACGCAGGCACTTTGGAGTGCCTTGCCTCCACACGCGGAACGGAAACGGCAGCCGATAGCAGCGGACCGACGGACGAGGCAGCAGCAACGCCGCGGCATCTCGCACATTTTCCGCGGAGGGTATTCACGTGCACACGTAACACGCACCGCAGACACACACGACAGGTCATCACACACGTCCGTTCGCTTTCTCCTCCTCCTCCTTTACCGCTCACGACCAGCTTCCGTAAATTAAAAAAAAAAAACATTGCGGATGCGCAGGAGGTATTCACGCGTTCCGCCGAGCGCGGCCTTTATTGCAGTCTCTCGTGCACCTGCACTCCTACGGAACATTTTTGTACGCAGCTCCGACTCCCTGGCCTTTGCCTTGGAGGCCGGCCGTTGTGCGGCGAGTCCCGAAGCCTACAAACCCGTACGAGCCCTGTCATTACCCGGTCGTCCGCCTAGAAAGCGCGTGCCAGTTACCTGTCTGGTTGGCGCGAAGGGAGCTCTGCGCTGACGTCACCCATCCCTTTGGGCGCATGTCAGCGGCAGGATGTATACGACGCCGATGGCACTGCCAGCGGAGATGACAGCGTTGCGGGGATTGCGCCAGTGGCAGCGGTGGATACGCTACGCTGGCCCTTTCCGGCACGCACAAACGTCCGCAAGCTATGACCCTGGCCTTACCTTTGCCGCCCGCGGTAGTATGTGGAACCAGGGTCCTTGAAGAACTCTGGTGGAACGAAGCCTTGCGGTAGGAGTGGCAAAGGTTTAATGGGCAAAAGCGTCCGCCTTAAAGAGACCTCTTCATGCGGCTACGCGAAAGGAAAATCCGGGCGGTCCCGTGCAACGCAGAAATCTCCCCTTATACTCAGGTAGAAGAGGAGTTAGAAGTACGGAGAAAAAGTGGATGGGTTTATCTCTGTTAAGAGAGAAGGGACTGGAAGCCCCCGTTCTGAGCTGATATTACTTCCTTCTCACATTTCTCAACCTCCTCTTCTACATCCCCCTCCCTCCCCGGGAAATTCAGGACCGATTCCCACAACCTCCTTTCCTACATCGTCCCCCTGGAAAGATGCATTCCTTATCTACACTAAGTGTAGTGTAGGTACCCCCCCCCCCCCTTTTTTTTTTCTGTCCTGTGTGCACTGATTATTCACAGCGTCACGACGTTTCTGTCACAAGGTGCTTTCGTGCAGCTGTAATGTTCGTAGACGTGCTAGACTGTAATGTCTAGCACGTAATGTTCGTAGACTGTAATGTTCGTAGACGTAGATTTCAGTGAGCAGGGAACTGTTCGAGCAGTCCATTTCTGCAGTCTCTCGTGTTCGGGTAAAGAATTGGTGATGCTGTCCGCGTACTTTGCTGAAACGCATGTGGTGCTGGTTAGTGCGTCTACTTCGTACGAACCGTGTGTAGTAACTTTTCCAGCGTTGACAGTCTCCCACTGCTCAGCAGCGCGTGACTTCGAAATGCGTCGGCTACGCATCATACGTACTGCCGGGAAGCATTCAGCTTACCATCAGCTGCGCCGCCAGTAGGAACCACTTGAATGAACCGTTTAGGGAGGAGCTATAGCAAGGTAAACGGCTGCTGCAGGCTCCCAAGTCGCTGGTTAACCATCTGCATGGAGTGAATGGGCGCATTTCTTCCTGTGTCGACAGTTGTCGATTGAGCAACAATAACTGTATGGCTGCTGTTTCTGCACCTGCAGCGGTATGTACACCCAAGAGCACAAGTTTACGGACCCCAAAATCAGCAATTTTGACTTATTTCTGTGCCGCATGGCAGCCCGGAGTTTTATGTGCGGTAGTTTTGGTTAGTTCAGTACCTGTACGGCATCTCGCATGCATTCGACAGTGTGTCGGGCTGCTATAGGAAAAAAAAAACAAAAAACTATAATTGCCATTTCTCTGGTCCGTAAACTTTTGATTGTGGCTGTACTTTATGTTTTTAGCTGCTGTCACTTCCGCCACGTAGCGCGAGCACATTTTGAGAAAACTATACCAAGCCGAGACACGCACCCCCGTAGAGGGGCCACGGCAATCACTTGTTGTGAATAATAATAACAATAGTGATAATAAAAAAAAATTATAATTATGCCCTTACTTTTATACACTTCGTGATGAGGCATAGGAAAGAAGATGCAAGACCAGTTCGTTGTAATTCTTTCGTCCGATACGAGACAGTGTAACAGCTGCCGTAGAGACGTGCGCTTCGTGGCAACATTACTCAACACATGCACATCCCCGTTGCAGAACACCCCCGAGTTATACCACGTCCAGAATATATTACGATACGGCTGTTTGTCTGGACAAATAAAAACCGCTTTCCTCTACCTCGGTGCTACAAAAAGTACGAAAGCCAAAGCTCTCAAAATTCTTCGCCGTAATCCCCCCAAAATGCCCAGGGGTAACGAGGCGGCCCAGACAGCAACTCGAGATCTAACCGCCCGAGCACGCCCTTCTGTTACCCCTAACCACGGAGCGCAGTTCACTCGAGATAGCCTTGTTACGTGCGCGGCACTACCGTCTCCTCCACCAGAAATACCCCCCAGCCCACCCTTCACTCTCTGCAACGGGAGAACGCTTGTGGCAGCTCCTTTAAACTTATACGCTTCCGTGTACCACACACCTTCATCGTACACATATCCAAATCAGTATCCATCAACCCTATGCCCCCTTTGCGGAGATGTCGACACCACCTCCCACACTATGTGGGCGTGCCCCCGAAACTTCTTACCCATAATTAGTTCTGTTGATCCATGTCCATCCCCGGGTCCAAAAAGCCCTGGTGGAACGTGCTGCCGGAGCCACCCTTGGGCTGCGTCCAGTGCTCGCCACCCGCCCCTAAATTGCATACTGCAATATAGTTTATTCCTTTTCCGAAGGAAAACAGGCACCTGGTATGGGCCATATGCCCGTATGTGGGCCAGCGCAAGAGTTGGAGGCCAATCATATATCAACGATGGCAGTGTCTACCGCGAGGACGTGATTCTGTATTGGGTGAAAAAGCTTATCGCAAAGATTCCTCAACGACTCCCGCACTGAATGCAGTGTAGTTGTATCCGCAACCACATATTCGAGCGATCAAAATTCGCTCCATTTCAAACGGGGGCGGGGTTTGCGCTCCCAGGACCGCCCAAAAGTAGGAGGCATTGCATCTGCCCGCGGTGAATGATGAGTCGACAACGAAACTGCCGATCATCAATGCACGCTGAACATCGTGTATACACGCACGCACAATCCAACAATATGATAAAAAAGACAGGGAAAAGTAAGTCAGGACGTTCGTAAGAAAAGAAAATAAAACAATAACGACTGTCTTTAGGCCTGCAAAACGTGTCTTTCCTTTGAAAAAAGATAGTGGACATCAACTTGCATTTTTTATGCAACTGTACAATCCGTGCGCAAGGGTAATCGCGCACGGTAGCGCACATTCGAAACGCTGCCGACACAACCGGCTCGAATAATAAGCGATGTAGCTATAATTCAATTATAGTTCAATTGACCTCGATCTGTCCGTCCATTCCCCTTACAACACAATTACGTCGTCTATTGGGGATAACCTACACGGGCGCCCCGGAACATTCGATACAGTTTCTATGCTTTCGTGGTGGGTATACCACCTTCGTAGACCCCATCGGTGTCATAATAATTTCCTCATGGGCACTGCAAAGACCGTAAAAATTACGCCCATCTTCCCGCGAGGGAACCCTGGTGTGATGCGACGCATCGGGGGGTTCAATTGGTGTTTCCGTTGGGTTGATTCTCTAAATCGAGTGAAACGTGTTGTGAACGCGTATGCTGCATTTCCATCACATGCGGGTGTTCTCATACGCGGGAAGGTGGGCGTATGATATTGGATTCTGTCAGCCAACTCACTGAAGGGACCGTCGCTTCATCAGAAGAATCAAGTCAAGCACGACGTAGTCAAGCACGAAGTAGTCAAAGCAAGGTCACGTCAGTGCGAGAGCGAGCGCTTGACTGAACCGCCGCGGTGCGATACCCGCTTTATATTCACAGCGATTGAAGGAGAGGAGACTACGGAGGAGATCTGTCGCGCATGCGCGCACTTGCGCGCACCGGAACAATTGTTAACGCAGCGAAGCGCGCGCGCCAAACAAGCGCGTCAGCTGTGGTATGCTAATGAGCCGGAGTGAGAGTGTTGCACACAGCTGTGGGAGAGAAGAACGGAGGAGGGATGCGGACGGACGCCCCGACGACGACGCAGGAGGGACAAGCCCGAGAGCAAGAGATGCGTTGCATCTAATATCGCCCACGACAGGTAAGTCAGGTTTACCGTTTCCTTGCGAAAAAGCCCGCTTATTCTTGCAAACACGCGCACGTGCTACT